>NW_028125978.1:0-434612 GCF_965194825.1 Balaenoptera physalus | reverse complement strand
CACAGTTTGTGGAGGTACTCAGTGAACTTGGAACTAAAATGATGCTCACCCGAGGGGCCTAGGATTCCTGAAAAGGGTACATCCTTTAAAATAAAGCAGAACAGCGACTAAGAGCTCATGGAGAGAGCTGCATGCCTCCCTTTCTGCATGGCTACTCAGAGCCTTACCTCGAGGACAGGACAGATTTGAGATTCCCTTTAGCTCTAGAGCATGGCAAGATGAGTCCCACACCGGACTGTGAAGCACACTGTGTAGCCAGAGAAAACACATTTTCTTCCCAGACCAATGCCTACAATAGCCAGGGGCCTGTCAACAGCAGAGAATTCAGGGATCTTCAAGGCGGCATGAATGGAGCTTTCAAAATGAAAAAGCAAGTCTACTTCCAACATGCCCCCATTTCCATAGGCACAAACAGCATACATCCCTGTGGTTTCAAAGAACTCAAAAGAGACACAGAGTACACATTGGTTCCTTCCCTGAATCACATTCTCGAGGCAGAGTGTTCTGCATGTGGTGAACGGCCTCATCCAAGGAACACCCTAGCTAGGCCTCTGGGCCGTGTCTCTTCAAAAGCCTGCAGTGCTATAGGAAAAACTGTGCTTTAGTTGCAAAAGGAAAGCAAGCCGTCTTACTCCTGGAGGCAGGGTGACTTCAGGTAGGAGGTCCTGATTGGAAGGAGAAGCCTAGTGTTATTCTCTGTGCAGCTCAGACTAGGGATTGAGTGCGATTTCCACGGCATGTTGGAACTTGCTTGAACGTTGCTCTTGAACCTGTGCGAGTGCTGTGAATCAAGATATCACAAGAAAGAGTGCAGTGTGTTGCCCATGACTCAGCAGACACAGAGGACCTCCGTGGGACCTATGGGCCTCGTTGTTGTTCAGCGGGCCTACAGGGGTGTGGAGGTACTCAGTGATCTTGGAACTAAAATGATGCTCACCCGAGGGGGATAGGAGTCCTGAAAAGGGTACTTCCTTTAAAATAAATCAAAATAGCGACTAAGAGCACATGGAAAGAGCTGCATGCCTCCCTTTCTGCATGGCAACTCGGGGCCTCACCACGAGGCAAGGACAGATTTGAGATTCCCTTTAACTCTAGAGCATGGCAAGATGAGTCCCACCGCGGACTATGAAGCACACTGTGTAGCCAGAGAAAACACATTTTCTTCCCAGACCAAGGCGTACAATAGCCAGGGGCCTGTGAACAGCAGAGAATTTCAGGGAGCTTCAAGGCAGCCTGAATGGAGATATCCAAATGGATAAGGAAGTCTACTACCAACATGAGCCCATTTCCATAGGCAAAAACAGCATACATCCCTGTGGTTTCAAACAACTCAAAAGAGACACAGAGTACACACTGGTTCCTTCCCTGAATCAAATTCTCGAGGCAGGGTGTTCTGCATGTAGTGAACCGCCTCAACCAAGGAACGCCCTAGTTAGGCCTGTGGCCGGTGCCTCTTCAAAAGCCTGAAAAGCGTACTGGCGTTAAAATGCTGAAGATAAGCGACTACGGCCTCATGGAAACTGCTACACGCCCGGGTGCTACAGGAAAGACTGTGCTTTAGTTGCAATACGAACGCAACCGATTTTTTCCTGGAGGCAGGGTGACTTCAGGTAGGAGGTCCTGGAAGGAAGGTGAAGCCTAGTGTTTTTCTCAGTTCAGCTCAGACTAGGGAATGTGTGAGACTTCCACAGCAAGTTGGATCTTGCCAAAACAGTGCTCGTGAACCTGTGCGAGTGCTGTGAATCAAGATATCACAAGAAAGAGTGCAGTGTGTTGCCCATGATTCAGCAGACACAGAAGACCTCCGAGGGACCTATGGTCCACGTTGTTCTCAGCAGGGCTACAGAGGTGTGGAGGTAGTCAGGGATATTGGAACGAAAATGCTCCCTCGAGGGTCCTAGGAGTGCTGAAAAGGGTCCTTCCTTTAAAATAAAGCAGAACAGCGACTATGAGCTCATGGAAAGAGCTGCATGCCTCTCTTTCCCCATGGCTACTCAGGGCCTTACCTCGAGGCAAGGACTCAGGTTGAGATTCCCTTTAGCTATATAGCATGGCATGATGAGTTCCGCCCAGGCCACTAAAGCTCCGTGTGTAGCCAGAGACAACACATTTTCTTCCCAGACCAATGCCTACAATAGCCAGGGGCCTGTCAACAGCAGAGAATTTCAGGGAGCTTCAAGGCAGCATGAATGGAGCTATCAAAATGGATAAGGAAGTCTACTACCAACATGCCCCCATTTCCATAGGCACAGGCAGCATACATCCGTCTGGTTTCTAACAAGACAAAAGAGACACAGCGTACCCACTAGTTCCTTCCCTGAATCAAAATCGCCTGGCAGGGTGTTCTGCATCTAGAGAACTGCCACAACCAAGGAACGCCCTAGCTAGGCCTGTGGGCCCGTGCCTCTTCAAAAGCTTGCAGTGCTATAGGAAAAATTGTGCTCTTGTTGCAATAGGAACGCAAGGCGTCATTCTCTTGCAGGCAGGGTGACTTCAGGTAGGAGGTCCTGGGAGGAAGGCGCAGCCTAGTGTTTTTCTCAGTGTAGCTCAGACTAGGGAATGTGTGCGACTTCCGCAGCAAGTTGGAACTTGCCCAAACGGTGCTCGTGAACCTATGCGAGTGCTGTGAAATCAAGATATCCTAAGAAAGAGTGCAGTGTGTTGCCCATGACTCAACAGACACAGGGGACCTCCCAGGGACCTATGGGCCTCGTTGTTGTTCAGCAGGCCACAGTTTGTGGAGGTACTCAGTGAACTTGGAACTAAAATGATGCTCACCCGAGGGGCCTAGGATTCCTGAAAAGGGTACATCCTTTAAAATAAAGCAGAACAGCGACTAAGAGCTCATGGAGAGAGCTGCATGCCTCCCTTTCTGCATGGCTACTCAGAGCCTTACCTCGAGGACAGGACAGATTTGAGATTCCCTTTAGCTCTAGAGCATGGCAAGATGAGTCCCACACCGGACTGTGAAGCACACTGTGTAGCCAGAGAAAACACATTTTCTTCCCAGACCAATGCCTACAATAGCCAGGGGCCTGTCAACAGCAGAGAATTCAGGGATCTTCAAGGCGGCATGAATGGAGCTTTCAAAATGAAAAAGCAAGTCTACTTCCAACATGCCCCCATTTCCATAGGCACAAACAGCATACATCCCTGTGGTTTCAAAGAACTCAAAAGAGACACAGAGTACACATTGGTTCCTTCCCTGAATCACATTCTCGAGGCAGAGTGTTCTGCATGTGGTGAACGGCCTCATCCAAGGAACACCCTAGCTAGGCCTCTGGGCCCGTGTCTCTTCAAAAGCCTGCAGTGCTATAGGAAAAACTGTGCTTTAGTTGCAAAAGGAAAGCAAGCCGTCTTACTCCTGGAGGCAGGGTGACTTCAGGTAGGAGGTCCTGATTGGAAGGAGAAGCCTAGTGTTTTTCTCTGTGCAGCTCAGACTAGGGATTGAGTGCGATTTCCACGGCATGTTGGAACTTGCTTGAACGTTGCTCTTGAACCTGTGCGAGTGCTGTGAATCAAGATATCACAAGAAAGAGTGCAGTGTGTTGCCCATGACTCAGCAGACACAGAGGACCTCCGTGGGACCTATGGGCCTCGTTGTTGTTCAGCGGGCCTACAGGGGTGTGGAGGTACTCAGTGATCTTGGAACTAAAATGATGCTCACCCGAGGGGGTTAGGAGTCCTGAAAAGGGTACTTCCTTTAAAATAAAGCCAAATAGCGACTAAGAGCACATGGAAAGAGCTGCATGCCTCCCTTTCTGCATGGCCACTCAGGGCCTCACCACGAGGCAAGGACAGATTTGAGATTCCCTTTAACTCTAGAGCATGGCAAGATGAGTCCCACCGCGGACTATGAAGCACACTGTGTAGCCAGAGAAAACACATTTTCTTCCCAGACCAAGGCGTACAATAGCCAGGGGCCTGTGAACAGCAGAGAATTTCAGGGAGCTTCAAGGCAGCCTGAATGGAGATATCCAAATGGATAAGGAAGTCTACTACCAACATGAGCCCATTTCCATAGGCAAAAACAGCATACATCCCTGTGGTTTCAAACAACTCAAAAGAGACACAGAGTACACACTGGTTCCTTCCCTGAATCAAATTCTCGAGGCAGGGTGTTCTGCATGTAGTGAACCGCCTCAACCAAGGAACGCCCTAGTTAGGCCTGGGGCCGGTGCCTCTTCAAAAGCCTGAAAAGCGTACTGGCGTTAAAATGCTGAAGATAAGCGACTACGGCCTCATGGAAACTGCTACACGCCCGGGTGCTACAGGAAAGACTGTGCTTTAGTTGCAATACGAACGCAACCGATTTTTTCCTGGAGGCAGGGTGACTTCAGGTAGGAGGTCCTGGAAGGAAGGTGAAGCCTAGTGTTTTTCTCAGTTCAGCTCAGACTAGGGAATGTGTGAGACTTCCACAGCAAGTTGGATCTTGCCAAAACAGTGCTCGTGAACCTGTGCGAGTGCTGTGAATCAAGATATCACAAGAAAGAGTGCAGTGTGTTGCCCATGATTCAGCAGACACAGAAGACCTCCGAGGGACCTATGGTCCACGTTGTTCTCAGCAGGGCTACAGAGGTGTGGAGGTAGTCAGGGATATTGGAACGAAAATGCTCCCTCGAGGGTCCTAGGAGTGCTGAAAAGGGTCCTTCCTTTAAAATAAAGCAGAACAGCGACTATGAGCTCATGGAAAGAGCTGCATGCCTCTCTTTCCCCATGGCTACTCAGGGCCTTACCTCGAGGCAAGGACTCGCGTTGAGGCTCCCTTTAGCTCTAGAGCATGGCATGATGAGTTCCGCCCAGGCCACTAAAGCTCCGTGTGTAGCCAGAGAAAACACATTTTCTTCCCAGACCAATGCCTACAATAGCCAGGGGCCTGTCCACAGCAGAGAATTTCATGGAGCTTCAAGGCAACATGAATGGAGCTATCAAAAAGGATAAGGAAGTCTACTACCAACATGACCCCATTTCCATAGGCAAAAACAGCATACATCCCTGTGGTTTCAAACAACTCAGAAGAGACACAGAGTACACACTGGTTGCTTCCCTGAATCAACTTCTCGATGTAGGGTGTTCTGCATGTAGTGAACCGCCTCAACCAAGGAACGCCCTAGCTAGGCCCCTAAACCCGTGCCTCTTCAAAAGCCTTCAGTGCTGTAGGAAAAACTGTGCTTTAGTTGCAATAGGAACGCAAGGCGTCTTTCTCCTGGAGGCAGGGTGACTTCAGCTAGGAGGTCCTGGATGGAAGGAGAAGCCTAGTGTTTTTCTCAGTGCAGCCCAGACTAGGGAATGAGTGCGACTTCCACGGCATGTTGGAATTTATTAGAACGGTGCTCATGAATCTGTGCGAGTGCTGGGTAAATCAAGATGTCCCAAGAAAGAGTGCAGTGTGTTGCCCATGACTCAGCAGACCCAGAGGACCTCCGAGAGACCTATGGGCTTCGTTGTTTCTCAGCAAGCCAACAAGGTGTGGAAGTAGTCAGGGATCTTGGAACGAAAATGATGCTCCCCCGAGCGTCCTAGGAATGCTGAGAAGGGTACTTCCTTTAAAATAAAGCAGAACAGCGACTAAGAGCTCATGGAAAGAGCTGCCTGCCTCCCTTTCTGCATGGCTACTCAGGGCCTTACCTCAGGGCAAGGACTCAGGTTGAGATTCCCTTTAGCTCTAGAGCATGGCATGATGAGTTCCGCCCAGGCCACTAAAGCTCCGTGTGTAGCCAGAGAAAACACATTTTCTTCCCAGACCAATGCCTACAATAGCCAGGGGCCTGTCAACAGCAGAGAATTTCAGGGAGCTTCAAGGCAGCATGAATGGAGCTATCAAAATGGATAAGGAAGTCTACTACCAACATGCCCCCATTTCCATAGGCACAGGCAGCATACATCCGTCTGGTTTCTAACAAGACAAAAGAGACACAGCGTACCCACTAGTTCCTTCCCTGAATCAAAATCGCCTGGCAGGGTGTTCTGCATCTAGAGAACTGCCACAACCAAGGAACGCCCTAGCTAGGCCTGTGGGCCCGTGCCTCTTCAAAAGCTTGCAGTGCTATAGGAAAAATTGTGCTCTTGTTGCAATAGGAACGCAAGGCGTCATTCTCTTGCAGGCAGGGTGACTTCAGGTAGGAGGTCCTGGAAGGAAGGCGCAGCCTAGTGTTTTTCTCAGTGTAGCTCAGACTAGGGAATGTGTGCGACTTCCGCAGCAAGTTGGAACTTGCCCAAACGGTGCTCGTGAACCTATGCGAGTGCTGTGAAATCAAGATATCCTAAGAAAGAGTGCAGTGTGTTGCCCATGACTCAACAGACACAGGGGACCTCCCAGGGACCTATGGGCCTCGTTGTTGTTCAGCAGGCCACAGTTTGTGGAGGTACTCAGTGAACTTGGAACTAAAATGATGCTCACCCGAGGGGCCTAGGATTCCTGAAAAGGGTACATCCTTTAAAATAAAGCAGAACAGCGACTAAGAGCTCATGGAGAGAGCTGCATGCCTCCCTTTCTGCATGGCTACTCAGAGCCTTACCTCGAGGACAGGACAGATTTGAGATTCCCTTTAGCTCTAGAGCATGGCAAGATGAGTCCCACACCGGACTGTGAAGCACACTGTGTAGCCAGAGAAAACACATTTTCTTCCCAGACCAATGCCTACAATAGCCAGGGGCCTGTCAACAGCAGAGAATTCAGGGATCTTCAAGGCGGCATGAATGGAGCTTTCAAAATGAAAAAGCAAGTCTACTTCCAACATGCCCCCATTTCCATAGGCACAAACAGCATACATCCCTGTGGTTTCAAAGAACTCAAAAGAGACACAGAGTACACATTGGTTCCTTCCCTGAATCACATTCTCGAGGCAGAGTGTTCTGCATGTGGTGAACGGCCTCATCCAAGGAACACCCTAGCTAGGCCTCTGGGCCCGTGTCTCTTCAAAAGCCTGCAGTGCTATAGGAAAAACTGTGCTTTAGTTGCAAAAGGAAAGCAAGCCGTCTTACTCCTGGAGGCAGGGTGACTTCAGGTAGGAGGTCCTGATTGGAAGGAGAAGCCTAGTGTTTTTCTCTGTGCAGCTCAGACTAGGGATTGAGTGCGATTTCCACGGCATGTTGGAACTTGCTTGAACGTTGCTCTTGAACCTGTGCGAGTGCTGTGAATCAAGATATCACAAGAAAGAGTGCAGTGTGTTGCCCATGACTCAGCAGACACAGAGGACCTCCGTGGGACCTATGGGCCTCGTTGTTGTTCAGCGGGCCTACAGGGGTGTGGAGGTACTCAGTGATCTTGGAACTAAAATGATGCTCACCCGAGGGGGTTAGGAGTCCTGAAAAGGGTACTTCCTTTAAAATAAATCAAAATAGCGACTAAGAGCACATGGAAAGAGCTGCATGCCTCCCTTTCTGCATGGCCACTCGGGGCCTCACCACGAGGCAAGGACAGATTTGAGATTCCCTTTAACTCTAGAGCATGGCAAGATGAGTCCCACCGCGGACTATGAAGCACACTGTGTAGCCAGAGAAAACACATTTTCTTCCCAGACCAAGGCGTACAATAGCCAGGGGCCTGTGAACAGCAGAGAATTTCAGGGAGCTTCAAGGCAGCCTGAATGGAGATATCCAAATGGATAAGGAAGTCTACTACCAACATGAGCCCATTTCCATAGGCAAAAACAGCATACATCCCTGTGGTTTCAAACAACTCAAAAGAGACACAGAGTACACACTGGTTCCTTCCCTGAATCAAATTCTCGAGGCAGGGTGTTCTGCATGTAGTGAACCGCCTCAACCAAGGAACGCCCTAGTTAGGCCTGGGGCCGGTGCCTCTTCAAAAGCCTGAAAAGCGTACTGGCGTTAAAATGCTGAAGATAAGCGACTACGGCCTCATGGAAACTGCTACACGCCCGGGTGCTACAGGAAAGACTGTGCTTTAGTTGCAATACGAACGCAACCGATTTTTTCCTGGAGGCAGGGTGACTTCAGGTAGGAGGTCCTGGAAGGAAGGTGAAGCCTAGTGTTTTTCTCAGTTCAGCTCAGACTAGGGAATGTGTGAGACTTCCACAGCAAGTTGGATCTTGCCAAAACAGTGCTCGTGAACCTGTGCGAGTGCTGTGAATCAAGATATCACAAGAAAGAGTGCAGTGTGTTGCCCATGATTCAGCAGACACAGAAGACCTCCGAGGGACCTATGGTCCACGTTGTTCTCAGCAGGGCTACAGAGGTGTGGAGGTAGTCAGGGATATTGGAACGAAAATGCTCCCTCGAGGGTCCTAGGAGTGCTGAAAAGGGTCCTTCCTTTAAAATAAAGCAGAACAGCGTCTATGAGCTCATGGAAAGAGCTGCATGCCTCTCTTTCCCCATGGCTACTCAGGGCCTTACCTCGAGGCAAGGACTCGCGTTGAGGCTCCCTTTAGCTCTAGAGCATGGCATGATGAGTTCCGCCCAGGCCACTAAAGCTCCGTGTGTAGCCAGAGAAAACACATTTTCTTCCCAGACCAATGCCTACAATAGCCAGGGGCCTGTCCACAGCAGAGAATTTCATGGAGCTTCAAGGCAACATGAATGGAGCTATCAAAAAGGATAAGGAAGTCTACTACCAACATGACCCCATTTCCATAGGCAAAAACAGCATACATCCCTGTGGTTTCAAACAACTCAGAAGAGACACAGAGTACACACTGGTTGCTTCCCTGAATCAACTTCTCGATGTAGGGTGTTCTGCATGTAGTGAACCGCCTCAACCAAGGAACGCCCTAGCTAGGCCCCTAAACCCGTGCCTCTTCAAAAGCCTTCAGTGCTGTAGGAAAAACTGTGCTTTAGTTGCAATAGGAACGCAAGGCGTCTTTCTCCTGGAGGCAGGGTGACTTCAGCTAGGAGGTCCTGGATGGAAGGAGAAGCCTAGTGTTTTTCTCAGTGCAGCCCAGACTAGGGAATGAGTGCGACTTCCACGGCATGTTGGAATTTATTAGAACGGTGCTCATGAATCTGTGCGAGTGCTGGGTAAATCAAGATGTCCCAAGAAAGAGTGCAGTGTGTTGCCCATGACTCAGCAGACCCAGAGGACCTCCGAGAGACCTATGGGCTTCGTTGTTTCTCAGCAAGCCAACAAGGTGTGGAAGTAGTCAGGGATCTTGGAACGAAAATGATGCTCCCCCGAGCGTCCTAGGAATGCTGAGAAGGGTACTTCCTTTAAAATAAAGCAGAACAGCGACTAAGAGCTCATGGAAAGAGCTGCCTGCCTCCCTTTCTGCATGGCTACTCAGGGCCTTACCTCAGGGCAAGGACTCAGGTTGAGATTCCCTTTAGCTCTAGAGCATGGCATGATGAGTTCCGTCCAGGCCACTAAAGCTCCGTGTGTAGCCAGAGAAAACACATTTTCTTCCCAGACCAATGCCTACAATAGCCAGGGGCCTGTCAACAGCAGAGAATTTCAGGGAGCTTCAAGGCAGCATGAATGGAGCTATCAAAATGGATAAGGAAGTCTACTACCAACATGCCCCCATTTCCATAGGCACAGGCAGCATACATCCGTCTGGTTTCTAACAAGACAAAAGAGACACAGCGTACCCACTAGTTCCTTCCCTGAATCAAAATCGCCTGGCAGGGTGTTCTGCATCTAGAGAACTGCCACAACCAAGGAACGCCCTAGCTAGGCCTGTGGGCCCGTGCCTCTTCAAAAGCTTGCAGTGCTATAGGAAAAATTGTGCTCTTGTTGCAATAGGAACGCAAGGCGTCATTCTCTTGCAGGCAGGGTGACTTCAGGTAGGAGGTCCTGGAAGGAAGGCGCAGCCTAGTGTTTTTCTCAGTGTAGCTCAGACTAGGGAATGTGTGCGACTTCCGCAGCAAGTTGGAACTTGCCCAAACGGTGCTCGTGAACCTATGCGAGTGCTGTGAAATCAAGATATCCTAAGAAAGAGTGCAGTGTGTTGCCCATGACTCAACAGACACAGGGGACCTCCCAGGGACCTATGGGCCTCGTTGTTGTTCAGCAGGCCACAGTTTGTGGAGGTACTCAGTGAACTTGGAACTAAAATGATGCTCACCCGAGGGGCCTAGGATTCCTGAAAAGGGTACATCCTTTAAAATAAAGCAGAACAGCGACTAAGAGCTCATGGAGAGAGCTGCATGCCTCCCTTTCTGCATGGCTACTCAGAGCCTTACCTCGAGGACAGGACAGATTTGAGATTCCCTTTAGCTCTAGAGCATGGCAAGATGAGTCCCACACCGGACTGTGAAGCACACTGTGTAGCCAGAGAAAACACATTTTCTTCCCAGACCAATGCCTACAATAGCCAGGGGCCTGTCAACAGCAGAGAATTCAGGGATCTTCAAGGCGGCATGAATGGAGCTTTCAAAATGAAAAAGCAAGTCTACTTCCAACATGCCCCCATTTCCATAGGCACAAACAGCATACATCCCTGTGGTTTCAAAGAACTCAAAAGAGACACAGAGTACACATTGGTTCCTTCCCTGAATCACATTCTCGAGGCAGAGTGTTCTGCATGTGGTGAACGGCCTCATCCAAGGAACACCCTAGCTAGGCCTCTGGGCCCGTGTCTCTTCAAAAGCCTGCAGTGCTATAGGAAAAACTGTGCTTTAGTTGCAAAAGGAAAGCAAGCCGTCTTACTCCTGGAGGCAGGGTGACTTCAGGTAGGAGGTCCTGATTGGAAGGAGAAGCCTAGTGTTTTTCTCTGTGCAGCTCAGACTAGGGATTGAGTGCGATTTCCACGGCATGTTGGAACTTGCTTGAACGTTGCTCTTGAACCTGTGCGAGTGCTGTGAATCAAGATATCACAAGAAAGAGTGCAGTGTGTTGCCCATGACTCAGCAGACACAGAGGACCTCCGTGGGACCTATGGGCCTCGTTGTTGTTCAGCGGGCCTACAGGGGTGTGGAGGTACTCAGTGATCTTGGAACTAAAATGATGCTCACCCGAGGGGGTTAGGAGTCCTGAAAAGGGTACTTCCTTTAAAATAAATCAAAATAGCGACTAAGAGCACATGGAAAGAGCTGCATGCCTCCCTTTCTGCATGGCCACTCGGGGCCTCACCACGAGGCAAGGACAGATTTGAGATTCCCTTTAACTCTAGAGCATGGCAAGATGAGTCCCACCGCGGACTATGAAGCACACTGTGTAGCCAGAGAAAACACATTTTCTTCCCAGACCAAGGCGTACAATAGCCAGGGGCCTGTGAACAGCAGAGAATTTCAGGGAGCTTCAAGGCAGCCTGAATGGAGATATCCAAATGGATAAGGAAGTCTACTACCAACATGAGCCCATTTCCATAGGCAAAAACAGCATACATCCCTGTGGTTTCAAACAACTCAAAAGAGACACAGAGTACACACTGGTTCCTTCCCTGAATCAAATTCTCGAGGCAGGGTGTTCTGCATGTAGTGAACCGCCTCAACCAAGGAACGCCCTAGTTAGGCCTGGGGCCGGTGCCTCTTCAAAAGCCTGAAAAGCGTACTGGCGTTAAAATGCTGAAGATAAGCGACTACGGCCTCATGGAAACTGCTACACGCCCGGGTGCTACAGGAAAGACTGTGCTTTAGTTGCAATACGAACGCAACCGATTTTTTCCTGGAGGCAGGGTGACTTCAGGTAGGAGGTCCTGGAAGGAAGGTGAAGCCTAGTGTTTTTCTCAGTTCAGCTCAGACTAGGGAATGTGTGAGACTTCCACAGCAAGTTGGATCTTGCCAAAACAGTGCTCGTGAACCTGTGCGAGTGCTGTGAATCAAGATATCACAAGAAAGAGTGCAGTGTGTTGCCCATGATTCAGCAGACACAGAAGACCTCCGAGGGACCTATGGTCCACGTTGTTCTCAGCAGGGCTACAGAGGTGTGGAGGTAGTCAGGGATATTGGAACGAAAATGCTCCCTCGAGGGTCCTAGGAGTGCTGAAAAGGGTCCTTCCTTTAAAATAAAGCAGAACAGCGTCTATGAGCTCATGGAAAGAGCTGCATGCCTCTCTTTCCCCATGGCTACTCAGGGCCTTACCTCGAGGCAAGGACTCGCGTTGAGGCTCCCTTTAGCTCTAGAGCATGGCATGATGAGTTCCGCCCAGGCCACTAAAGCTCCGTGTGTAGCCAGAGAAAACACATTTTCTTCCCAGACCAATGCCTACAATAGCCAGGGGCCTGTCCACAGCAGAGAATTTCATGGAGCTTCAAGGCAACATGAATGGAGCTATCAAAAAGGATAAGGAAGTCTACTACCAACATGACCCCATTTCCATAGGCAAAAACAGCATACATCCCTGTGGTTTCAAACAACTCAGAAGAGACACAGAGTACACACTGGTTGCTTCCCTGAATCAACTTCTCGATGTAGGGTGTTCTGCATGTAGTGAACCGCCTCAACCAAGGAACGCCCTAGCTAGGCCCCTAAACCCGTGCCTCTTCAAAAGCCTTCAGTGCTGTAGGAAAAACTGTGCTTTAGTTGCAATAGGAACGCAAGGCGTCTTTCTCCTGGAGGCAGGGTGACTTCAGCTAGGAGGTCCTGGATGGAAGGAGAAGCCTAGTGTTTTTCTCAGTGCAGCCCAGACTAGGGAATGAGTGCGACTTCCACGGCATGTTGGAATTTATTAGAACGGTGCTCATGAATCTGTGCGAGTGCTGGGTAAATCAAGATGTCCCAAGAAAGAGTGCAGTGTGTTGCCCATGACTCAGCAGACCCAGAGGACCTCCGAGAGACCTATGGGCTTCGTTGTTTCTCAGCAAGCCAACAAGGTGTGGAAGTAGTCAGGGATCTTGGAACGAAAATGATGCTCCCCCGAGCGTCCTAGGAATGCTGAGAAGGGTACTTCCTTTAAAATAAAGCAGAACAGCGACTAAGAGCTCATGGAAAGAGCTGCCTGCCTCCCTTTCTGCATGGCTACTCAGGGCCTTACCTCAGGGCAAGGACTCAGGTTGAGATTCCCTTTAGCTCTAGAGCATGGCATGATGAGTTCCGCCCAGGCCACTAAAGCTCCGTGTGTAGCCAGAGAAAACACATTTTCTTCCCAGACCAATGCCTACAATAGCCAGGGGCCTGTCAACAGCAGAGAATTTCAGGGAGCTTCAAGGCAGCATGAATGGAGCTATCAAAATGGATAAGGAAGTCTACTACCAACATGCCCCCATTTCCATAGGCACAGGCAGCATACATCCGTCTGGTTTCTAACAAGACAAAAGAGACACAGCGTACCCACTAGTTCCTTCCCTGAATCAAAATCGCCTGGCAGGGTGTTCTGCATCTAGAGAACTGCCACAACCAAGGAACGCCCTAGCTAGGCCTGTGGGCCCGTGCCTCTTCAAAAGCTTGCAGTGCTATAGGAAAAATTGTGCTCTTGTTGCAATAGGAACGCAAGGCGTCATTCTCTTGCAGGCAGGGTGACTTCAGGTAGGAGGTCCTGGAAGGAAGGCGCAGCCTAGTGTTTTTCTCAGTGTAGCTCAGACTAGGGAATGTGTGCGACTTCCGCAGCAAGTTGGAACTTGCCCAAACGGTGCTCGTGAACCTATGCGAGTGCTGTGAAATCAAGATATCCTAAGAAAGAGTGCAGTGTGTTGCCCATGACTCAACAGACACAGGGGACCTCCCAGGGACCTATGGGCCTCGTTGTTGTTCAGCAGGCCACAGTTTGTGGAGGTACTCAGTGAACTTGGAACTAAAATGATGCTCACCCGAGGGGCCTAGGATTCCTGAAAAGGGTACATCCTTTAAAATAAAGCAGAACAGCGACTAAGAGCTCATGGAGAGAGCTGCATGCCTCCCTTTCTGCATGGCTACTCAGAGCCTTACCTCGAGGACAGGACAGATTTGAGATTCCCTTTAGCTCTAGAGCATGGCAAGATGAGTCCCACACCGGACTGTGAAGCACACTGTGTAGCCAGAGAAAACACATTTTCTTCCCAGACCAATGCCTACAATAGCCAGGGGCCTGTCAACAGCAGAGAATTCAGGGATCTTCAAGGCGGCATGAATGGAGCTTTCAAAATGAAAAAGCAAGTCTACTTCCAACATGCCCCCATTTCCATAGGCACAAACAGCATACATCCCTGTGGTTTCAAAGAACTCAAAAGAGACACAGAGTACACATTGGTTCCTTCCCTGAATCACATTCTCGAGGCAGAGTGTTCTGCATGTGGTGAACGGCCTCATCCAAGGAACACCCTAGCTAGGCCTCTGGGCCCGTGTCTCTTCAAAAGCCTGCAGTGCTATAGGAAAAACTGTGCTTTAGTTGCAAAAGGAAAGCAAGCCGTCTTACTCCTGGAGGCAGGGTGACTTCAGGTAGGAGGTCCTGATTGGAAGGAGAAGCCTAGTGTTTTTCTCTGTGCAGCTCAGACTAGGGATTGAGTGCGATTTCCACGGCATGTTGGAACTTGCTTGAACGTTGCTCTTGAACCTGTGCGAGTGCTGTGAATCAAGATATCACAAGAAAGAGTGCAGTGTGTTGCCCATGACTCAGCAGACACAGAGGACCTCCGTGGGACCTATGGGCCTCGTTGTTGTTCAGCGGGCCTACAGGGGTGTGGAGGTACTCAGTGATCTTGGAACTAAAATGATGCTCACCCGAGGGGGTTAGGAGTCCTGAAAAGGGTACTTCCTTTAAAATAAATCAAAATAGCGACTAAGAGCACATGGAAAGAGCTGCATGCCTCCCTTTCTGCATGGCCACTCGGGGCCTCACCACGAGGCAAGGACAGATTTGAGATTCCCTTTAACTCTAGAGCATGGCAAGATGAGTCCCACCGCGGACTATGAAGCACACTGTGTAGCCAGAGAAAACACATTTTCTTCCCAGACCAAGGCGTACAATAGCCAGGGGCCTGTGAACAGCAGAGAATTTCAGGGAGCTTCAAGGCAGCCTGAATGGAGATATCCAAATGGATAAGGAAGTCTACTACCAACATGAGCCCATTTCCATAGGCAAAAACAGCATACATCCCTGTGGTTTCAAACAACTCAAAAGAGACACAGAGTACACACTGGTTCCTTCCCTGAATCAAATTCTCGAGGCAGGGTGTTCTGCATGTAGTGAACCGCCTCAACCAAGGAACGCCCTAGTTAGGCCTGGGGCCGGTGCCTCTTCAAAAGCCTGAAAAGCGTACTGGCGTTAAAATGCTGAAGATAAGCGACTACGGCCTCATGGAAACTGCTACACGCCCGGGTGCTACAGGAAAGACTGTGCTTTAGTTGCAATACGAACGCAACCGATTTTTTCCTGGAGGCAGGGTGACTTCAGGTAGGAGGTCCTGGAAGGAAGGTGAAGCCTAGTGTTTTTCTCAGTTCAGCTCAGACTAGGGAATGTGTGAGACTTCCACAGCAAGTTGGATCTTGCCAAAACAGTGCTCGTGAACCTGTGCGAGTGCTGTGAATCAAGATATCCTAAGAAAGAGTGCAGTGTGTTGCCCATGATTCAGCAGACACAGAAGACCTCCGAGGGACCTATGGTCCACGTTGTTCTCAGCAGGGCTACAGAGGTGTGGAGGTAGTCAGGGATATTGGAACGAAAATGCTCCCTCGAGGGTCCTAGGAGTGCTGAAAAGGGTCCTTCCTTTAAAATAAAGCAGAACAGCGTCTATGAGCTCATGGAAAGAGCTGCATGCCTCTCTTTCCCCATGGCTACTCAGGGCCTTACCTCGAGGCAAGGACTCGCGTTGAGGCTCCCTTTAGCTCTAGAGCATGGCATGATGAGTTCCGCCCAGGCCACTAAAGCTCCGTGTGTAGCCAGAGAAAACACATTTTCTTCCCAGACCAATGCCTACAATAGCCAGGGGCCTGTCCACAGCAGAGAATTTCATGGAGCTTCAAGGCAACATGAATGGAGCTATCAAAAAGGATAAGGAAGTCTACTACCAACATGACCCCATTTCCATAGGCAAAAACAGCATACATCCCTGTGGTTTCAAACAACTCAGAAGAGACACAGAGTACACACTGGTTGCTTCCCTGAATCAACTTCTCGATGTAGGGTGTTCTGCATGTAGTGAACCGCCTCAACCAAGGAACGCCCTAGCTAGGCCCCTAAACCCGTGCCTCTTCAAAAGCCTTCAGTGCTGTAGGAAAAACTGTGCTTTAGTTGCAATAGGAACGCAAGGCGTCTTTCTCCTGGAGGCAGGGTGACTTCAGCTAGGAGGTCCTGGATGGAAGGAGAAGCCTAGTGTTTTTCTCAGTGCAGCCCAGACTAGGGAATGAGTGCGACTTCCACGGCATGTTGGAATTTATTAGAACGGTGCTCATGAATCTGTGCGAGTGCTGGGTAAATCAAGATGTCCCAAGAAAGAGTGCAGTGTGTTGCCCATGACTCAGCAGACCCAGAGGACCTCCGAGAGACCTATGGGCTTCGTTGTTTCTCAGCAAGCCAACAAGGTGTGGAAGTAGTCAGGGATCTTGGAACGAAAATGATGCTCCCCCGAGCGTCCTAGGAATGCTGAGAAGGGTACTTCCTTTAAAATAAAGCAGAACAGCGACTAAGAGCTCATAGAAAGAGCTGCCTGCCTCCCTTTCTGCATGGCTACTCAGGGCCTTACCTCAGGGCAAGGACTCAGGTTGAGATTCCCTTTAGCTCTAGAGCATGGCATGATGAGTTCCGCCCAGGCCACTAAAGCTCCGTGTGTAGCCAGAGAAAACACATTTTCTTCCCAGACCAATGCCTACAATAGCCAGGGGCCTGTCAACAGCAGAGAATTTCAGGGAGCTTCAAGGCAGCATGAATGGAGCTATCAAAATGGATAAGGAAGTCTACTACCAACATGCCCCCATTTCCATAGGCACAGGCAGCATACATCCCTCTGGTTTCTAACAAGACAAAAGAGACACAGCGTACCCACTAGTTCCTTCCCTGAATCAAAATCGCCTGGCAGGGTGTTCTGCATCTAGAGAACTGCCACAACCAAGGAACGCCCTAGCTAGGCCTGTGGGCCCGTGCCTCTTCAAAAGCTTGCAGTGCTATAGGAAAAATTGTGCTCTTGTTGCAATAGGAACGCAAGGCGTCATTCTCTTGCAGGCAGGGTGACTTCAGGTAGGAGGTCCTGGAAGGAAGGCGCAGCCTAGTGTTTTTCTCAGTGTAGCTCAGACTAGGGAATGTGTGCGACTTCCGCAGCAAGTTGGAACTTGCCCAAACGGTGCTCGTGAACCTATGCGAGTGCTGTGAAATCAAGATATCCTAAGAAAGAGTGCAGTGTGTTGCCCATGACTCAACAGACACAGGGGACCTCCCAGGGACCTATGGGCCTCGTTGTTGTTCAGCAGGCCACAGTTTGTGGAGGTACTCAGTGAACTTGGAACTAAAATGATGCTCACCCGAGGCGCCTAGGATTCCTGAAAAGGGTACATCCTTTAAAATAAAGCAGAACAGCGACTAAGAGCTCATGGAGAGAGCTGCATGCCTCCCTTTCTGCATGGCTACTCAGAGCCTTACCTCGAGGACAGGACAGATTTGAGATTCCCTTTAGCTCTAGAGCATGGCAAGATGAGTCCCACACCGGACTGTGAAGCACACTGTGTAGCCAGAGAAAACACATTTTCTTCCCAGACCAATGCCTACAATAGCCAGGGGCCTGTCAACAGCAGAGAATTCAGGGATCTTCAAGGCGGAATGAATGGAGCTTTCAAAATGAAAAAGCAAGTCTACTTCCAACATGCCCCCATTTCCATAGGCACAAACAGCATACATCCCTGTGGTTTCAAAGAACTCAAAAGAGACACAGAGTACACATTGGTTCCTTCCCTGAATCACATTCTCGAGGCAGAGTGTTCTGCATGTGGTGAACGGCCTCATCCAAGGAACACCCTAGCTAGGCCTCTGGGCCCGTGTCTCTTCAAAAGCCTGCAGTGCTATAGGAAAAACTGTGCTTTAGTTGCAAAAGGAAAGCAAGCCGTCTTACTCCTGGAGGCAGGGTGACTTCAGGTAGGAGGTCCTGATTGGAAGGAGAAGCCTAGTGTTTTTCTCTGTGCAGCTCAGACTAGGGATTGAGTGCGATTTCCACGGCATGTTGGAACTTGCTTGAACGTTGCTCTTGAACCTGTGCGAGTGCTGTGAATCAAGATATCACAAGAAAGAGTGCAGTGTGTTGCCCATGACTCAGCAGACACAGAGGACCTCCGTGGGACCTATGGGCCTCGTTGTTGTTCAGCGGGCCTACAGGGGTGTGGAGGTACTCAGTGATCTTGGAACTAAAATGATGCTCCCCCGAGGGGGATAGGAGTCCTGAAAAGGGTACTTCCTTTAAAATAAAGCCAAATAGCGACTAAGAGCACATGGAAAGAGCTGCATGCCTCCCTTTCTGCATGGCCACTCGGGGCCTCACCACGAGGCAAGGACAGATTTGAGATTCCCTTTAACTCTAGAGCATGGCAAGATGAGTCCCACCGCGGACTATGAAGCACACTGTGTAGCCAGAGAAAACACATTTTCTTCCCAGACCAATGCGTACAATAGCCAGGGGCCTGTGAACAGCAGAGTATTTCAGGGAGCTTCAAGGAGGCCTGAATGGAGCTATCAAAATGGATATGGAAGTCTACTACCAACATGAGCCCATTTCCATAGGCACAAACAGCATACATCCCTGTGGTGTCAAAGAACTCAAAAGAGACACAGAGTACACACTGGTTCCTTCCCTGAATCAAATTCTCGAGGCACGGTGTTCTGCATGTAGTGAACCGCCTCAACCAAGGAACGCCCTAGTTAGGCCTGGGGCCGGTGCCTCTTCAAAAGCCTGAAAAGCGTACTGGCGTTAAAATGCTGAAGATAAGCGACTACGGCCTCATGGAAACTGCTACACGCCCGGGTGCTACAGGAAAGACTGTGCTTTAGTTGCAATACGAACGCAACCGATTTTTTCCTGGAGGCAGGGTGACTTCAGGTAGGAGGTCCTGGAAGGAAGGTGAAGCCTAGTGTTTTTCTCAGTTCAGCTCAGACTAGGGAATGTGTTAGACTTCCACAGCAAGTTGGATCTTGCCAAAACAGTGCTCGTGAACCTGTGCGAGTGCTGTGAATCAAGATATCCTAAGAAAGAGTGCAGTGTGTTGCCCATGATTCAGCAGACACAGAAGACCTCCGAGGGACCTATGGTCCACGTTGTTCTCAGCAGGGCTACAGAGGTGTGGAGGTAGTCAGGGATATTGGAACGAAAATGCTCCCTCGAGGGTCCTAGGAGTGCTGAAAAGGGTCCTTCCTTTAAAATAAAGCAGAACAGCGTCTATGAGCTCATGGAAAGAGCTGCATGCCTCTCTTTCCCCATGGCTACTCAGGGCCTTACCTCGAGGCAAGGACTCGCGTTGAGGCTCCCTTTAGCTCTAGAGCATGGCATGATGAGTTCCGCCCAGGCCACTAAAGCTCCGTGTGTAGCCAGAGAAAACACATTTTCTTCCCAGACCAATGCCTACAATAGCCAGGGGCCTGTCCACAGCAGAGAATTTCATGGAGCTTCAAGGCAACATGAATGGAGCTATCAAAAAGGATAAGGAAGTCTACTACCAACATGACCCCATTTCCATAGGCAAAAACAGCATACATCCCTGTGGTTTCAAACAACTCAGAAGAGACACAGAGTACACACTGGTTGCTTCCCTGAATCAACTTCTCGATGTAGGGTGTTCTGCATGTAGTGAACCGCCTCAACCAAGGAACGCCCTAGCTAGGCCCCTAAACCCGTGCCTCTTCAAAAGCCTTCAGTGCTGTAGGAAAAACTGTGCTTTAGTTGCAATAGGAACGCAAGGCGTCTTTCTCCTGGAGGCAGGGTGACTTCAGCTAGGAGGTCCTGGATGGAAGGAGAAGCCTAGTGTTTTTCTCAGTGCAGCCCAGACTAGGGAATGAGTGCGACTTCCACGGCATGTTGGAATTTATTAGAACGGTGCTCATGAATCTGTGCGAGTGCTGGGTAAATCAAGATGTCCCAAGAAAGAATGCAGTGTGTTGCCCATGACTCAGCAGACCCAGAGGACCTCCGAGAGACCTATGGGCTTCGTTGTTTCTCAGCAAGCCAACAAGGTGTGGAAGTAGTCAGGGATCTTGGAACGAAAATGATGCTCCCCCGAGCGTCCTAGGAATGCTGAGAAGGGTACTTCCTTTAAAATAAAGCAGAACAGCGACTATGAGCTCATGGAAAGAGCTGCCTGCCTCCCTTTCTGCATGGCTACTCAGGGCCTTACCTCAGGGCAAGGACTCAGGTTGAGATTCCCTTTAGCTCTAGAGCATGGCATGATGAGTTCCGCCCAGGCCACTAAAGCTCCGTGTGTAGCCAGAGAAAACACATTTTCTTCCCAGACCAATGCCTACAATAGCCAGGGGCCTGTCAACAGCAGAGAATTTCAGGGAGCTTCAAGGCAGCATGAATGGAGCTATCAAAATGGATAAGGAAGTCTACTACCAACATGCCCCCATTTCCATAGGCACAGGCAGCATACATCCGTCTGGTTTCTAACAAGACAAAAGAGACACAGCGTACCCACTAGTTCCTTCCCTGAATCAAAATCGCCTGGCAGGGTGTTCTGCATCTAGAGAACTGCCACAACCAAGGAACGCCCTAGCTAGGCCTGTGGGCCCGTGCCTCTTCAAAAGCTTGCAGTGCTATAGGAAAAATTGTGCTCTTGTTGCAATAGGAACGCAAGGCGTCATTCTCTTGCAGGCAGGGTGACTTCAGGTAGGAGGTCCTGGAAGGAAGGCGCAGCCTAGTGTTTTTCTCAGTGTAGCTCAGACTAGGGAATGTGTGCGACTTCCGCAGCAAGTTGGAACTTGCCCAAACGGTGCTCGTGAACCTATGCGAGTGCTGTGAAATCAAGATATCCTAAGAAAGAGTGCAGTGTGTTGCCCATGACTCAACAGACACAGGGGACCTCCCAGGGACCTATGGGCCTCGTTGTTGTTCAGCAGGCCACAGTTTGTGGAGGTACTCAGTGAACTTGGAACTAAAATGATGCTCACCCGAGGGGCCTAGGATTCCTGAAAAGGGTACATCCTTTAAAATAAAGCAGAACAGCGACTAAGAGCTCATGGAGAGAGCTGCATGCCTCCCTTTCTGCATGGCTACTCAGAGCCTTACCTCGAGGACAGGACAGATTTGAGATTCCCTTTAGCTCTAGAGCATGGCAAGATGAGTCCCACACCGGACTGTGAAGCACACTGTGTAGCCAGAGAAAACACATTTTCTTCCCAGACCAATGCCTACAATAGCCAGGGGCCTGTCAACAGCAGAGAATTCAGGGATCTTCAAGGCGGCATGAATGGAGCTTTCAAAATGAAAAAGCAAGTCTACTTCCAACATGCCCCCATTTCCATAGGCACAAACAGCATACATCCCTGTGGTTTCAAAGAACTCAAAAGAGACACAGAGTACACATTGGTTCCTTCCCTGAATCACATTCTCGAGGCAGAGTGTTCTGCATGTGGTGAACGGCCTCATCCAAGGAACACCCTAGCTAGGCCTCTGGGCCCGTGTCTCTTCAAAAGCCTGCAGTGCTATAGGAAAAACTGTGCTTTAGTTGCAAAAGGAAAGCAAGCCGTCTTACTCCTGGAGGCAGGGTGACTTCAGGTAGGAGGTCCTGATTGGAAGGAGAAGCCTAGTGTTATTCTCTGTGCAGCTCAGACTAGGGATTGAGTGCGATTTCCACGGCATGTTGGAACTTGCTTGAACGTTGCTCTTGAACCTGTGCGAGTGCTGTGAATCAAGATATCACAAGAAAGAGTGCAGTGTGTTGCCCATGACTCAGCAGACACAGAGGACCTCCGTGGGACCTATGGGCCTCGTTGTTGTTCAGCGGGCCTACAGGGGTGTGGAGGTACTCAGTGATCTTGGAACTAAAATGATGCTCACCCGAGGGGGATAGGAGTCCTGAAAAGGGTACTTCCTTTAAAATAAATCAAAATAGCGACTA
This sequence comes from Balaenoptera physalus, assembly GCF_965194825.1. NCBI lineage: Eukaryota > Metazoa > Chordata > Mammalia > Artiodactyla > Balaenopteridae > Balaenoptera > Balaenoptera physalus. The sequence continues at coordinate 412,774 of NW_028125978.1, read as the reverse complement.
AGAGCACATGGAAAGAGCTGCATGCCTCCCTTTCTGCATGGCAACTCGGGGCCTCACCACGAGGCAAGGACAGATTTGAGATTCCCTTTAACTCTAGAGCATGGCAAGATGAGTCCCACCGCGGACTATGAAGCACACTGTGTAGCCAGAGAAAACACATTTTCTTCCCAGACCAAGGCGTACAATAGCCAGGGGCCTGTGAACAGCAGAGAATTTCAGGGAGCTTCAAGGCAGCCTGAATGGAGATATCCAAATGGATAAGGAAGTCTACTACCAACATGAGCCCATTTCCATAGGCAAAAACAGCATACATCCCTGTGGTTTCAAACAACTCAAAAGAGACACAGAGTACACACTGGTTCCTTCCCTGAATCAAATTCTCGAGGCAGGGTGTTCTGCATGTAGTGAACCGCCTCAACCAAGGAACGCCCTAGTTAGGCCTGTGGCCGGTGCCTCTTCAAAAGCCTGAAAAGCGTACTGGCGTTAAAATGCTGAAGATAAGCGACTACGGCCTCATGGAAACTGCTACACGCCCGGGTGCTACAGGAAAGACTGTGCTTTAGTTGCAATACGAACGCAACCGATTTTTTCCTGGAGGCAGGGTGACTTCAGGTAGGAGGTCCTGGAAGGAAGGTGAAGCCTAGTGTTTTTCTCAGTTCAGCTCAGACTAGGGAATGTGTGAGACTTCCACAGCAAGTTGGATCTTGCCAAAACAGTGCTCGTGAACCTGTGCGAGTGCTGTGAATCAAGATATCACAAGAAAGAGTGCAGTGTGTTGCCCATGATTCAGCAGACACAGAAGACCTCCGAGGGACCTATGGTCCACGTTGTTCTCAGCAGGGCTACAGAGGTGTGGAGGTAGTCAGGGATATTGGAACGAAAATGCTCCCTCGAGGGTCCTAGGAGTGCTGAAAAGGGTCCTTCCTTTAAAATAAAGCAGAACAGCGACTATGAGCTCATGGAAAGAGCTGCATGCCTCTCTTTCCCCATGGCTACTCAGGGCCTTACCTCGAGGCAAGGACTCAGGTTGAGATTCCCTTTAGCTATATAGCATGGCATGATGAGTTCCGCCCAGGCCACTAAAGCTCCGTGTGTAGCCAGAGACAACACATTTTCTTCCCAGACCAATGCCTACAATAGCCAGGGGCCTGTCAACAGCAGAGAATTTCAGGGAGCTTCAAGGCAGCATGAATGGAGCTATCAAAATGGATAAGGAAGTCTACTACCAACATGCCCCCATTTCCATAGGCACAGGCAGCATACATCCGTCTGGTTTCTAACAAGACAAAAGAGACACAGCGTACCCACTAGTTCCTTCCCTGAATCAAAATCGCCTGGCAGGGTGTTCTGCATCTAGAGAACTGCCACAACCAAGGAACGCCCTAGCTAGGCCTGTGGGCCCGTGCCTCTTCAAAAGCTTGCAGTGCTATAGGAAAAATTGTGCTCTTGTTGCAATAGGAACGCAAGGCGTCATTCTCTTGCAGGCAGGGTGACTTCAGGTAGGAGGTCCTGGGAGGAAGGCGCAGCCTAGTGTTTTTCTCAGTGTAGCTCAGACTAGGGAATGTGTGCGACTTCCGCAGCAAGTTGGAACTTGCCCAAACGGTGCTCGTGAACCTATGCGAGTGCTGTGAAATCAAGATATCCTAAGAAAGAGTGCAGTGTGTTGCCCATGACTCAACAGACACAGGGGACCTCCCAGGGACCTATGGGCCTCGTTGTTGTTCAGCAGGCCACAGTTTGTGGAGGTACTCAGTGAACTTGGAACTAAAATGATGCTCACCCGAGGGGCCTAGGATTCCTGAAAAGGGTACATCCTTTAAAATAAAGCAGAACAGCGACTAAGAGCTCATGGAGAGAGCTGCATGCCTCCCTTTCTGCATGGCTACTCAGAGCCTTACCTCGAGGACAGGACAGATTTGAGATTCCCTTTAGCTCTAGAGCATGGCAAGATGAGTCCCACACCGGACTGTGAAGCACACTGTGTAGCCAGAGAAAACACATTTTCTTCCCAGACCAATGCCTACAATAGCCAGGGGCCTGTCAACAGCAGAGAATTCAGGGATCTTCAAGGCGGCATGAATGGAGCTTTCAAAATGAAAAAGCAAGTCTACTTCCAACATGCCCCCATTTCCATAGGCACAAACAGCATACATCCCTGTGGTTTCAAAGAACTCAAAAGAGACACAGAGTACACATTGGTTCCTTCCCTGAATCACATTCTCGAGGCAGAGTGTTCTGCATGTGGTGAACGGCCTCATCCAAGGAACACCCTAGCTAGGCCTCTGGGCCCGTGTCTCTTCAAAAGCCTGCAGTGCTATAGGAAAAACTGTGCTTTAGTTGCAAAAGGAAAGCAAGCCGTCTTACTCCTGGAGGCAGGGTGACTTCAGGTAGGAGGTCCTGATTGGAAGGAGAAGCCTAGTGTTTTTCTCTGTGCAGCTCAGACTAGGGATTGAGTGCGATTTCCACGGCATGTTGGAACTTGCTTGAACGTTGCTCTTGAACCTGTGCGAGTGCTGTGAATCAAGATATCACAAGAAAGAGTGCAGTGTGTTGCCCATGACTCAGCAGACACAGAGGACCTCCGTGGGACCTATGGGCCTCGTTGTTGTTCAGCGGGCCTACAGGGGTGTGGAGGTACTCAGTGATCTTGGAACTAAAATGATGCTCCCCCGAGGGGGTTAGGAGTCCTGAAAAGGGTACTTCCTTTAAAATAAAGCCAAATAGCGACTAAGAGCACATGGAAAGAGCTGCATGCCTCCCTTTCTGCATGGCCACTCAGGGCCTCACCACGAGGCAAGGACAGATTTGAGATTCCCTTTAACTCTAGAGCATGGCAAGATGAGTCCCACCGCGGACTATGAAGCACACTGTGTAGCCAGAGAAAACACATTTTCTTCCCAGACCAAGGCGTACAATAGCCAGGGGCCTGTGAACAGCAGAGAATTTCAGGGAGCTTCAAGGCAGCCTGAATGGAGATATCCAAATGGATAAGGAAGTCTACTACCAACATGAGCCCATTTCCATAGGCAAAAACAGCATACATCCCTGTGGTTTCAAACAACTCAAAAGAGACACAGAGTACACACTGGTTCCTTCCCTGAATCAAATTCTCGAGGCAGGGTGTTCTGCATGTAGTGAACCGCCTCAACCAAGGAACGCCCTAGTTAGGCCTGGGGCCGGTGCCTCTTCAAAAGCCTGAAAAGCGTACTGGCGTTAAAATGCTGAAGATAAGCGACTACGGCCTCATGGAAACTGCTACACGCCCGGGTGCTACAGGAAAGACTGTGCTTTAGTTGCAATACGAACGCAACCGATTTTTTCCTGGAGGCAGGGTGACTTCAGGTAGGAGGTCCTGGAAGGAAGGTGAAGCCTAGTGTTTTTCTCAGTTCAGCTCTGACTAGGGAATGTGTGAGACTTCCACAGCAAGTTGGATCTTGCCAAAACAGTGCTCGTGAACCTGTGCGAGTGCTGTGAATCAAGATATCACAAGAAAGAGTGCAGTGTGTTGCCCATGATTCAGCAGACACAGAAGACCTCCGAGGGACCTATGGTCCACGTTGTTCTCAGCAGGGCTACAGAGGTGTGGAGGTAGTCAGGGATATTGGAACGAAAATGCTCCCTCGAGGGTCCTAGGAGTGCTGAAAAGGGTCCTTCCTTTAAAATAAAGCAGAACAGCGACTATGAGCTCATGGAAAGAGCTGCATGCCTCTCTTTCCCCATGGCTACTCAGGGCCTTACCTCGAGGCAAGGACTCGCGTTGAGGCTCCCTTTAGCTCTAGAGCATGGCATGATGAGTTCCGCCCAGGCCACTAAAGCTCCGTGTGTAGCCAGAGAAAACACATTTTCTTCCCAGACCAATGCCTACAATAGCCAGGGGCCTGTCCACAGCAGAGAATTTCATGGAGCTTCAAGGCAACATGAATGGAGCTATCAAAAAGGATAAGGAAGTCTACTACCAACATGACCCCATTTCCATAGGCAAAAACAGCATACATCCCTGTGGTTTCAAACAACTCAGAAGAGACACAGAGTACACACTGGTTGCTTCCCTGAATCAACTTCTCGATGTAGGGTGTTCTGCATGTAGTGAACCGCCTCAACCAAGGAACGCCCTAGCTAGGCCCCTAAACCCGTGCCTCTTCAAAAGCCTTCAGTGCTGTAGGAAAAACTGTGCTTTAGTTGCAATAGGAACGCAAGGCGTCTTTCTCCTGGAGGCAGGGTGACTTCAGCTAGGAGGTCCTGGATGGAAGGAGAAGCCTAGTGTTTTTCTCAGTGCAGCCCAGACTAGGGAATGAGTGCGACTTCCACGGCATGTTGGAATTTATTAGAACGGTGCTCATGAATCTGTGCGAGTGCTGGGTAAATCAAGATGTCCCAAGAAAGAGTGCAGTGTGTTGCCCATGACTCAGCAGACCCAGAGGACCTCCGAGAGACCTATGGGCTTCGTTGTTTCTCAGCAAGCCAACAAGGTGTGGAAGTAGTCAGGGATCTTGGAACGAAAATGATGCTCCCCCGAGCGTCCTAGGAATGCTGAGAAGGGTACTTCCTTTAAAATAAAGCAGAACAGCGACTAAGAGCTCATGGAAAGAGCTGCCTGCCTCCCTTTCTGCATGGCTACTCAGGGCCTTACCTCAGGGCAAGGACTCAGGTTGAGATTCCCTTTAGCTCTAGAGCATGGCATGATGAGTTCCGCCCAGGCCACTAAAGCTCCGTGTGTAGCCAGAGAAAACACATTTTCTTCCCAGACCAATGCCTACAATAGCCAGGGGCCTGTCAACAGCAGAGAATTTCAGGGAGCTTCAAGGCAGCATGAATGGAGCTATCAAAATGGATAAGGAAGTCTACTACCAACATGCCCCCATTTCCATAGGCACAGGCAGCATACATCCGTCTGGTTTCTAACAAGACAAAAGAGACACAGCGTACCCACTAGTTCCTTCCCTGAATCAAAATCGCCTGGCAGGGTGTTCTGCATCTAGAGAACTGCCACAACCAAGGAACGCCCTAGCTAGGCCTGTGGGCCCGTGCCTCTTCAAAAGCTTGCAGTGCTATAGGAAAAATTGTGCTCTTGTTGCAATAGGAACGCAAGGCGTCATTCTCTTGCAGGCAGGGTGACTTCAGGTAGGAGGTCCTGGAAGGAAGGCGCAGCCTAGTGTTTTTCTCAGTGTAGCTCAGACTAGGGAATGTGTGCGACTTCCGCAGCAAGTTGGAACTTGCCCAAACGGTGCTCGTGAACCTATGCGAGTGCTGTGAAATCAAGATATCCTAAGAAAGAGTGCAGTGTGTTGCCCATGACTCAACAGACACAGGGGACCTCCCAGGGACCTATGGGCCTCGTTGTTGTTCAGCAGGCCACAGTTTGTGGAGGTACTCAGTGAACTTGGAACTAAAATGATGCTCACCCGAGGGGCCTAGGATTCCTGAAAAGGGTACATCCTTTAAAATAAAGCAGAACAGCGACTAAGAGCTCATGGAGAGAGCTGCATGCCTCCCTTTCTGCATGGCTACTCAGAGCCTTACCTCGAGGACAGGACAGATTTGAGATTCCCTTTAGCTCTAGAGCATGGCAAGATGAGTCCCACACCGGACTGTGAAGCACACTGTGTAGCCAGAGAAAACACATTTTCTTCCCAGACCAATGCCTACAATAGCCAGGGGCCTGTCAACAGCAGAGAATTCAGGGATCTTCAAGGCGGCATGAATGGAGCTTTCAAAATGAAAAAGCAAGTCTACTTCCAACATGCCCCCATTTCCATAGGCACAAACAGCATACATCCCTGTGGTTTCAAAGAACTCAAAAGAGACACAGAGTACACATTGGTTCCTTCCCTGAATCACATTCTCGAGGCAGAGTGTTCTGCATGTGGTGAACGGCCTCATCCAAGGAACACCCTAGCTAGGCCTCTGGGCCCGTGTCTCTTCAAAAGCCTGCAGTGCTATAGGAAAAACTGTGCTTTAGTTGCAAAAGGAAAGCAAGCCGTCTTACTCCTGGAGGCAGGGTGACTTCAGGTAGGAGGTCCTGATTGGAAGGAGAAGCCTAGTGTTTTTCTCTGTGCAGCTCAGACTAGGGATTGAGTGCGATTTCCACGGCATGTTGGAACTTGCTTGAACGTTGCTCTTGAACCTGTGCGAGTGCTGTGAATCAAGATATCACAAGAAAGAGTGCAGTGTGTTGCCCATGACTCAGCAGACACAGAGGACCTCCGTGGGACCTATGGGCCTCGTTGTTGTTCAGCGGGCCTACAGGGGTGTGGAGGTACTCAGTGATCTTGGAACTAAAATGATGCTCCCCCGAGGGGGTTAGGAGTCCTGAAAAGGGTACTTCCTTTAAAATAAAGCCAAATAGCGACTAAGAGCACATGGAAAGAGCTGCATGCCTCCCTTTCTGCATGGCCACTCAGGGCCTCACCACGAGGCAAGGACAGATTTGAGATTCCCTTTAACTCTAGAGCATGGCAAGATGAGTCCCACCGCGGACTATGAAGCACACTGTGTAGCCAGAGAAAACACATTTTCTTCCCAGACCAAGGCGTACAATAGCCAGGGGCCTGTGAACAGCAGAGAATTTCAGGGAGCTTCAAGGCAGCCTGAATGGAGATATCCAAATGGATAAGGAAGTCTACTACCAACATGAGCCCATTTCCATAGGCAAAAACAGCATACATCCCTGTGGTTTCAAACAACTCAAAAGAGACACAGAGTACACACTGGTTCCTTCCCTGAATCAAATTCTCGAGGCAGGGTGTTCTGCATGTAGTGAACCGCCTCAACCAAGGAACGCCCTAGTTAGGCCTGGGGCCGGTGCCTCTTCAAAAGCCTGAAAAGCGTACTGGCGTTAAAATGCTGAAGATAAGCGACTACGGCCTCATGGAAACTGCTACACGCCCGGGTGCTACAGGAAAGACTGTGCTTTAGTTGCAATACGAACGCAACCGATTTTTTCCTGGAGGCAGGGTGACTTCAGGTAGGAGGTCCTGGAAGGAAGGTGAAGCCTAGTGTTTTTCTCAGTTCAGCTCTGACTAGGGAATGTGTGAGACTTCCACAGCAAGTTGGATCTTGCCAAAACAGTGCTCGTGAACCTGTGCGAGTGCTGTGAATCAAGATATCACAAGAAAGAGTGCAGTGTGTTGCCCATGATTCAGCAGACACAGAAGACCTCCGAGGGACCTATGGTCCACGTTGTTCTCAGCAGGGCTACAGAGGTGTGGAGGTAGTCAGGGATATTGGAACGAAAATGCTCCCTCGAGGGTCCTAGGAGTGCTGAAAAGGGTCCTTCCTTTAAAATAAAGCAGAACAGCGACTATGAGCTCATGGAAAGAGCTGCATGCCTCTCTTTCCCCATGGCTACTCAGGGCCTTACCTCGAGGCAAGGACTCAGGTTGAGATTCCCTTTAGCTATATAGCATGGCATGATGAGTTCCGCCCAGGCCACTAAAGCTCCGTGTGTAGCCAGAGACAACACATTTTCTTCCCAGACCAATGCCTACAATAGCCAGGGGCCTGTCAACAGCAGAGAATTTCAGGGAGCTTCAAGGCAGCATGAATGGAGCTATCAAAATGGATAAGGAAGTCTACTACCAACATGCCCCCATTTCCATAGGCACAGGCAGCATACATCCGTCTGGTTTCTAACAAGACAAAAGAGACACAGCGTACCCACTAGTTCCTTCCCTGAATCAAAATCGCCTGGCAGGGTGTTCTGCATCTAGAGAACTGCCACAACCAAGGAACGCCCTAGCTAGGCCTGTGGGCCCGTACCTCTTCAAAAGCTTGCAGTGCTATAGGAAAAATTGTGCTTTAGTTGCAATAGGAACGCAAGGCGTCTTTCTCCTGGAGGCAGGGTGACTTCAGCTAGGAGGTCCTGGATGGAAGGAGAAGCCTAGTGTTTTTCTCAGTGCAGCCCAGACTAGGGAATGAGTGCGACTTCCACGGCATGTTGGAATTTATTAGAACGGTGCTCATGAATCTGTGCGAGTGCTGGGTAAATCAAGATGTCCCAAGAAAGAGTGCAGTGTGTTGCCCATGACTCAGCAGACCCAGAGGACCTCCGAGAGACCTATGGGCTTCGTTGTTTCTCAGCAAGCCAACAAGGTGTGGAAGTAGTCAGGGATCTTGGAACGAAAATGATGCTCCCCCGAGCGTCCTAGGAATGCTGAGAAGGGTACTTCCTTTAAAATAAAGCAGAACAGCGACTAAGAGCTCATGGAAAGAGCTGCCTGCCTCCCTTTCTGCATGGCTACTCAGGGCCTTACCTCAGGGCAAGGACTCAGGTTGAGATTCCCTTTAGCTCTAGAGCATGGCATGATGAGTTCCGCCCAGGCCACTAAAGCTCCGTGTGTAGCCAGAGAAAACACATTTTCTTCCCAGACCAATGCCTACAATAGCCAGGGGCCTGTCAACAGCAGAGAATTTCAGGGAGCTTCAAGGCAGCATGAATGGAGCTATCAAAATGGATAAGGAAGTCTACTACCAACATGCCCCCATTTCCATAGGCACAGGCAGCATACATCCGTCTGGTTTCTAACAAGACAAAAGAGACACAGCGTACCCACTAGTTCCTTCCCTGAATCAAAATCGCCTGGCAGGGTGTTCTGCATCTAGAGAACTGCCACAACCAAGGAACGCCCTAGCTAGGCCTGTGGGCCCGTGCCTCTTCAAAAGCTTGCAGTGCTATAGGAAAAATTGTGCTCTTGTTGCAATAGGAACGCAAGGCGTCATTCTCTTGCAGGCAGGGTGACTTCAGGTAGGAGGTCCTGGAAGGAAGGCGCAGCCTAGTGTTTTTCTCAGTGTAGCTCAGACTAGGGAATGTGTGCGACTTCCGCAGCAAGTTGGAACTTGCCCAAACGGTGCTCGTGAACCTATGCGAGTGCTGTGAAATCAAGATATCCTAAGAAAGAGTGCAGTGTGTTGCCCATGACTCAACAGACACAGGGGACCTCCCAGGGACCTATGGGCCTCGTTGTTGTTCAGCAGGCCACAGTTTGTGGAGGTACTCAGTGAACTTGGAACTAAAATGATGCTCACCCGAGGGGCCTAGGATTCCTGAAAAGGGTACATCCTTTAAAATAAAGCAGAACAGCGACTAAGAGCTCATGGAGAGAGCTGCATGCCTCCCTTTCTGCATGGCTACTCAGAGCCTTACCTCGAGGACAGGACAGATTTGAGATTCCCTTTAGCTCTAGAGCATGGCAAGATGAGTCCCACACCGGACTGTGAAGCACACTGTGTAGCCAGAGAAAACACATTTTCTTCCCAGACCAATGCCTACAATAGCCAGGGGCCTGTCAACAGCAGAGAATTCAGGGATCTTCAAGGCGGCATGAATGGAGCTTTCAAAATGAAAAAGCAAGTCTACTTCCAACATGCCCCCATTTCCATAGGCACAAACAGCATACATCCCTGTGGTTTCAAAGAACTCAAAAGAGACACAGAGTACACATTGGTTCCTTCCCTGAATCACATTCTCGAGGCAGAGTGTTCTGCATGTGGTGAACGGCCTCATCCAAGGAACACCCTAGCTAGGCCTCTGGGCCCGTGTCTCTTCAAAAGCCTGCAGTGCTATAGGAAAAACTGTGCTTTAGTTGCAAAAGGAAAGCAAGCCGTCTTACTCCTGGAGGCAGGGTGACTTCAGGTAGGAGGTCCTGATTGGAAGGAGAAGCCTAGTGTTTTTCTCTGTGCAGCTCAGACTAGGGATTGAGTGCGATTTCCACGGCATGTTGGAACTTGCTTGAACGTTGCTCTTGAACCTGTGCGAGTGCTGTGAATCAAGATATCACAAGAAAGAGTGCAGTGTGTTGCCCATGACTCAGCAGACACAGAGGACCTCCGTGGGACCTATGGGCCTCGTTGTTGTTCAGCGGGCCTACAGGGGTGTGGAGGTACTCAGTGATCTTGGAACTAAAATGATGCTCACCCGAGGGGGTTAGGAGTCCTGAAAAGGGTACTTCCTTTAAAATAAATCAAAATAGCGACTAAGAGCACATGGAAAGAGCTGCATGCCTCCCTTTCTGCATGGCCACTCGGGGCCTCACCACGAGGCAAGGACAGATTTGAGATTCCCTTTAACTCTAGAGCATGGCAAGATGAGTCCCACCGCGGACTATGAAGCACACTGTGTAGCCAGAGAAAACACATTTTCTTCCCAGACCAAGGCGTACAATAGCCAGGGGCCTGTGAACAGCAGAGAATTTCAGGGAGCTTCAAGGCAGCCTGAATGGAGATATCCAAATGGATAAGGAAGTCTACTACCAACATGAGCCCATTTCCATAGGCAAAAACAGCATACATCCCTGTGGTTTCAAACAACTCAAAAGAGACACAGAGTACACACTGGTTCCTTCCCTGAATCAAATTCTCGAGGCAGGGTGTTCTGCATGTAGTGAACCGCCTCAACCAAGGAACGCCCTAGTTAGGCCTGGGGCCGGTGCCTCTTCAAAAGCCTGAAAAGCGTACTGGCGTTAAAATGCTGAAGATAAGCGACTACGGCCTCATGGAAACTGCTACACGCCCGGGTGCTACAGGAAAGACTGTGCTTTAGTTGCAATACGAACGCAACCGATTTTTTCCTGGAGGCAGGGTGACTTCAGGTAGGAGGTCCTGGAAGGAAGGTGAAGCCTAGTGTTTTTCTCAGTTCAGCTCAGACTAGGGAATGTGTGAGACTTCCACAGCAAGTTGGATCTTGCCAAAACAGTGCTCGTGAACCTGTGCGAGTGCTGTGAATCAAGATATCCTAAGAAAGAGTGCAGTGTGTTGCCCATGATTCAGCAGACACAGAAGACCTCCGAGGGACCTATGGTCCACGTTGTTCTCAGCAGGGCTACAGAGGTGTGGAGGTAGTCAGGGATATTGGAACGAAAATGCTCCCTCGAGGGTCCTAGGAGTGCTGAAAAGGGTCCTTCCTTTAAAATAAAGCAGAACAGCGTCTATGAGCTCATGGAAAGAGCTGCATGCCTCTCTTTCCCCATGGCTACTCAGGGCCTTACCTCGAGGCAAGGACTCGCGTTGAGGCTCCCTTTAGCTCTAGAGCATGGCATGATGAGTTCCGCCCAGGCCACTAAAGCTCCGTGTGTAGCCAGAGAAAACACATTTTCTTCCCAGACCAATGCCTACAATAGCCAGGGGCCTGTCCACAGCAGAGAATTTCATGGAGCTTCAAGGCAACATGAATGGAGCTATCAAAAAGGATAAGGAAGTCTACTACCAACATGACCCCATTTCCATAGGCAAAAACAGCATACATCCCTGTGGTTTCAAACAACTCAGAAGAGACACAGAGTACACACTGGTTGCTTCCCTGAATCAACTTCTCGATGTAGGGTGTTCTGCATGTAGTGAACCGCCTCAACCAAGGAACGCCCTAGCTAGGCCCCTAAACCCGTGCCTCTTCAAAAGCCTTCAGTGCTGTAGGAAAAACTGTGCTTTAGTTGCAATAGGAACGCAAGGCGTCTTTCTCCTGGAGGCAGGGTGACTTCAGCTAGGAGGTCCTGGATGGAAGGAGAAGCCTAGTGTTTTTCTCAGTGCAGCCCAGACTAGGGAATGAGTGCGACTTCCACGGCATGTTGGAATTTATTAGAACGGTGCTCATGAATCTGTGCGAGTGCTGGGTAAATCAAGATGTCCCAAGAAAGAGTGCAGTGTGTTGCCCATGACTCAGCAGACCCAGAGGACCTCCGAGAGACCTATGGGCTTCGTTGTTTCTCAGCAAGCCAACAAGGTGTGGAAGTAGTCAGGGATCTTGGAACGAAAATGATGCTCCCCCGAGCGTCCTAGGAATGCTGAGAAGGGTACTTCCTTTAAAATAAAGCAGAACAGCGACTAAGAGCTCATGGAAAGAGCTGCCTGCCTCCCTTTCTGCATGGCTACTCAGGGCCTTACCTCAGGGCAAGGACTCAGGTTGAGATTCCCTTTAGCTCTAGAGCATGGCATGATGAGTTCCGCCCAGGCCACTAAAGCTCCGTGTGTAGCCAGAGAAAACACATTTTCTTCCCAGACCAATGCCTACAATAGCCAGGGGCCTGTCAACAGCAGAGAATTTCAGGGAGCTTCAAGGCAGCATGAATGGAGCTATCAAAATGGATAAGGAAGTCTACTACCAACATGCCCCCATTTCCATAGGCACAGGCAGCATACATCCGTCTGGTTTCTAACAAGACAAAAGAGACACAGCGTACCCACTAGTTCCTTCCCTGAATCAAAATCGCCTGGCAGGGTGTTCTGCATCTAGAGAACTGCCACAACCAAGGAACGCCCTAGCTAGGCCTGTGGGCCCGTGCCTCTTCAAAAGCTTGCAGTGCTATAGGAAAAATTGTGCTCTTGTTGCAATAGGAACGCAAGGCGTCATTCTCTTGCAGGCAGGGTGACTTCAGGTAGGAGGTCCTGGAAGGAAGGCGCAGCCTAGTGTTTTTCTCAGTGTAGCTCAGACTAGGGAATGTGTGCGACTTCCGCAGCAAGTTGGAACTTGCCCAAACGGTGCTCGTGAACCTATGCGAGTGCTGTGAAATCAAGATATCCTAAGAAAGAGTGCAGTGTGTTGCCCATGACTCAACAGACACAGGGGACCTCCCAGGGACCTATGGGCCTCGTTGTTGTTCAGCAGGCCACAGTTTGTGGAGGTACTCAGTGAACTTGGAACTAAAATGATGCTCACCCGAGGGGCCTAGGATTCCTGAAAAGGGTACATCCTTTAAAATAAAGCAGAACAGCGACTAAGAGCTCATGGAGAGAGCTGCATGCCTCCCTTTCTGCATGGCTACTCAGAGCCTTACCTCGAGGACAGGACAGATTTGAGATTCCCTTTAGCTCTAGAGCATGGCAAGATGAGTCCCACACCGGACTGTGAAGCACACTGTGTAGCCAGAGAAAACACATTTTCTTCCCAGACCAATGCCTACAATAGCCAGGGGCCTGTCAACAGCAGAGAATTCAGGGATCTTCAAGGCGGCATGAATGGAGCTTTCAAAATGAAAAAGCAAGTCTACTTCCAACATGCCCCCATTTCCATAGGCACAAACAGCATACATCCCTGTGGTTTCAAAGAACTCAAAAGAGACACAGAGTACACATTGGTTCCTTCCCTGAATCACATTCTCGAGGCAGAGTGTTCTGCATGTGGTGAACGGCCTCATCCAAGGAACACCCTAGCTAGGCCTCTGGGCCCGTGTCTCTTCAAAAGCCTGCAGTGCTATAGGAAAAACTGTGCTTTAGTTGCAAAAGGAAAGCAAGCCGTCTTACTCCTGGAGGCAGGGTGACTTCAGGTAGGAGGTCCTGATTGGAAGGAGAAGCCTAGTGTTTTTCTCTGTGCAGCTCAGACTAGGGATTGAGTGCGATTTCCACGGCATGTTGGAACTTGCTTGAACGTTGCTCTTGAACCTGTGCGAGTGCTGTGAATCAAGATATCACAAGAAAGAGTGCAGTGTGTTGCCTATGACTCAGCAGACACAGAGGACCTCCGTGGGACCTATGGGCCTCGTTGTTGTTCAGCGGGCCTACAGGGGTGTGGAGGTACTCAGTGATCTTGGAACTAAAATGATGCTCACCCGAGGGGGATAGGAGTCCTGAAAAGGGTACTTCCTTTAAAATAAAGCCAAATAGCGACTAAGAGCACATGGAAAGAGCTGCATGCCTCCCTTTCTGCATGGCCACTCGGGGCCTCACCACGAGGCAAGGACAGATTTGAGATTCCCTTTAACTCTAGAGCATGGCAAGATGAGTCCCACCGCGGACTATGAAGCACACTGTGTAGCCAGAGAAAACACATTTTCTTCCCAGACCAATGCGTACAATAGCCAGGGGCCTGTGAACAGCAGAGTATTTCAGGGAGCTTCAAGGAGGCCTGAATGGAGCTATCCAAATGGATATGGAAGTCTACTACCAACATGAGCCCATTTCCATAGGCACAAACAGCATACATCCCTGTGGTGTCAAACAACTCAAAAGAGACACAGAGTACACACTGGTTCCTTCCCTGAATCAAATTCTCGAGGCACGGTGTTCTGCATGTAGTGAACCGCCTCAACCAAGGAACGCCCTAGTTAGGCCTGGGGCCGGTGCCTCTTCAAAAGCCTGAAAAGCGTACTGGCGTTAAAATGCTGAAGATAAGCGACTACGGCCTCATGGAAACTGCTACACGCCCGGGTGCTACAGGAAAGACTGTGCTTTAGTTGCAATACGAACGCAACCGATTTTTTCCTGGAGGCAGGGTGACTTCAGGTAGGAGGTCCTGGAAGGAAGGTGAAGCCTAGTGTTTTTCTCAGTTCAGCTCAGACTAGGGAATGTGTGAGACTTCCACAGCAAGTTGGATCTTGCCAAAACAGTGCTCGTGAACCTGTGCGAGTGCTGTGAATCAAGATATCACAAGAAAGAGTGCAGTGTGTTGCCCATGATTCAGCAGACACAGAAGACCTCCGAGGGACCTATGGTCCACGTTGTTCTCAGCAGGGCTACAGAGGTGTGGAGGTAGTCAGGGATATTGGAACGAAAATGCTCCCTCGAGGGTCCTAGGAGTGCTGAAAAGGGTCCTTCCTTTAAAATAAAGCAGAACAGCGACTATGAGCTCATGGAAAGAGCTGCATGCCTCTCTTTCCCCATGGCTACTCAGGGCCTTACCTCGAGGCAAGGACTCGCGTTGAGGCTCCCTTTAGCTCTAGAGCATGGCATGATGAGTTCCGCCCAGGCCACTAAAGCTCCGTGTGTAGCCAGAGAAAACACATTTTCTTCCCAGACCAATGCCTACAATAGCCAGGGGCCTGTCCACAGCAGAGAATTTCATGGAGCTTCAAGGCAACATGAATGGAGCTATCAAAAAGGATAAGGAAGTCTACTACCAACATGACCCCATTTCCATAGGCAAAAACAGCATACATCCCTGTGGTTTCAAACAACTCAGAAGAGACACAGAGTACACACTGGTTGCTTCCCTGAATCAACTTCTCGATGTAGGGTGTTCTGCATGTAGTGAACCGCCTCAACCAAGGAACGCCCTAGCTAGGCCCCTAAACCCGTGCCTCTTCAAAAGCCTTCAGTGCTGTAGGAAAAACTGTGCTTTAGTTGCAATAGGAACGCAAGGCGTCTTTCTCCTGGAGGCAGGGTGACTTCAGCTAGGAGGTCCTGGATGGAAGGAGAAGCCTAGTGTTTTTCTCAGTGCAGCCCAGACTAGGGAATGAGTGCGACTTCCACGGCATGTTGGAATTTATTAGAACGGTGCTCATGAATCTGTGCGAGTGCTGGGTAAATCAAGATGTCCCAAGAAAGAGTGCAGTGTGTTGCCCATGACTCAGCAGACCCAGAGGACCTCCGAGAGACCTATGGGCTTCGTTGTTTCTCAGCAAGCCAACAAGGTGTGGAAGTAGTCAGGGATCTTGGAACGAAAATGATGCTCCCCCGAGCGTCCTAGGAATGCTGAGAAGGGTACTTCCTTTAAAATAAAGCAGAACAGCGACTAAGAGCTCATGGAAAGAGCTGCCTGCCTCCCTTTCTGCATGGCTACTCAGGGCCTTACCTCAGGGCAAGGACTCAGGTTGAGATTCCCTTTAGCTCTAGAGCATGGCATGATGAGTTCCGCCCAGGCCACTAAAGCTCCGTGTGTAGCCAGAGAAAACACATTTTCTTCCCAGACCAATGCCTACAATAGCCAGGGGCCTGTCAACAGCAGAGAATTTCAGGGAGCTTCAAGGCAGCATGAATGGAGCTATCAAAATGGATAAGGAAGTCTACTACCAACATGCCCCCATTTCCATAGGCACAGGCAGCATACATCCGTCTGGTTTCTAACAAGACAAAAGAGACACAGCGTACCCACTAGTTCCTTCCCTGAATCAAAATCGCCTGGCAGGGTGTTCTGCATCTAGAGAACTGCCACAACCAAGGAACGCCCTAGCTAGGCCTGTGGGCCCGTGCCTCTTCAAAAGCTTGCAGTGCTATAGGAAAAATTGTGCTCTTGTTGCAATAGGAACGCAAGGCGTCATTCTCTTGCAGGCAGGGTGACTTCAGGTAGGAGGTCCTGGGAGGAAGGCGCAGCCTAGTGTTTTTCTCAGTGTAGCTCAGACTAGGGAATGTGTGCGACTTCCGCAGCAAGTTGGAACTTGCCCAAACGGTGCTCGTGAACCTATGCGAGTGCTGTGAAATCAAGATATCCTAAGAAAGAGTGCAGTGTGTTGCCCATGACTCAACAGACACAGGGGACCTCCCAGGGACCTATGGGCCTCGTTGTTGTTCAGCAGGCCACAGTTTGTGGAGGTACTCAGTGAACTTGGAACTAAAATGATGCTCACCCGAGGGGCCTAGGATTCCTGAAAAGGGTACATCCTTTAAAATAAAGCAGAACAGCGACTAAGAGCTCATGGAGAGAGCTGCATGCCTCCCTTTCTGCATGGCTACTCAGAGCCTTACCTCGAGGACAGGACAGATTTGAGATTCCCTTTAGCTCTAGAGCATGGCAAGATGAGTCCCACACCGGACTGTGAAGCACACTGTGTAGCCAGAGAAAACACATTTTCTTCCCAGACCAATGCCTACAATAGCCAGGGGCCTGTCAACAGCAGAGAATTCAGGGATCTTCAAGGCGGCATGAATGGAGCTTTCAAAATGAAAAAGCAAGTCTACTTCCAACATGCCCCCATTTCCATAGGCACAAACAGCATACATCCCTGTGGTTTCAAAGAACTCAAAAGAGACACAGAGTACACATTGGTTCCTTCCCTGAATCACATTCTCGAGGCAGAGTGTTCTGCATGTGGTGAACGGCCTCATCCAAGGAACACCCTAGCTAGGCCTCTGGGCCCGTGTCTCTTCAAAAGCCTGCAGTGCTATAGGAAAAACTGTGCTTTAGTTGCAAAAGGAAAGCAAGCCGTCTTACTCCTGGAGGCAGGGTGACTTCAGGTAGGAGGTCCTGATTGGAAGGAGAAGCCTAGTGTTTTTCTCTGTGCAGCTCAGACTAGGGATTGAGTGCGATTTCCACGGCATGTTGGAACTTGCTTGAACGTTGCTCTTGAACCTGTGCGAGTGCTGTGAATCAAGATATCACAAGAAAGAGTGCAGTGTGTTGCCCATGACTCAGCAGACACAGAGGACCTCCGTGGGACCTATGGGCCTCGTTGTTGTTCAGCGGGCCTACAGGGGTGTGGAGGTACTCAGTGATCTTGGAACTAAAATGATGCTCACCCGAGGGGGATAGGAGTCCTGAAAAGGGTACTTCCTTTAAAATAAAGCCAAATAGCGACTAAGAGCACATGGAAAGAGCTGCATGCCTCCCTTTCTGCATGGCCACTCGGGGCCTCACCACGAGGCAAGGACAGATTTGAGATTCCCTTTAACTCTAGAGCATGGCAAGATGAGTCCCACCGCGGACTATGAAGCACACTGTGTAGCCAGAGAAAACACATTTTCTTCCCAGACCAATGCGTACAATAGCCAGGGGCCTGTGAACAGCAGAGTATTTCAGGGAGCTTCAAGGAGGCCTGAATGGAGCTATCAAAATGGATATGGAAGTCTACTACCAACATGAGCCCATTTCCATAGGCACAAACAGCATACATCCCTGTGGTGTCAAACAACTCAAAAGAGACACAGAGTACACACTGGTTCCTTCCCTGAATCAAATTCTCGAGGCACGGTGTTCTGCATGTAGTGAACCGCCTCAACCAAGGAACGCCCTAGTTAGGCCTGGGGCCGGTGCCTCTTCAAAAGCCTGAAAAGCGTACTGGCGTTAAAATGCTGAAGATAAGCGACTACGGCCTCATGGAAACTGCTACACGCCCGGGTGCTACAGGAAAGACTGTGCTTTAGTTGCAATACGAACGCAACCGATTTTTTCCTGGAGGCAGGGTGACTTCAGGTAGGAGGTCCTGGAAGGAAGGTGAAGCCTAGTGTTTTTCTCAGTTCAGCTCAGACTAGGGAATGTGTGAGACTTCCACAGCAAGTTGGATCTTGCCAAAACAGTGCTCGTGAACCTGTGCGAGTGCTGTGAATCAAGATATCACAAGAAAGAGTGCAGTGTGTTGCCCATGATTCAGCAGACACAGAAGACCTCCGAGGGACCTATGGTCCACGTTGTTCTCAGCAGGGCTACAGAGGTGTGGAGGTAGTCAGGGATATTGGAACGAAAATGCTCCCTCGAGGGTCCTAGGAGTGCTGAAAAGGGTCCTTCCTTTAAAATAAAGCAGAACAGCGTCTATGAGCTCATGGAAAGAGCTGCATGCCTCTCTTTCCCCATGGCTACTCAGGGCCTTACCTCGAGGCAAGGACTCGCGTTGAGGCTCCCTTTAGCTCTAGAGCATGGCATGATGAGTTCCGCCCAGGCCACTAAAGCTCCGTGTGTAGCCAGAGAAAACACATTTTCTTCCCAGACCAATGCCTACAATAGCCAGGGGCCTGTCCACAGCAGAGAATTTCATGGAGCTTCAAGGCAACATGAATGGAGCTATCAAAAAGGATAAGGAAGTCTACTACCAACATGACCCCATTTCCATAGGCAAAAACAGCATACATCCCTGTGGTTTCAAACAACTCAGAAGAGACACAGAGTACACACTGGTTGCTTCCCTGAATCAACTTCTCGATGTAGGGTGTTCTGCATGTAGTGAACCGCCTCAACCAAGGAACGCCCTAGCTAGGCCCCTAAACCCGTGCCTCTTCAAAAGCCTTCAGTGCTGTAGGAAAAACTGTGCTTTAGTTGCAATAGGAACGCAAGGCGTCTTTCTCCTGGAGGCAGGGTGACTTCAGCTAGGAGGTCCTGGATGGAAGGAGAAGCCTAGTGTTTTTCTCAGTGCAGCCCAGACTAGGGAATGAGTGCGACTTCCACGGCATGTTGGAATTTATTAGAACGGTGCTCATGAATCTGTGCGAGTGCTGGGTAAATCAAGATGTCCCAAGAAAGAGTGCAGTGTGTTGCCCATGACTCAGCAGACCCAGAGGACCTCCGAGAGACCTATGGGCTTCGTTGTTTCTCAGCAAGCCAACAAGGTGTGGAAGTAGTCAGGGATCTTGGAACGAAAATGATGCTCCCCCGAGCGTCCTAGGAATGCTGAGAAGGGTACTTCCTTTAAAATAAAACAGAACAGCGACTAAGAGCTCATGGAAAGAGCTGCCTGCCTCCCTTTCTGCATGGCTACTCAGGGCCTTACCTCAGGGCAAGGACTCAGGTTGAGATTCCCTTTAGCTCTAGAGCATGGCATGATGAGTTCCGCCCAGGCCACTAAAGCTCCGTGTGTAGCCAGAGAAAACACATTTTCTTCCCAGACCAATGCCTACAATAGCCAGGGGCCTGTCAACAGCAGAGAATTTCAGGGAGCTTCAAGGCAGCATGAATGGAGCTATCAAAATGGATAAGGAAGTCTACTACCAACATGCCCCCATTTCCATAGGCACAGGCAGCATACATCCGTCTGGTTTCTAACAAGACAAAAGAGACACAGCGTACCCACTAGTTCCTTCCCTGAATCAAAATCGCCTGGCAGGGTGTTCTGCATCTAGAGAACTGCCACAACCAAGGAACGCCCTAGCTAGGCCTGTGGGCCCGTGCCTCTTCAAAAGCTTGCAGTGCTATAGGAAAAATTGTGCTCTTGTTGCAATAGGAACGCAAGGCGTCATTCTCTTGCAGGCAGGGTGACTTCAGGTAGGAGGTCCTGGAAGGAAGGCGCAGCCTAGTGTTTTTCTCAGTGTAGCTCAGACTAGGGAATGTGTGCGACTTCCGCAGCAAGTTGGAACTTGCCCAAACGGTGCTCGTGAACCTATGCGAGTGCTGTGAAATCAAGATATCCTAAGAAAGAGTGCAGTGTGTTGCCCATGACTCAACAGACACAGGGGACCTCCCAGGGACCTATGGGCCTCGTTGTTGTTCAGCAGGCCACAGTTTGTGGAGGTACTCAGTGAACTTGGAACTAAAATGATGCTCACCCGAGGGGCCTAGGATTCCTGAAAAGGGTACATCCTTTAAAATAAAGCAGAACAGCGACTAAGAGCTCATGGAGAGAGCTGCATGCCTCCCTTTCTGCATGGCTACTCAGAGCCTTACCTCGAGGACAGGACAGATTTGAGATTCCCTTTAGCTCTAGAGCATGGCAAGATGAGTCCCACACCGGACTGTGAAGCACACTGTGTAGCCAGAGAAAACACATTTTCTTCCCAGACCAATGCCTACAATAGCCAGGGGCCTGTCAACAGCAGAGAATTCAGGGATCTTCAAGGCGGCATGAATGGAGCTTTCAAAATGAAAAAGCAAGTCTACTTCCAACATGCCCCCATTTCCATAGGCACAAACAGCATACATCCCTGTGGTTTCAAAGAACTCAAAAGAGACACAGAGTACACATTGGTTCCTTCCCTGAATCACATTCTCGAGGCAGAGTGTTCTGCATGTGGTGAACGGCCTCATCCAAGGAACACCCTAGCTAGGCCTCTGGGCCCGTGTCTCTTCAAAAGCCTGCAGTGCTATAGGAAAAACTGTGCTTTAGTTGCAAAAGGAAAGCAAGCCGTCTTACTCCTGGAGGCAGGGTGACTTCAGGTAGGAGGTCCTGATTGGAAGGAGAAGCCTAGTGTTTTTCTCTGTGCAGCTCAGACTAGGGATTGAGTGCGATTTCCACGGCATGTTGGAACTTGCTTGAACGTTGCTCTTGAACCTGTGCGAGTGCTGTGAATCAAGATATCACAAGAAAGAGTGCAGTGTGTTGCCCATGACTCAGCAGACACAGAGGACCTCCGTGGGACCTATGGGCCTCGTTGTTGTTCAGCGGGCCTACAGGGGTGTGGAGGTACTCAGTGATCTTGGAACTAAAATGATGCTCACCCGAGGGGGTTAGGAGTCCTGAAAAGGGTACTTCCTTTAAAATAAATCAAAATAGCGACTAAGAGCACATGGAAAGAGCTGCATGCCTCCCTTTCTGCATGGCCACTCAGGGCCTCACCACGAGGCAAGGACAGATTTGAGATTCCCTTTAACTCTAGAGCATGGCAAGATGAGTCCCACCGCGGACTATGAAGCACACTGTGTAGCCAGAGAAAACACATTTTCTTCCCAGACCAAGGCGTACAATAGCCAGGGGCCTGTGAACAGCAGAGAATTTCAGGGAGCTTCAAGGCAGCCTGAATGGAGATATCCAAATGGATAAGGAAGTCTACTACCAACATGAGCCCATTTCCATAGGCAAAAACAGCATACATCCCTGTGGTTTCAAACAACTCAAAAGAGACACAGAGTACACACTGGTTCCTTCCCTGAATCAAATTCTCGAGGCAGGGTGTTCTGCATGTAGTGAACCGCCTCAACCAAGGAACGCCCTAGTTAGGCCTGTGGCCGGTGCCTCTTCAAAAGCCTGAAAAGCGTACTGGCGTTAAAATGCTGAAGATAAGCGACTACGGCCTCATGGAAACTGCTACACGCCCGGGTGCTACAGGAAAGACTGTGCTTTAGTTGCAATACGAACGCAACCGATTTTTTCCTGGAGGCAGGGTGACTTCAGGTAGGAGGTCCTGGAAGGAAGGTGAAGCCTAGTGTTTTTCTCAGTTCAGCTCAGACTAGGGAATGTGTGAGACTTCCACAGCAAGTTGGATCTTGCCAAAACAGTGCTCGTGAACCTGTGCGAGTGCTGTGAATCAAGATATCACAAGAAAGAGTGCAGTGTGTTGCCCATGATTCAGCAGACACAGAAGACCTCCGAGGGACCTATGGTCCACGTTGTTCTCAGCAGGGCTACAGAGGTGTGGAGGTAGTCAGGGATATTGGAACGAAAATGCTCCCTCGAGGGTCCTAGGAGTGCTGAAAAGGGTCCTTCCTTTAAAATAAAGCAGAACAGCGACTATGAGCTCATGGAAAGAGCTGCATGCCTCTCTTTCCCCATGGCTACTCAGGGCCTTACCTCGAGGCAAGGACTCAGGTTGAGATTCCCTTTAGCTATATAGCATGGCATGATGAGTTCCGCCCAGGCCACTAAAGCTCCGTGTGTAGCCAGAGACAACACATTTTCTTCCCAGACCAATGCCTACAATAGCCAGGAGACTGTCAACAGCAGAGAATTTCAGGGAGCTTCAAGGCAGCATGAATGGAGCTATCAAAATGGATAAGGAAGTCTACTACCAACATGCCCCCATTTCCATAGGCACAGGCAGCATACATCCGTCTGGTTTCTAACAAGACAAAAGAGACACAGCGTACCCACTAGTTCCTTCCCTGAATCAAAATCGCCTGGCATTGTGTTCTGCATCTAGAGAACTGCCACAACCAAGGAACGCCCTAGCTAGGCCTGTGGGCCCGTGCCTCTTCAAAAGCTTGCAGTGCTATAGGAAAAATTGTGCTCTTGTTGCAATAGGAACGCAAGGCGTCATTCTCTTGCAGGCAGGGTGACTTCAGGTAGGAGGTCCTGGAAGGAAGGCGCAGCCTAGTGTTTTTCTCAGTGTAGCTCAGACTAGGGAATGTGTGCGACTTCCGCAGCAAGTTGGAACTTGCCCAAACGGTGCTCGTGAACCTATGCGAGTGCTGTGAAATCAAGATATCCTAAGAAAGAGTGCAGTGTGTTGCCCATGACTCAACAGACACAGGGGACCTCCCAAGGACCTATGGGCCTCGTTGTTGTTCAGCAGGCCACAGTTTGTGGAGGTACTCAGTGAACTTGGAACTAAAATGATGCTCACCCGAGGGGCCTAGGATTCCTGAAAAGGGTACATCCTTTAAAATAAAGCAGAACAGCGACTAAGAGCTCATGGAGAGAGCTGCATGCCTCCCTTTCTGCATGGCTACTCAGAGCCTTACCTCGAGGACAGATTTGAGATTCCCTTTAGCTCTAGAGCATGGCAAGATGAGTCCCACACCGGACTATGAAGCACACTGTGTAGCCAGAGAAAACACATTTTCTTCCCAGACCAATGCCTACAATAGCCAGGGGCCTGTCAACAGCAGAGAATTCAGGGATCTTCAAGGCGGCATGAATGGAGCTTTCAAAATGAAAAAGCAAGTCTACTACCAACCTGCCCCCATTTCCATAGGCACAAACAGCATACATCCCTGTGGTTTCAAAGAACTCAAAAGAGACACAGAGTACACATTGGTTCCTTCCCTGAATCACATTCTCGAGGCAGAGTGTTCTGCATGTGGTGAACGGCCTCATCCAAGTAACACCCTAGCTAGGCCTCTGGGCCCGTGTCTCTTCAAAGGCCTGCAGTGCTATAGGAAAAACTGTGCTTTAGTTGCAAAAGGAAAGCAAGCCGTCTTACTCCTGGAGGCAGGGTGACTTCAGGTAGGAGGTCCTGATTGGAAGGAGAAGCCTAGTGTTTTTCTCTGTGCAGCTCAGACTAGGGATTGAGTGCGATTTCCACGGCATGTTGGAACTTGCTTGAACGTTGCTCTTGAACCTGTGCGAGTGCTGTGAATCAAGATATCACAAGAAAGAGTGCAGTGTGTTGCCCATGACTCAGCAGACACAGAGGACCTCCGTGGGACCTATGGGCCTCGTTGTTGTTCAGCGGGCCTACAGGGGTGTGGAGGTACTCAGTGATCTTGGAACTAAAATGATGCTCCTGCGAGGGGGATAGGAGTCCTGAAAAGGGTACTTCCTTTAAAATAAAGCCAAATAGCGACTAAGAGCACATGGAAAGAGCTGCATGCCTCCCTTTCTGCATGGCCACTCGGGGCCTCACCACGAGGCAAGGACAGATTTGAGATTCCCTTTAACTCTAGAGCATGGCAAGATGAGTCCCACCGCGGACTATGAAGCACACTGTGTAGCCAGAGAAAACACATTTTCTTCCCAGACCAATGCGTACAATAGCCAGGGGCCTGTGAACAGCAGAGTATTTCAGGGAGCTTCAAGGAGGCCTGAATGGAGCTATCAAAATGGATATGGAAGTCTACTACCAACATGAGCCCATTTCCATAGGCAAAAACAGCATACATCCCTGTGGTGTCAAACAACTCAAAAGAGACACAGAGTACACACTGGTTCCTTCCCTGAATCAAATTCTCGAGGCAGGGTGTTCTGCATGTAGTGAACCGCCTCAACCAAGGAACGCCCTAGTTAGGCCTGGGGCCGGTGCCTCTTCAAAAGCCTGAAAAGCGTACTGGCGTTAAAATGCTGAAGATAAGCGACTACGGCCTCATGGAAACTGCTACACGCCCGGGTGCTACAGGAAAGACTGTGCTTTAGTTGCAATACGAACGCAACCGATTTTTTCCTGGAGGCAGGGTGACTTCAGGTAGGAGGTCCTGGAAGGAAGGTGAAGCCTAGTGTTTTTCTCAGTTCAGCTCAGACTAGGGAATGTGTGAGACTTCCACAGCAAGTTGGATCTTGCCAAAACAGTGCTCGTGAACCTGTGCGAGTGCTGTGAATCAAGATATCCTAAGAAAGAGTGCAGTGTGTTGCCCATGATTCAGCAGACACAGAAGACCTCCGAGGGACC
Source organism: Balaenoptera physalus (assembly GCF_965194825.1). Taxonomy (NCBI): domain Eukaryota; kingdom Metazoa; phylum Chordata; class Mammalia; order Artiodactyla; family Balaenopteridae; genus Balaenoptera; species Balaenoptera physalus. The sequence goes on along the minus strand of NW_028125978.1, from coordinate 388,393 downwards.
TATGGTCCACGTTGTTCTCAGCAGGGCTACAGAGGTGTGGAGGTAGTCAGGGATATTGGAACGAAAATGCTCCCTCGAGGGTCCTAGGAGTGCTGAAAAGGGTCCTTCCTTTAAAATAAAGCAGAACAGCGTCTATGAGCTCATGGAAAGAGCTGCATGCCTCTCTTTCCCCATGGCTACTCAGGGCCTTACCTCGAGGCAAGGACTCGCGTTGAGGCTCCCTTTAGCTCTAGAGCATGGCATGATGAGTTCCGCCCAGGCCACTAAAGCTCCGTGTGTAGCCAGAGAAAACACATTTTCTTCCCAGACCAATGCCTACAATAGCCAGGGGCCTGTCCACAGCAGAGAATTTCATGGAGCTTCAAGGCAACATGAATGGAGCTATCAAAAAGGATAAGGAAGTCTACTACCAACATGACCCCATTTCCATAGGCAAAAACAGCATACATCCCTGTGGTTTCAAACAACTCAGAAGAGACACAGAGTACACACTGGTTGCTTCCCTGAATCAACTTCTCGATGTAGGGTGTTCTGCATGTAGTGAACCGCCTCAACCAAGGAACGCCCTAGCTAGGCCCCTAAACCCGTGCCTCTTCAAAAGCCTTCAGTGCTGTAGGAAAAACTGTGCTTTAGTTGCAATAGGAACGCAAGGCGTCTTTCTCCTGGAGGCAGGGTGACTTCAGCTAGGAGGTCCTGGATGGAAGGAGAAGCCTAGTGTTTTTCTCAGTGCAGCCCAGACTAGGGAATGAGTGCGACTTCCACGGCATGTTGGAATTTATTAGAACGGTGCTCATGAATCTGTGCGAGTGCTGGGTAAATCAAGATGTCCCAAGAAAGAGTGCAGTGTGTTGCCCATGACTCAGCAGACCCAGAGGACCTCCGAGAGACCTATGGGCTTCGTTGTTTCTCAGCAAGCCAACAAGGTGTGGAAGTAGTCAGGGATCTTGGAACGAAAATGATGCTCCCCCGAGCGTCCTAGGAATGCTGAAAAGGGTACTTCCTTTAAAATAAAGCAGAACAGCGACTAAGAGCTCATGGAAAGAGCTGCCTGCCTCCCTTTCTGCATGGCTACTCAGGGCCTTACCTCAGGGCAAGGACTCAGGTTGAGATTCCCTTTAGCTCTAGAGCATGGCATGATGAGTTCCGCCCAGGCCACTAAAGCTCCGTGTGTAGCCAGAGAAAACACATTTTCTTCCCAGACCAATGCCTACAATAGCCAGGGGCCTGTCAACAGCAGAGAATTTCAGGGAGCTTCAAGGCAGCATGAATGGAGCTATCAAAATGGATAAGGAAGTCTACTACCAACATGCCCCCATTTCCATAGGCACAGGCAGCATACATCCGTCTGGTTTCTAACAAGACAAAAGAGACACAGCGTACCCACTAGTTCCTTCCCTGAATCAAAATCGCCTGGCAGGGTGTTCTGCATCTAGAGAACTGCCACAACCAAGGAACGCCCTAGCTAGGCCTGTGGGCCCGTGCCTCTTCAAAAGCTTGCAGTGCTATAGGAAAAATTGTGCTCTTGTTGCAATAGGAACGCAAGGCGTCATTCTCTTGCAGGCAGGGTGACTTCAGGTAGGAGGTCCTGGGAGGAAGGCGCAGCCTAGTGTTTTTCTCAGTGTAGCTCAGACTAGGGAATGTGTGCGACTTCCGCAGCAAGTTGGAACTTGCCCAAACGGTGCTCGTGAACCTATGCGAGTGCTGTGAAATCAAGATATCCTAAGAAAGAGTGCAGTGTGTTGCCCATGACTCAACAGACACAGGGGACCTCCCAGGGACCTATGGGCCTCGTTGTTGTTCAGCAGGCCACAGTTTGTGGAGGTACTCAGTGAACTTGGAACTAAAATGATGCTCACCCGAGGGGCCTAGGATTCCTGAAAAGGGTACATCCTTTAAAATAAAGCAGAACAGCGACTAAGAGCTCATGGAGAGAGCTGCATGCCTCCCTTTCTGCATGGCTACTCAGAGCCTTACCTCGAGGACAGGACAGATTTGAGATTCCCTTTAGCTCTAGAGCATGGCAAGATGAGTCCCACACCGGACTGTGAAGCACACTGTGTAGCCAGAGAAAACACATTTTCTTCCCAGACCAATGCCTACAATAGCCAGGGGCCTGTCAACAGCAGAGAATTCAGGGATCTTCAAGGCGGCATGAATGGAGCTTTCAAAATGAAAAAGCAAGTCTACTTCCAACATGCCCCCATTTCCATAGGCACAAACAGCATACATCCCTGTGGTTTCAAAGAACTCAAAAGAGACACAGAGTACACATTGGTTCCTTCCCTGAATCACATTCTCGAGGCAGAGTGTTCTGCATGTGGTGAACGGCCTCATCCAAGGAACACCCTAGCTAGGCCTCTGGGCCCGTGTCTCTTCAAAAGCCTGCAGTGCTATAGGAAAAACTGTGCTTTAGTTGCAAAAGGAAAGCAAGCCGTCTTACTCCTGGAGGCAGGGTGACTTCAGGTAGGAGGTCCTGATTGGAAGGAGAAGCCTAGTGTTTTTCTCTGTGCAGCTCAGACTAGGGATTGAGTGCGATTTCCACGGCATGTTGGAACTTGCTTGAACGTTGCTCTTGAACCTGTGCGAGTGCTGTGAATCAAGATATCACAAGAAAGAGTGCAGTGTGTTGCCCATGACTCAGCAGACACAGAGGACCTCCGTGGGACCTATGGGCCTCGTTGTTGTTCAGCGGGCCTACAGGGGTGTGGAGGTACTCAGTGATCTTGGAACTAAAATGATGCTCACCCGAGGGGGTTAGGAGTCCTGAAAAGGGTACTTCCTTTAAAATAAATCAAAATAGCGACTAAGAGCACATGGAAAGAGCTGCATGCCTCCCTTTCTGCATGGCCACTCGGGGCCTCACCACGAGGCAAGGACAGATTTGAGATTCCCTTTAACTCTAGAGCATGGCAAGATGAGTCCCACCGCGGACTATGAAGCACACTGTGTAGCCAGAGAAAACACATTTTCTTCCCAGACCAAGGCGTACAATAGCCAGGGGCCTGTGAACAGCAGAGAATTTCAGGGAGCTTCAAGGCAGCCTGAATGGAGATATCCAAATGGATAAGGAAGTCTACTACCAACATGAGCCCATTTCCATAGGCAAAAACAGCATACATCCCTGTGGTTTCAAACAACTCAAAAGAGACACAGAGTACACACTGGTTCCTTCCCTGAATCAAATTCTCGAGGCAGGGTGTTCTGCATGTAGTGAACCGCCTCAACCAAGGAACGCCCTAGTTAGGCCTGGGGCCGGTGCCTCTTCAAAAGCCTGAAAAGCGTACTGGCGTTAAAATGCTGAAGATAAGCGACTACGGCCTCATGGAAACTGCTACACGCCCGGGTGCTACAGGAAAGACTGTGCTTTAGTTGCAATACGAACGCAACCGATTTTTTCCTGGAGGCAGGGTGACTTCAGGTAGGAGGTCCTGGAAGGAAGGTGAAGCCTAGTGTTTTTCTCAGTTCAGCTCAGACTAGGGAATGTGTGAGACTTCCACAGCAAGTTGGATCTTGCCAAAACAGTGCTCGTGAACCTGTGCGAGTGCTGTGAATCAAGATATCACAAGAAAGAGTGCAGTGTGTTGCCCATGATTCAGCAGACACAGAAGACCTCCGAGGGACCTATGGTCCACGTTGTTCTCAGCAGGGCTACAGAGGTGTGGAGGTAGTCAGGGATATTGGAACGAAAATGCTCCCTCGAGGGTCCTAGGAGTGCTGAAAAGGGTCCTTCCTTTAAAATAAAGCAGAACAGCGACTATGAGCTCATGGAAAGAGCTGCATGCCTCTCTTTCCCCATGGCTACTCAGGGCCTTACCTCGAGGCAAGGACTCAGGTTGAGATTCCCTTTAGCTATATAGCATGGCATGATGAGTTCCGCCCAGGCCACTAAAGCTCCGTGTGTAGCCAGAGACAACACATTTTCTTCCCAGACCAATGCCTACAATAGCCAGGAGACTGTCAACAGCAGAGAATTTCAGGGAGCTTCAAGGCAGCATGAATGGAGCTATCAAAATGGATAAGGAAGTCTACTACCAACATGCCCCCATTTCCATAGGCACAGGCAGCATACATCCCTCTGGTTTCTAACAAGACAAAAGAGACACAGCGTACCCACTAGTTCCTTCCCTGAATCAAAATCGCCTGGCAGGGTGTTCTGCATCTAGAGAACTGCCACAACCAAGGAACGCCCTAGCTAGGCCTGTGGGCCCGTGCCTCTTCAAAAGCTTGCAGTGCTATAGGAAAAATTGTGCTCTTGTTGCAATAGGAACGCAAGGCGTCATTCTCTTGCAGGCAGGGTGACTTCAGGTAGGAGGTCCTGGAAGGAAGGCGCAGCCTAGTGTTTTTCTCAGTGTAGCTCAGACTAGGGAATGTGTGCGACTTCCGCAGCAAGTTGGAACTTGCCCAAACGGTGCTCGTGAACCTATGCGAGTGCTGTGAAATCAAGATATCCTAAGAAAGAGTGCAGTGTGTTGCCCATGACTCAACAGACACAGGGGACCTCCCAAGGACCTATGGGCCTCGTTGTTGTTCAGCAGGCCACAGTTTGTGGAGGTACTCAGTGAACTTGGAACTAAAATGATGCTCACCCGAGGGGCCTAGGATTCCTGAAAAGGGTACATCCTTTAAAATAAAGCAGAACAGCGACTAAGAGCTCATGGAGAGAGCTGCATGCCTCCCTTTCTGCATGGCTACTCAGAGCCTTACCTCGAGGACAGATTTGAGATTCCCTTTAGCTCTAGAGCATGGCAAGATGAGTCCCACACCGGACTATGAAGCACACTGTGTAGCCAGAGAAAACACATTTTCTTCCCAGACCAATGCCTACAATAGCCAGGGGCCTGTCAACAGCAGAGAATTCAGGGATCTTCAAGGCGGCATGAATGGAGCTTTCAAAATGAAAAAGCAAGTCTACTACCAACCTGCCCCCATTTCCATAGGCACAAACAGCATACATCCCTGTGGTTTCAAAGAACTCAAAAGAGACACAGAGTACACATTGGTTCCTTCCCTGAATCACATTCTCGAGGCAGAGTGTTCTGCATGTGGTGAACGGCCTCATCCAAGTAACACCCTAGCTAGGCCTCTGGGCCCGTGTCTCTTCAAAGGCCTGCAGTGCTATAGGAAAAACTGTGCTTTAGTTGCAAAAGGAAAGCAAGCCGTCTTACTCCTGGAGGCAGGGTGACTTCAGGTAGGAGGTCCTGATTGGAAGGAGAAGCCTAGTGTTTTTCTCTGTGCAGCTCAGACTAGGGATTGAGTGCGATTTCCACGGCATGTTGGAACTTGCTTGAACGTTGCTCTTGAACCTGTGCGAGTGCTGTGAATCAAGATATCACAAGAAAGAGTGCAGTGTGTTGCCCATGACTCAGCAGACACAGAGGACCTCCGTGGGACCTATGGGCCTCGTTGTTGTTCAGCGGGCCTACAGGGGTGTGGAGGTACTCAGTGATCTTGGAACTAAAATGATGCTCCCCCGAGGGGGATAGGAGTCCTGAAAAGGGTACTTCCTTTAAAATAAAGCCAAATAGCGACTAAGAGCACATGGAAAGAGCTGCATGCCTCCCTTTCTGCATGGCCACTCGGGGCCTCACCACGAGGCAAGGACAGATTTGAGATTCCCTTTAACTCTAGAGCATGGCAAGATGAGTCCCACCGCGGACTATGAAGCACACTGTGTAGCCAGAGAAAACACATTTTCTTCCCAGACCAATGCGTACAATAGCCAGGGGCCTGTGAACAGCAGAGTATTTCAGGGAGCTTCAAGGAGGCCTGAATGGAGCTATCAAAATGGATATGGAAGTCTACTACCAACATGAGCCCATTTCCATAGGCAAAAACAGCATACATCCCTGTGGTGTCAAACAACTCAAAAGAGACACAGAGTACACACTGGTTCCTTCCCTGAATCAAATTCTCGAGGCAGGGTGTTCTGCATGTAGTGAACCGCCTCAACCAAGGAACGCCCTAGTTAGGCCTGGGGCCGATGCCTCTTCAAAAGCCTGAAAAGCGTACTGGCGTTAAAATGCTGAAGATAAGCGACTACGGCCTCATGGAAACTGCTACACGCCCGGGTGCTACAGGAAAGACTGTGCTTTAGTTGCAATACGAACGCAACCGATTTTTTCCTGGAGGCAGGGTGACTTCAGGTAGGAGGTCCTGGAAGGAAGGTGAAGCCTAGTGTTTTTCTCAGTTCAGCTCAGACTAGGGAATGTGTGAGACTTCCACAGCAAGTTGGATCTTGCCAAAACAGTGCTCGTGAACCTGTGCGAGTGCTGTGAATCAAGATATCACAAGAAAGAGTGCAGTGTGTTGCCCATGATTCAGCAGACACAGAAGACCTCCGAGGGACCTATGGTCCACGTTGTTCTCAGCAGGGCTACAGAGGTGTGGAGGTAGTCAGGGATATTGGAACGAAAATGCTCCCTCGAGGGTCCTAGGAGTGCTGAAAAGGGTCCTTCCTTTAAAATAAAGCAGAACAGCGTCTATGAGCTCATGGAAAGAGCTGCATGCCTCTCTTTCCCCATGGCTACTCAGGGCCTTACCTCGAGGCAAGGACTCGCGTTGAGGCTCCCTTTAGCTCTAGAGCATGGCATGATGAGTTCCGCCCAGGCCACTAAAGCTCCGTGTGTAGCCAGAGAAAACACATTTTCTTCCCAGACCAATGCCTACAATAGCCAGGGGCCTGTCCACAGCAGAGAATTTCATGGAGCTTCAAGGCAACATGAATGGAGCTATCAAAAAGGATAAGGAAGTCTACTACCAACATGACCCCATTTCCATAGGCAAAAACAGCATACATCCCTGTGGTTTCAAACAACTCAGAAGAGACACAGAGTACACACTGGTTGCTTCCCTGAATCAACTTCTCGATGTAGGGTGTTCTGCATGTAGTGAACCGCCTCAACCAAGGAACGCCCTAGCTAGGCCCCTAAACCCGTGCCTCTTCAAAAGCCTTCAGTGCTGTAGGAAAAACTGTGCTTTAGTTGCAATAGGAACGCAAGGCGTCTTTCTCCTGGAGGCAGGGTGACTTCAGCTAGGAGGTCCTGGATGGAAGGAGAAGCCTAGTGTTTTTCTCAGTGCAGCCCAGACTAGGGAATGAGTGCGACTTCCACGGCATGTTGGAATTTATTAGAACGGTGCTCATGAATCTGTGCGAGTGCTGGGTAAATCAAGATGTCCCAAGAAAGAGTGCAGTGTGTTGCCCATGACTCAGCAGACCCAGAGGACCTCCGAGAGACCTATGGGCTTCGTTGTTTCTCAGCAAGCCAACAAGGTGTGGAAGTAGTCAGGGATCTTGGAACGAAAATGATGCTCCCCCGAGCGTCCTAGGAATGCTGAAAAGGGTACTTCCTTTAAAATAAAGCAGAACAGCGACTAAGAGCTCATGGAAAGAGCTGCCTGCCTCCCTTTCTGCATGGCTACTCAGGGCCTTACCTCAGGGCAAGGACTCAGGTTGAGATTCCCTTTAGCTCTAGAGCATGGCATGATGAGTTCCGCCCAGGCCACTAAAGCTCCGTGTGTAGCCAGAGAAAACACATTTTCTTCCCAGACCAATGCCTACAATAGTCAGGGGCCTGTCAACAGCAGAGAATTTCAGGGAGCTTCAAGGCAGCATGAATGGAGCTATCAAAATGGATAAGGAAGTCTACTACCAACATGCCCCCATTTCCATAGGCACAGGCAGCATACATCCGTCTGGTTTCTAACAAGACAAAAGAGACACAGCGTACCCACTAGTTCCTTCCCTGAATCAAAATCGCCTGGCAGGGTGTTCTGCATCTAGAGAACTGCCACAACCAAGGAACGCCCTAGCTAGGCCTGTGGGCCCGTGCCTCTTCAAAAGCTTGCAGTGCTATAGGAAAAATTGTGCTCTTGTTGCAATAGGAACGCAAGGCGTCATTCTCTTGCAGGCAGGGTGACTTCAGGTAGGAGGTCCTGGGAGGAAGGCGCAGCCTAGTGTTTTTCTCAGTGTAGCTCAGACTAGGGAATGTGTGCGACTTCCGCAGCAAGTTGGAACTTGCCCAAACGGTGCTCGTGAACCTATGCGAGTGCTGTGAAATCAAGATATCCTAAGAAAGAGTGCAGTGTGTTGCCCATGACTCAACAGACACAGGGGACCTCCCAGGGACCTATGGGCCTCGTTGTTGTTCAGCAGGCCACAGTTTGTGGAGGTACTCAGTGAACTTGGAACTAAAATGATGCTCACCCGAGGGGCCTAGGATTCCTGAAAAGGGTACATCCTTTAAAATAAAGCAGAACAGCGACTAAGAGCTCATGGAGAGAGCTGCATGCCTCCCTTTCTGCATGGCTACTCAGAGCCTTACCTCGAGGACAGGACAGATTTGAGATTCCCTTTAGCTCTAGAGCATGGCAAGATGAGTCCCACACCGGACTGTGAAGCACACTGTGTAGCCAGAGAAAACACATTTTCTTCCCAGACCAATGCCTACAATAGCCAGGGGCCTGTCAACAGCAGAGAATTCAGGGATCTTCAAGGCGGCATGAATGGAGCTTTCAAAATGAAAAAGCAAGTCTACTTCCAACATGCCCCCATTTCCATAGGCACAAACAGCATACATCCCTGTGGTTTCAAAGAACTCAAAAGAGACACAGAGTACACATTGGTTCCTTCCCTGAATCACATTCTCGAGGCAGAGTGTTCTGCATGTGGTGAACGGCCTCATCCAAGTAACACCCTAGCTAGGCCTCTGGGCCCGTGTCTCTTCAAAGGCCTGCAGTGCTATAGGAAAAACTGTGCTTTAGTTGCAAAAGGAAAGCAAGCCGTCTTACTCCTGGAGGCAGGGTGACTTCAGGTAGGAGGTCCTGATTGGAAGGAGAAGCCTAGTGTTTTTCTCTGTGCAGCTCAGACTAGGGATTGAGTGCGATTTCCACGGCATGTTGGAACTTGCTTGAACGTTGCTCTTGAACCTGTGCGAGTGCTGTGAATCAAGATATCACAAGAAAGAGTGCAGTGTGTTGCCCATGACTCAGCAGACACAGAGGACCTCCGTGGGACTTATGGGCCTCGTTGTTGTTCAGCGGGCCTACAGGGGTGTGGAGGTACTCAGTGATCTTGGAACTAAAATGATGCTCCCCCGAGAGGGATAGGAGTCCTGAAAAGGGTACTTCCTTTAAAATAAAGCCAAATAGCGACTAAGAGCACATGGAAAGAGCTGCATGCCTCCCTTTCTGCATGGCCACTCGGGGCCTCACCACGAGGCAAGGACAGATTTGAGATTCCCTTTAACTCTAGAGCATGGCAAGATGAGTCCCACCGCGGACTATGAAGCACACTGTGTAGCCAGAGAAAACACATTTTCTTCCCAGACCAATGCGTACAATAGCCAGGGGCCTGTGAACAGCAGAGTATTTCAGGGAGCTTCAAGGAGGCCTGAATGGAGCTATCAAAATGGATATGGAAGTCTACTACCAACATGAGCCCATTTCCATAGGCAAAAACAGCATACATCCCTGTGGTGTCAAACAACTCAAAAGAGACACAGAGTACACACTGGTTCCTTCCCTGAATCAAATTCTCGAGGCAGGGTGTTCTGCATGTAGTGAACCGCCTCAACCAAGGAACGCCCTAGTTAGGCCTGGGGCCGGTGCCTCTTCAAAAGCCTGAAAAGCGTACTGGCGTTAAAATGCTGAAGATAAGCGACTACGGCCTCATGGAAACTGCTACACGCCCGGGTGCTACAGGAAAGACTGTGCTTTAGTTGCAATACGAACGCAACCGATTTTTTCCTGGAGGCAGGGTGACTTCAGGTAGGAGGTCCTGGAAGGAAGGTGAAGCCTAGTGTTTTTCTCAGTTCAGCTCAGACTAGGGAATGTGTGAGACTTCCACAGCAAGTTGGATCTTGCCAAAACAGTGCTCGTGAACCTGTGCGAGTGCTGTGAATCAAGATATCACAAGAAAGAGTGCAGTGTGTTGCCCATGATTCAGCAGACACAGAAGACCTCCGAGGGACCTATGGTCCACGTTGTTCTCAGCAGGGCTACAGAGGTGTGGAGGTAGTCAGGGATATTGGAACGAAAATGCTCCCTCGAGGGTCCTAGGAGTGCTGAAAAGGGTCCTTCCTTTAAAATAAAGCAGAACAGCGTCTATGAGCTCATGGAAAGAGCTGCATGCCTCTCTTTCCCCATGGCTACTCAGGGCCTTACCTCGAGGCAAGGACTCGCGTTGAGGCTCCCTTTAGCTCTAGAGCATGGCATGATGAGTTCCGCCCAGGCCACTAAAGCTCCGTGTGTAGCCAGAGACAACACATTTTCTTCCCAGACCAATGCCTACAATAGCCAGGGGCCTGTCCACAGCAGAGAATTTCATGGAGCTTCAAGGCAACATGAATGGAGCTATCAAAAAGGATAAGGAAGTCTACTACCAACATGACCCCATTTCCATAGGCAAAAACAGCATACATCCCTGTGGTTTCAAACAACTCAGAAGAGACACAGAGTACACACTGGTTGCTTCCCTGAATCAACTTCTCGATGTAGGGTGTTCTGCATGTAGTGAACCGCCTCAACCAAGGAACGCCCTAGCTAGGCCCCTAAACCCGTGCCTCTTCAAAAGCCTTCAGTGCTGTAGGAAAAACTGTGCTTTAGTTGCAATAGGAACGCAAGGCGTCTTTCTCCTGGAGGCAGGGTGACTTCAGCTAGGAGGTCCTGGATGGAAGGAGAAGCCTAGTGTTTTTCTCAGTGCAGCCCAGACTAGGGAATGAGTGCGACTTCCACGGCATGTTGGAATTTATTAGAACGGTGCTCATGAATCTGTGCGAGTGCTGGGTAAATCAAGATGTCCCAAGAAAGAGTGCAGTGTGTTGCCCATGACTCAGCAGACCCAGAGGACCTCCGAGAGACCTATGGGCTTCGTTGTTTCTCAGCAAGCCAACAAGGTGTGGAAGTAGTCAGGGATCTTGGAACGAAAATGATGCTCCCCCGAGCGTCCTAGGAATGCTGAAAAGGGTACTTCCTTTAAAATAAAGCAGAACAGCGACTAAGAGCTCATGGAAAGAGCTGCCTGCCTCCCTTTCTGCATGGCTACTCAGGGCCTTACCTCAGGGCAAGGACTCAGGTTGAGATTCCCTTTAGCTCTAGAGCATGGCATGATGAGTTCCGCCCAGGCCACTAAAGCTCCGTGTGTAGCCAGAGAAAACACATTTTCTTCCCAGACCAATGCCTACAATAGCCAGGGGCCTGTCAACAGCAGAGAATTTCAGGGAGCTTCAAGGCAGCATGAATGGAGCTATCAAAATGGATAAGGAAGTCTACTACCAACATGCCCCCATTTCCATAGGCACAGGCAGCATACATCCGTCTGGTTTCTAACAAGACAAAAGAGACACAGCGTACCCACTAGTTCCTTCCCTGAATCAAAATCGCCTGGCAGGGTGTTCTGCATCTAGAGAACTGCCACAACCAAGGAACGCCCTAGCTAGGCCTGTGGGCCCGTGCCTCTTCAAAAGCTTGCAGTGCTATAGGAAAAATTGTGCTCTTGTTGCAATAGGAACGCAAGGCGTCATTCTCTTGCAGGCAGGGTGACTTCAGGTAGGAGGTCCTGGAAGGAAGGCGCAGCCTAGTGTTTTTCTCAGTGTAGCTCAGACTAGGGAATGTGTGCGACTTCCGCAGCAAGTTGGAACTTGCCCAAACGGTGCTCGTGAACCTATGCGAGTGCTGTGAAATCAAGATATCCTAAGAAAGAGTGCAGTGTGTTGCCCATGACTCAACAGACACAGGGGACCTCCCAGGGACCTATGGGCCTCGTTGTTGTTCAGCAGGCCACAGTTTGTGGAGGTACTCAGTGAACTTGGAACTAAAATGATGCTCACCCGAGGGGCCTAGGATTCCTGAAAAGGGTACATCCTTTAAAATAAAGCAGAACAGCGACTAAGAGCTCATGGAGAGAGCTGCATGCCTCCCTTTCTGCATGGCTACTCAGAGCCTTACCTCGAGGACAGGACAGATTTGAGATTCCCTTTAGCTCTAGAGCATGGCAAGATGAGTCCCACACCGGACTGTGAAGCACACTGTGTAGCCAGAGAAAACACATTTTCTTCCCAGACCAATGCCTACAATAGCCAGGGGCCTGTCAACAGCAGAGAATTCAGGGATCTTCAAGGCGGCATGAATGGAGCTTTCAAAATGAAAAAGCAAGTCTACTTCCAACATGCCCCCATTTCCATAGGCACAAACAGCATACATCCCTGTGGTTTCAAAGAACTCAAAAGAGACACAGAGTACACATTGGTTCCTTCCCTGAATCACATTCTCGAGGCAGAGTGTTCTGCATGTGGTGAACGGCCTCATCCAAGTAACACCCTAGCTAGGCCTCTGGGCCCGTGTCTCTTCAAAGGCCTGCAGTGCTATAGGAAAAACTGTGCTTTAGTTGCAAAAGGAAAGCAAGCCGTCTTACTCCTGGAGGCAGGGTGACTTCAGGTAGGAGGTCCTGATTGGAAGGAGAAGCCTAGTGTTTTTCTCTGTGCAGCTCAGACTAGGGATTGAGTGCGATTTCCACGGCATGTTGGAACTTGCTTGAACGTTGCTCTTGAACCTGTGCGAGTGCTGTGAATCAAGATATCACAAGAAAGAGTGCAGTGTGTTGCCCATGACTCAGCAGACACAGAGGACCTCCGTGGGACCTATGGGCCTCGTTGTTGTTCAGCGGGCCTACAGGGGTGTGGAGGTACTCAGTGATCTTGGAACTAAAATGATGCTCCCCCGAGAGGGATAGGAGTCCTGAAAAGGGTACTTCCTTTAAAATAAAGCCAAATAGCGACTAAGAGCACATGGAAAGAGCTGCATGCCTCCCTTTCTGCATGGCCACTCGGGGCCTCACCACGAGGCAAGGACAGATTTGAGATTCCCTTTAACTCTAGAGCATGGCAAGATGAGTCCCACCGCGGACTATGAAGCACACTGTGTAGCCAGAGAAAACACATTTTCTTCCCAGACCAATGCGTACAATAGCCAGGGGCCTGTGAACAGCAGAGTATTTCAGGGAGCTTCAAGGAGGCCTGAATGGAGCTATCAAAATGGATATGGAAGTCTACTACCAACATGAGCCCATTTCCATAGGCAAAAACAGCATACATCCCTGTGGTGTCAAACAACTCAAAAGAGACACAGAGTACACACTGGTTCCTTCCCTGAATCAAATTCTCGAGGCAGGGTGTTCTGCATGTAGTGAACCGCCTCAACCAAGGAACGCCCTAGTTAGGCCTGGGGCCGGTGCCTCTTCAAAAGCCTGAAAAGCGTACTGGCGTTAAAATGCTGAAGATAAGCGACTACGGCCTCATGGAAACTGCTACACGCCCGGGTGCTACAGGAAAGACTGTGCTTTAGTTGCAATACGAACGCAACCGATTTTTTCCTGGAGGCAGGGTGACTTCAGGTAGGAGGTCCTGGAAGGAAGGTGAAGCCTAGTGTTTTTCTCAGTTCAGCTCAGACTAGGGAATGTGTGAGACTTCCACAGCAAGTTGGATCTTGCCAAAACAGTGCTCGTGAACCTGTGCGAGTGCTGTGAATCAAGATATCACAAGAAAGAGTGCAGTGTGTTGCCCATGATTCAGCAGACACAGAAGACCTCCGAGGGACCTATGGTCCACGTTGTTCTCAGCAGGGCTACAGAGGTGTGGAGGTAGTCAGGGATATTGGAACGAAAATGCTCCCTCGAGGGTCCTAGGAGTGCTGAAAAGGGTCCTTCCTTTAAAATAAAGCAGAACAGCGTCTATGAGCTCATGGAAAGAGCTGCATGCCTCTCTTTCCCCATGGCTACTCAGGGCCTTACCTCGAGGCAAGGACTCGCGTTGAGGCTCCCTTTAGCTCTAGAGCATGGCATGATGAGTTCCGCCCAGGCCACTAAAGCTCCGTGTGTAGCCAGAGACAACACATTTTCTTCCCAGACCAATGCCTACAATAGCCAGGGGCCTGTCCACAGCAGAGAATTTCATGGAGCTTCAAGGCAACATGAATGGAGCTATCAAAAAGGATAAGGAAGTCTACTACCAACATGACCCCATTTCCATAGGCAAAAACAGCATACATCCCTGTGGTTTCAAACAACTCAGAAGAGACACAGAGTACACACTGGTTGCTTCCCTGAATCAACTTCTCGATGTAGGGTGTTCTGCATGTAGTGAACCGCCTCAACCAAGGAACGCCCTAGCTAGGCCCCTAAACCCGTGCCTCTTCAAAAGCCTTCAGTGCTGTAGGAAAAACTGTGCTTTAGTTGCAATAGGAACGCAAGGCGTCTTTCTCCTGGAGGCAGGGTGACTTCAGCTAGGAGGTCCTGGATGGAAGGAGAAGCCTAGTGTTTTTCTCAGTGCAGCCCAGACTAGGGAATGAGTGCGACTTCCACGGCATGTTGGAATTTATTAGAACGGTGCTCATGAATCTGTGCGAGTGCTGGGTAAATCAAGATGTCCCAAGAAAGAGTGCAGTGTGTTGCCCATGACTCAGCAGACCCAGAGGACCTCCGAGAGACCTATGGGCTTCGTTGTTTCTCAGCAAGCCAACAAGGTGTGGAAGTAGTCAGGGATCTTGGAACGAAAATGATGCTCCCCCGAGCGTCCTAGGAATGCTGAAAAGGGTACTTCCTTTAAAATAAAGCAGAACAGCGACTAAGAGCTCATGGAAAGAGCTGCCTGCCTCCCTTTCTGCATGGCTACTCAGGGCCTTACCTCAGGGCAAGGACTCAGGTTGAGATTCCCTTTAGCTCTAGAGCATGGCATGATGAGTTCCGCCCAGGCCACTAAAGCTCCGTGTGTAGCCAGAGAAAACACATTTTCTTCCCAGACCAATGCCTACAATAGCCAGGGGCCTGTCAACAGCAGAGAATTTCAGGGAGCTTCAAGGCAGCATGAATGGAGCTATCAAAATGGATAAGGAAGTCTACTACCAACATGCCCCCATTTCCATAGGCACAGGCAGCATACATCCGTCTGGTTTCTAACAAGACAAAAGAGACACAGCGTACCCACTAGTTCCTTCCCTGAATCAAAATCGCCTGGCAGGGTGTTCTGCATCTAGAGAACTGCCACAACCAAGGAACGCCCTAGCTAGGCCTGTGGGCCCGTGCCTCTTCAAAAGCTTGCAGTGCTATAGGAAAAATTGTGCTCTTGTTGCAATAGGAACGCAAGGCGTCATTCTCTTGCAGGCAGGGTGACTTCAGGTAGGAGGTCCTGGAAGGAAGGCGCAGCCTAGTGTTTTTCTCAGTGTAGCTCAGACTAGGGAATGTGTGCGACTTCCGCAGCAAGTTGGAACTTGCCCAAACGGTGCTCGTGAACCTATGCGAGTGCTGTGAAATCAAGATATCCTAAGAAAGAGTGCAGTGTGTTGCCCATGACTCAACAGACACAGGGGACCTCCCAGGGACCTATGGGCCTCGTTGTTGTTCAGCAGGCCACAGTTTGTGGAGGTACTCAGTGAACTTGGAACTAAAATGATGCTCACCCGAGGGGCCTAGGATTCCTGAAAAGGGTACATCCTTTAAAATAAAGCAGAACAGCGACTAAGAGCTCATGGAGAGAGCTGCATGCCTCCCTTTCTGCATGGCTACTCAGAGCCTTACCTCGAGGACAGGACAGATTTGAGATTCCCTTTAGCTCTAGAGCATGGCAAGATGAGTCCCACACCGGACTGTGAAGCACACTGTGTAGCCAGAGAAAACACATTTTCTTCCCAGACCAATGCCTACAATAGCCAGGGGCCTGTCAACAGCAGAGAATTCAGGGATCTTCAAGGCGGCATGAATGGAGCTTTCAAAATGAAAAAGCAAGTCTACTTCCAACATGCCCCCATTTCCATAGGCACAAACAGCATACATCCCTGTGGTTTCAAAGAACTCAAAAGAGACACAGAGTACACATTGGTTCCTTCCCTGAATCACATTCTCGAGGCAGAGTGTTCTGCATGTGGTGAACGGCCTCATCCAAGTAACACCCTAGCTAGGCCTCTGGGCCCGTGTCTCTTCAAAGGCCTGCAGTGCTATAGGAAAAACTGTGCTTTAGTTGCAAAAGGAAAGCAAGCCGTCTTACTCCTGGAGGCAGGGTGACTTCAGGTAGGAGGTCCTGATTGGAAGGAGAAGCCTAGTGTTTTTCTCTGTGCAGCTCAGACTAGGGATTGAGTGCGATTTCCACGGCATGTTGGAACTTGCTTGAACGTTGCTCTTGAACCTGTGCGAGTGCTGTGAATCAAGATATCACAAGAAAGAGTGCAGTGTGTTGCCCATGACTCAGCAGACACAGAGGACCTCCGTGGGACCTATGGGCCTCGTTGTTGTTCAGCGGGCCTACAGGGGTGTGGAGGTACTCAGTGATCTTGGAACTAAAATGATGCTCCCCCGAGAGGGATAGGAGTCCTGAAAAGGGTACTTCCTTTAAAATAAAGCCAAATAGCGACTAAGAGCACATGGAAAGAGCTGCATGCCTCCCTTTCTGCATGGCCACTCGGGGCCTCACCACGAGGCAAGGACAGATTTGAGATTCCCTTTAACTCTAGAGCATGGCAAGATGAGTCCCACCGCGGACTATGAAGCACACTGTGTAGCCAGAGAAAACACATTTTCTTCCCAGACCAATGCGTACAATAGCCAGGGGCCTGTGAACAGCAGAGTATTTCAGGGAGCTTCAAGGAGGCCTGAATGGAGCTATCAAAATGGATATGGAAGTCTACTACCAACATGAGCCCATTTCCATAGGCAAAAACAGCATACATCCCTGTGGTGTCAAACAACTCAAAAGAGACACAGAGTACACACTGGTTCCTTCCCTGAATCAAATTCTCGAGGCAGGGTGTTCTGCATGTAGTGAACCGCCTCAACCAAGGAACGCCCTAGTTAGGCCTGGGGCCGGTGCCTCTTCAAAAGCCTCAAAAGCGTACTGGCGTTAAAATGCTGAAGATAAGCGACTACGGCCTCATGGAAACTGCTACACGCCCGGGTGCTACAGGAAAGACTGTGCTTTAGTTGCAATACGAACGCAACCGATTTTTTCCTGGAGGCAGGGTGACTTCAGGTAGGAGGTCCTGGAAGGAAGGTGAAGCCTAGTGTTTTTCTCAGTTCAGCTCAGACTAGGGAATGTGTGAGACTTCCACAGCAAGTTGGATCTTGCCAAAACAGTGCTCGTGAACCTGTGCGAGTGCTGTGAATCAAGATATCACAAGAAAGAGTGCAGTGTGTTGCCCATGATTCAGCAGACACAGAAGACCTCCGAGGGACCTATGGTCCACGTTGTTCTCAGCAGGGCTACAGAGGTGTGGAGGTAGTCAGGGATATTGGAACGAAAATGCTCCCTCGAGGGTCCTAGGAGTGCTGAAAAGGGTCCTTCCTTTAAAATAAAGCAGAACAGCGTCTATGAGCTCATGGAAAGAGCTGCATGCCTCTCTTTCCCCATGGCTACTCAGGGCCTTACCTCGAGGCAAGGACTCGCGTTGAGGCTCCCTTTAGCTCTAGAGCATGGCATGATGAGTTCCGCCCAGGCCACTAAAGCTCCGTGTGTAGCCAGAGACAACACATTTTCTTCCCAGACCAATGCCTACAATAGCCAGGGGCCTGTCCACAGCAGAGAATTTCATGGAGCTTCAAGGCAACATGAATGGAGCTATCAAAAAGGATAAGGAAGTCTACTACCAACATGACCCCATTTCCATAGGCAAAAACAGCATACATCCCTGTGGTTTCAAACAACTCAGAAGAGACACAGAGTACACACTGGTTGCTTCCCTGAATCAACTTCTCGATGTAGGGTGTTCTGCATGTAGTGAACCGCCTCAACCAAGGAACGCCCTAGCTAGGCCCCTAAACCCGTGCCTCTTCAAAAGCCTTCAGTGCTGTAGGAAAAACTGTGCTTTAGTTGCAATAGGAACGCAAGGCGTCTTTCTCCTGGAGGCAGGGTGACTTCAGCTAGGAGGTCCTGGATGGAAGGAGAAGCCTAGTGTTTTTCTCAGTGCAGCCCAGACTAGGGAATGAGTGCGACTTCCACGGCATGTTGGAATTTATTAGAACGGTGCTCATGAATCTGTGCGAGTGCTGGGTAAATCAAGATGTCCCAAGAAAGAGTGCAGTGTGTTGCCCATGACTCAGCAGACCCAGAGGACCTCCGAGAGACCTATGGGCTTCGTTGTTTCTCAGCAAGCCAACAAGGTGTGGAAGTAGTCAGGGATCTTGGAACGAAAATGATGCTCCCCCGAGCGTCCTAGGAATGCTGAAAAGGGTACTTCCTTTAAAATAAAGCAGAACAGCGACTAAGAGCTCATGGAAAGAGCTGCCTGCCTCCCTTTCTGCATGGCTACTCAGGGCCTTACCTCAGGGCAAGGACTCAGGTTGAGATTCCCTTTAGCTCTAGAGCATGGCATGATGAGTTCCGCCCAGGCCACTAAAGCTCCGTGTGTAGCCAGAGAAAACACATTTTCTTCCCAGACCAATGCCTACAATAGCCAGGGGCCTGTCAACAGCAGAGAATTTCAGGGAGCTTCAAGGCAGCATGAATGGAGCTATCAAAATGGATAAGGAAGTCTACTACCAACATGCCCCCATTTCCATAGGCACAGGCAGCATACATCCGTCTGGTTTCTAACAAGACAAAAGAGACACAGCGTACCCACTAGTTCCTTCCCTGAATCAAAATCGCCTGGCAGGGTGTTCTGCATCTAGAGAACTGCCACAACCAAGGAACGCCCTAGCTAGGCCTGTGGGCCCGTGCCTCTTCAAAAGCTTGCAGTGCTATAGGAAAAATTGTGCTCTTGTTGCAATAGGAACGCAAGGCGTCATTCTCTTGCAGGCAGGGTGACTTCAGGTAGGAGGTCCTGGAAGGAAGGCGCAGCCTAGTGTTTTTCTCAGTGTAGCTCAGACTAGGGAATGTGTGCGACTTCCGCAGCAAGTTGGAACTTGCCCAAACGGTGCTCGTGAACCTATGCGAGTGCTGTGAAATCAAGATATCCTAAGAAAGAGTGCAGTGTGTTGCCCATGACTCAACAGACACAGGGGACCTCCCAGGGACCTATGGGCCTCGTTGTTGTTCAGCAGGCCACAGTTTGTGGAGGTACTCAGTGAACTTGGAACTAAAATGATGCTCACCCGAGGGGCCTAGGATTCCTGAAAAGGGTACATCCTTTAAAATAAAGCAGAACAGCGACTAAGAGCTCATGGAGAGAGCTGCATGCCTCCCTTTCTGCATGGCTACTCAGAGCCTTACCTCGAGGACAGGACAGATTTGAGATTCCCTTTAGCTCTAGAGCATGGCAAGATGAGTCCCACACCGGACTGTGAAGCACACTGTGTAGCCAGAGAAAACACATTTTCTTCCCAGACCAATGCCTACAATAGCCAGGGGCCTGTCAACAGCAGAGAATTCAGGGATCTTCAAGGCGGCATGAATGGAGCTTTCAAAATGAAAAAGCAAGTCTACTTCCAACATGCCCCCATTTCCATAGGCACAAACAGCATACATCCCTGTGGTTTCAAAGAACTCAAAAGAGACACAGAGTACACATTGGTTCCTTCCCTGAATCACATTCTCGAGGCAGAGTGTTCTGCATGTGGTGAACGGCCTCATCCAAGTAACACCCTAGCTAGGCCTCTGGGCCCGTGTCTCTTCAAAGGCCTGCAGTGCTATAGGAAAAACTGTGCTTTAGTTGCAAAAGGAAAGCAAGCCGTCTTACTCCTGGAGGCAGGGTGACTTCAGGTAGGAGGTCCTGATTGGAAGGAGAAGCCTAGTGTTTTTCTCTGTGCAGCTCAGACTAGGGATTGAGTGCGATTTCCACGGCATGTTGGAACTTGCTTGAACGTTGCTCTTGAACCTGTGCGAGTGCTGTGAATCAAGATATCACAAGAAAGAGTGCAGTGTGTTGCCCATGACTCAGCAGACACAGAGGACCTCCGTGGGACCTATGGGCCTCGTTGTTGTTCAGCGGGCCTACAGGGGTGTGGAGGTACTCAGTGATCTTGGAACTAAAATGATGCTCCCCCGAGGGGGATAGGAGTCCTGAAAAGGGTACTTCCTTTAAAATAAAGCCAAATAGCGACTAAGAGCACATGGAAAGAGCTGCATGCCTCCCTTTCTGCATGGCCACTCGGGGCCTCACCACGAGGCAAGGACAGATTTGAGATTCCCTTTAACTCTAGAGCATGGCAAGATGAGTCCCACCGCGGACTATGAAGCACACTGTGTAGCCAGAGAAAACACATTTTCTTCCCAGACCAATGCGTACAATAGCCAGGGGCCTGTGAACAGCAGAGTATTTCAGGGAGCTTCAAGGAGGCCTGAATGGAGCTATCAAAATGGATATGGAAGTCTACTACCAACATGAGCCCATTTCCATAGGCAAAAACAGCATACATCCCTGTGGTGTCAAACAACTCAAAAGAGACACAGAGTACACACTGGTTCCTTCCCTGAATCAAATTCTCGAGGCAGGGTGTTCTGCATGTAGTGAACCGCCTCAACCAAGGAACGCCCTAGTTAGGCCTGGGGCCGGTGCCTCTTCAAAAGCCTCAAAAGCGTACTGGCGTTAAAATGCTGAAGATAAGCGACTACGGCCTCATGGAAACTGCTACACGCCCGGGTGCTACAGGAAAGACTGTGCTTTAGTTGCAATACGAACGCAACCGATTTTTTCCTGGAGGCAGGGTGACTTCAGGTAGGAGGTCCTGGAAGGAAGGTGAAGCCTAGTGTTTTTCTCAGTTCAGCTCAGACTAGGGAATGTGTGAGACTTCCACAGCAAGTTGGATCTTGCCAAAACAGTGCTCGTGAACCTGTGCGAGTGCTGTGAATCAAGATATCCTAAGAAAGAGTGCAGTGTGTTGCCCATGATTCAGCAGACACAGAAGACCTCCGAGGGACCTATGGTCCACGTTGTTCTCAGCAGGGCTACAGAGGTGTGGAGGTAGTCAGGGATATTGGAACGAAAATGCTCCCTCGAGGGTCCTAGGAGTGCTGAAAAGGGTCCTTCCTTTAAAATAAAGCAGAACAGCGTCTATGAGCTCATGGAAAGAGCTGCATGCCTCTCTTTCCCCATGGCTACTCAGGGCCTTACCTCGAGGCAAGGACTCGCGTTGAGGCTCCCTTTAGCTCTAGAGCATGGCATGATGAGTTCCGCCCAGGCCACTAAAGCTCCGTGTGTAGCCAGAGAAAACACATTTTCTTCCCAGACCAATGCCTACAATAGCCAGGGGCCTGTCCACAGCAGAGAATTTCATGGAGCTTCAAGGCAACATGAATGGAGTTATCAAAAAGGATAAGGAAGTCTACTACCAACATGACCCCATTTCCATAGGCAAAAACAGCATACATCCCTGTGGTTTCAAACAACTCAGAAGAGACACAGAGTACACACTGGTTGCTTCCCTGAATCAACTTCTCGATGTAGGGTGTTCTGCATGTAGTGAACCGCCTCAACCAAGGAACGCCCTAGCTAGGCCCCTAAACCCGTGCCTCTTCAAAAGCCTTCAGTGCTGTAGGAAAAACTGTGCTTTAGTTGCAATAGGAACGCAAGGCGTCTTTCTCCTGGAGGCAGGGTGACTTCAGCTAGGAGGTCCTGGATGGAAGGAGAAGCCTAGTGTTTTTCTCAGTGCAGCCCAGATTAGGGAATGAGTGCGACTTCCACGGCATGTTGGAATTTATTAGAACGGTGCTCATGAATCTGTGCGAGTGCTGGGTAAATCAAGATGTCCCAAGAAAGAGTGCAGTGTGTTGCCCATGACTCAGCAGACCCAGAGGACCTCCGAGAGACCTATGGGCTTCGTTGTTTCTCAGCAAGCCAACAAGGTGTGGAAGTAGTCAGGGATCTTGGAACGAAAATGATGCTCCCCCGAGCGTCCTAGGAATGCTGAAAAGGGTACTTCCTTTAAAATAAAGCAGAACAGCGACTAAGAGCTCATGGAAAGAGCTGCCTGCCTCCCTTTCTGCATGGCTACTCAGGGCCTTACCTCAGGGCAAGGACTCAGGTTGAGATTCCCTTTAGCTCTAGAGCATGGCATGATGAGTTCCGCCCAGGCCACTAAAGCTCCGTGTGTAGCCAGAGAAAACACATTTTCTTCCCAGACCAATGCCTACAATAGCCAGGGGCCTGTCAACAGAAGAGAATTTCAGGGAGCTTCAAGGCAGCATGAATGGAGCTATCAAAATGGATAAGGAAGTCTACTACCAACATGCCCCCATTTCCATAGGCACAGGCAGCATACATCCGTCTGGTTTCTAACAAGACAAAAGAGACACAGCGTACCCACTAGTTCCTTCCCTGAATCAAAATCGCCTGGCAGGGTGTTCTGCATCTAGAGAACTGCCACAACCAAGGAACGCCCTAGCTAGGCCTGTGGGCCCGTGCCTCTTCAAAAGCTTGCAGTGCTATAGGAAAAATTGTGCTCTTGTTGCAATAGGAACGCAAGGCGCCATTCTCTTGCAGGCAGGGTGACTTCAGGTAGGAGGTCCTGGAAGGAAGGCGCAGCCTAGTGTTTTTCTCAGTGTAGCTCAGACTAGGGAATGTGTGAGACTTCCGCAGCAAGTTGGAACTTGCCCAAACGGTGCTCGTGAACCTATGCGAGTGCTGTGAAATCAAGATATCCTAAGAAAGAGTGCAGTGTGTTGCCCATGACTCAACAGACACAGGGGACCTCCCAGGGACCTATGGGCCTCGTTGTTGTTCAGCAGGCCACAGTTTGTGGAGGTACTCAGTGAACTTGGAACTAAAATGATGCTCACCCGAGGGGCCTAGGATTCCTGAAAAGGGTACATCCTTTAAAATAAAGCAGAACAGCGACTAAGAGCTCATGGAGAGAGCTGCATGCCTCCCTTTCTGCATGGCTACTCAGAGCCTTACCTCGAGGACAGGACAGATTTGAGATTCCCTTTAGCTCTAGAGCATGGCAAGATGAGTCCCACACCGGACTGTGAAGCACACTGTGTAGCCAGAGAAAACACATTTTCTTCCCAGACCAATGCCTACAATAGCCAGGGGCCTGTCAACAGCAGAGAATTCAGGGATCTTCAAGGCGGCATGAATGGAGCTTTCAAAATGAAAAAGCAAGTCTACTTCCAACATGCCCCCATTTCCATAGGCACAAACAGCATACATCCCTGTGGTTTCAAAGAACTCAAAAGAGACACAGAGTACACATTGGTTCCTTCCCTGAATCACATTCTCGAGGCAGAGTGTTCTGCATGTGGTGAACGGCCTCATCCAAGGAACACCCTAGCTAGGCCTCTGGGCCCGTGTCTCTTCAAAAGCCTGCAGTGCTATAGGAAAAACTGTGCTTTAGTTGCAAAAGGAAAGCAAGCCGTCTTACTCCTGGAGGCAGGGTGACTTCAGGTAGGAGGTCCTGATTGGAAGGAGAAGCCTAGTGTTTTTCTCTGTGCAGCTCAGACTAGGGATTGAGTGCGATTTCCACGGCATGTTGGAACTTGCTTGAACGTTGCTCTTGAACCTGTGCGAGTGCTGTGAATCAAGATATCACAAGAAAGAGTGCAGTGTGTTGCCCATGACTCAGCAGACACAGAGGACCTCCGTGGGACCTATGGGCCTCGTTGTTGTTCAGCGGGCCTACAGGGGTGTGGAGGTACTCAGTGATCTTGGAACTAAAATGATGCTCACCCGAGGGGGATAGGAGTCCTGAAAAGGGTACTTCCTTTAAAATTAATCAAAATAGCGACTAAGAGCACATGGAAAGAGCTGCATGCCTCCCTTTCTGCATGGCCACTCGGGGCCTCACCACGAGGCAAGGACAGATTTGAGATTCCCTTTAACTCTAGAGCATGGCAAGATGAGTCCCACCGCGGACTATGAAGCACACTGTGTAGCCAGAGAAAACACATTTTCTTCCCAGACCAAGGCGTACAATAGCCAGGGGCCTGTGAACAGCAGAGAATTTCAGGGAGCTTCAAGGCAGCCTGAATGGA
Organism: Balaenoptera physalus; assembly: GCF_965194825.1. Classification (NCBI taxonomy): domain Eukaryota; kingdom Metazoa; phylum Chordata; class Mammalia; order Artiodactyla; family Balaenopteridae; genus Balaenoptera; species Balaenoptera physalus. Next base: position 364,508 of record NW_028125978.1, on the reverse strand, counting down.
GATATCAAAATGGATAAGGAAGTCTACTACCAACATGAGCCCATTTCCATAGGCAAAAACAGCATACATCCCTGTGGTTTCAAACAACTCAAAAGAGACACAGAGTACACACTGGTTCCTTCCCTGAATCAAATTCTCGAGGCAGGGTGTTCTGCATGTAGTGAACCGCCTCAACCAAGGAACGCCCTAGTTAGGCCTGGGGCCGGTGCCTCTTCAAAAGCCTCAAAAGCGTACTGGCGTTAAAATGCTGAAGATAAGCGACTACGGCCTCATGGAAACTGCTACACGCCCGGGTGCTACAGGAAAGACTGTGCTTTAGTTGCAATACGAACGCAACCGATTTTTTCCTGGAGGCAGGGTGACTTCAGGTAGGAGGTCCTGGAAGGAAGGTGAAGCCTAGTGTTTTTCTCAGTTCAGCTCAGACTAGGGAATGTGTGAGACTTCCACAGCAAGTTGGATCTTGCCAAAACAGTGCTCGTGAACCTGTGCGAGTGCTGTGAATCAAGATATCACAAGAAAGAGTGCAGTGTGTTGCCCATGATTCAGCAGACACAGAAGACCTCCGAGGGACCTATGGTCCACGTTGTTCTCAGCAGGGCTACAGAGGTGTGGAGGTAGTCAGGGATATTGGAACGAAAATGCTCCCTCGAGGGTCCTAGGAGTGCTGAAAAGGGTCCTTCCTTTAAAATAAAGCAGAACAGCGACTATGAGCTCATGGAAAGAGCTGCATGCCTCTCTTTCCCCATGGCTACTCAGGGCCTTACCTCGAGGCAAGGACTCAGGTTGAGATTCCCTTTAGCTATATAGCATGGCATGATGAGTTCCGCCCAGGCCACTAAAGCTCCGTGTGTAGCCAGAGACAACACATTTTCTTCCCAGACCAATGCCTACAATAGCCAGGAGACTGTCAACAGCAGAGAATTTCAGGGAGCTTCAAGGCAGCATGAATGGAGCTATCAAAATGGATAAGGAAGTCTACTACCAACATGCCCCCATTTCCATAGGCACAGGCAGCATACATCCCTCTGGTTTCTAACAAGACAAAAGAGACACAGCGTACCCACTAGTTCCTTCCCTGAATCAAAATCGCCTGGCAGGGTGTTCTGCATCTAGAGAACTGCCACAACCAAGGAACGCCCTAGCTAGGCCTGTGGGCCCGTGCCTCTTCAAAAGCTTGCAGTGCTATAGGAAAAATTGTGCTCTTGTTGCAATAGGAACGCAAGGCGTCATTCTCTTGCAGGCAGGGTGACTTCAGGTAGGAGGTCCTGGAAGGAAGGCGCAGCCTAGTGTTTTTCTCAGTGTAGCTCAGACTAGGGAATGTGTGAGACTTCCGCAGCAAGTTGGAACTTGCCCAAACGGTGCTCGTGAACCTATGCGAGTGCTGTGAAATCAAGATATCCTAAGAAAGAGTGCAGTGTGTTGCCCATGACTCAACAGACACAGGGGACCTCCCAAGGACCTATGGGCCTCGTTGTTGTTCAGCAGGCCACAGTTTGTGGAGGTACTCAGTGAACTTGGAACTAAAATGATGCTCACCCGAGGGGCCTAGGATTCCTGAAAAGGGTACATCCTTTAAAATAAAGCAGAACAGCGACTAAGAGCTCATGGAGAGAGCTGCATGCCTCCCTTTCTGCATGGCTACTCAGAGCCTTACCTCGAGGACAGGACAGATTTGAGATTCCCTTTAGCTGTAGAGCATGGCAAGATGAGTCCCACACCGGACTATGAAGCACACTGTGTAGCCAGAGAAAACACATTTTCTTCCCAGACCAATGCCTACAATAGCCAGGGGCCTGTCAACAGCAGAGAATTCAGGGATCTTCAAGGCGGCATGAATGGAGCTTTCAAAATGAAAAAGCAAGTCTACTACCAACCTGCCCCCATTTCCATAGGCACAAACAGCATACATCCCTGTGGTTTCAAAGAACTCAAAAGAGACACAGAGTACACATTGGTTCCTTCCCTGAATCACATTCTCGAGGCAGAGTGTTCTGCATGTGGTGAACGGCCTCATCCAAGTAACACCCTAGCTAGGCCTCTGGGCCCGTGTCTCTTCAAAGGCCTGCAGTGCTATAGGAAAAACTGTGCTTTAGTTGCAAAAGGAAAGCAAGCCGTCTTACTCCTGGAGGCAGGGTGACTTCAGGTAGGAGGTCCTGATTGGAAGGAGAAGCCTAGTGTTTTTCTCTGTGCAGCTCAGACTAGGGATTGAGTGCGATTTCCACGGCATGTTGGAACTTGCTTGAACGTTGCTCTTGAACCTGTGCGAGTGCTGTGAATCAAGATATCACAAGAAAGAGTGCAGTGTGTTGCCCATGACTCAGCAGACACAGAGGACCTCCGTGGGACCTATGGGCCTCGTTGTTGTTCAGCGGGCCTACAGGGGTGTGGAGGTACTCAGTGATCTTGGAACTAAAATGACGCTCACCCGAGGGGGATAGGAGTCCTGAAAAGGGTACTTCCTTTAAAATAAAGCCAAATAGCGACTAAGAGCACATGGAAAGAGCTGCATGCCTCCCTTTCTGCATGGCCACTCGGGGCCTCACCACGAGGCAAGGACAGATTTGAGATTCCCTTTAACTCTAGAGCATGGCAAGATGAGTCCCACCGCGGACTATGAAGCACACTGTGTAGCCAGAGAAAACACATTTTCTTCCCAGACCAATGCGTACAATAGCCAGGGGCCTGTGAACAGCAGAGTATTTCAGGGAGCTTCAAGGAGGCCTGAATGGAGCTATCAAAATGGATATGGAAGTCTACTACCAACATGAGCCCATTTCCATAGGCAAAAACAGCATACATCCCTGTGGTGTCAAACAACTCAAAAGAGACACAGAGTACACACTGGTTCCTTCCCTGAATCAAATTCTCGAGGCAGGGTGTTCTGCATGTAGTGAACCGCCTCAACCAAGGAACGCCCTAGTTAGGCCTGGGGCCGGTGCCTCTTCAAAAGCCTGAAAAGCGTACTGGCGTTAAAATGCTGAAGATAAGCGACTACGGCCTCATGGAAACTGCTACACGCCCGGGTGCTACAGGAAAGACTGTGCTTTAGTTGCAATACGAACGCAACCGATTTTTTCCTGGAGGCAGGGTGACTTCAGGTAGGAGGTCCTGGAAGGAAGGTGAAGCCTAGTGTTTTTCTCAGTTCAGCTCAGACTAGGGAATGTGTGAGACTTCCACAGCAAGTTGGATCTTGCCAAAACAGTGCTCGTGAACCTGTGCGAGTGCTGTGAATCAAGATATCCTAAGAAAGAGTGCAGTGTGTTGCCCATGATTCAGCAGACACAGAAGACCTCCGAGGGACCTATGGTCCACGTTGTTCTCAGCAGGGCTACAGAGGTGTGGAGGTAGTCAGGGATATTGGAACGAAAATGCTCCCTCGAGGGTCCTAGGAGTGCTGAAAAGGGTCCTTCCTTTAAAATAAAGCAGAACAGCGTCTATGAGCTCATGGAAAGAGCTGCATGCCTCTCTTTCCCCATGGCTACTCAGGGCCTTACCTCGAGGCAAGGACTCGCGTTGAGGCTCCCTTTAGCTCTAGAGCATGGCATGATGAGTTCCGCCCAGGCCACTAAAGCTCCGTGTGTAGCCAGAGAAAACACATTTTCTTCCCAGACCAATGCCTACAATAGCCAGGGGCCTGTCCACAGCAGAGAATTTCATGGAGCTTCAAGGCAACATGAATGGAGCTATCAAAAAGGATAAGGAAGTCTACTACCAACATGACCCCATTTCCATAGGCAAAAACAGCATACATCCCTGTGGTTTCAAACAACTCAGAAGAGACACAGAGTACACACTGGTTGCTTCCCTGAATCAACTTCTCGATGTAGGGTGTTCTGCATGTAGTGAACCGCCTCAACCAAGGAACGCCCTAGCTAGGCCCCTAAACCCGTGCCTCTTCAAAAGCCTTCAGTGCTGTAGGAAAAACTGTGCTTTAGTTGCAATAGGAACGCAAGGCGTCTTTCTCCTGGAGGCAGGGTGACTTCAGCTAGGAGGTCCTGGATGGAAGGAGAAGCCTAGTGTTTTTCTCAGTGCAGCCCAGACTAGGGAATGAGTGCGACTTCCACGGCATGTTGGAATTTATTAGAACGGTGCTCATGAATCTGTGCGAGTGCTGGGTAAATCAAGATGTCCCAAGAAAGAGTGCAGTGTGTTGCCCATGACTCAGCAGACCCAGAGGACCTCCGAGAGACCTATGGGCTTCGTTGTTTCTCAGCAAGCCAACAAGGTGTGGAAGTAGTCAGGGATCTTGGAACGAAAATGATGCTCCCCCGAGCGTCCTAGGAATGCTGAGAAGGGTACTTCCTTTAAAATAAAGCAGAACAGCGACTAAGAGCTCATGGAAAGAGCTGCCTGCCTCCCTTTCTGCATGGCTACTCAGGGCCTTACCTCAGGGCAAGGACTCAGGTTGAGATTCCCTTTAGCTCTAGAGCATGGCATGATGAGTTCCGCCCAGGCCACTAAAGCTCCGTGTGTAGCCAGAGAAAACACATTTTCTTCCCAGACCAATGCCTACAATAGCCAGGGGCCTGTCAACAGCAGAGAATTTCAGGGAGCTTCAAGGCAGCATGAATGGAGCTATCAAAATGGATAAGGAAGTCTACTACCAACATGCCCCCATTTCCATAGGCACAGGCAGCATACATCCGTCTGGTTTCTAACAAGACAAAAGAGACACAGCGTACCCACTAGTTCCTTCCCTGAATCAAAATCGCCTGGCAGGGTGTTCTGCATCTAGAGAACTGCCACAACCAAGGAACGCCCTAGCTAGGCCTGTGGGCCCGTGCCTCTTCAAAAGCTTGCAGTGCTATAGGAAAAATTGTGCTCTTGTTGCAATAGGAACGCAAGGCGTCATTCTCTTGCAGGCAGGGTGACTTCAGGTAGGAGGTCCTGGAAGGAAGGCGCAGCCTAGTGTTTTTCTCAGTGTAGCTCAGACTAGGGAATGTGTGCGACTTCCGCAGCAAGTTGGAACTTGCCCAAACGGTGCTCGTGAACCTATGCGAGTGCTGTGAAATCAAGATATCCTAAGAAAGAGTGCAGTGTGTTGCCCATGACTCAACAGACACAGGGGACCTCCCAGGGACCTATGGGCCTCGTTGTTGTTCAGCGGGCCTACAGGGGTGTGGAGGTACTCAGTGATCTTGGAACTAAAATGATGCTCACCCGAGGGGGATAGGAGTCCTGAAAAGGGTACTTCCTTTAAAATTAATCAAAATAGCGACTAAGAGCACATGGAAAGAGCTGCATGCCTCCCTTTCTGCATGGCCACTCGGGGCCTCACCACGAGGCAAGGACAGATTTGAGATTCCCTTTAACTCTAGAGCATGGCAAGATGAGTCCCACACCGGACTGTGAAGCACACTGTGTAGCCAGAGAAAACACATTTTCTTCCCAGACCAAGGCGTACAATAGCCAGGGGCCTGTGAACAGCAGAGAATTTCAGGGAGCTTCAAGGCAGCCTGAATGGAGATATCAAAATGGATAAGGAAGTCTACTACCAACATGAGCCCATTTCCATAGGCAAAAACAGCATACATCCCTGTGGTTTCAAACAACTCAAAAGAGACACAGAGTACACACTGGTTCCTTCCCTGAATCAAATTCTCGAGGCAGGGTGTTCTGCATGTAGTGAACCGCCTCAACCAAGGAACGCCCTAGTTAGGCCTGGGGCCGGTGCCTCTTCAAAAGCCTCAAAAGCGTACTGGCGTTAAAATGCTGAAGATAAGCGACTACGGCCTCATGGAAACTGCTACACGCCCGGGTGCTACAGGAAAGACTGTGCTTTAGTTGCAATACGAACGCAACCGATTTTTTCCTGGAGGCAGGGTGACTTCAGGTAGGAGGTCCTGGAAGGAAGGTGAAGCCTAGTGTTTTTCTCAGTTCAGCTCAGACTAGGGAATGTGTGAGACTTCCACAGCAAGTTGGATCTTGCCAAAACAGTGCTCGTGAACCTGTGCGAGTGCTGTGAATCAAGATATCACAAGAAAGAGTGCAGTGTGTTGCCCATGATTCAGCAGACACAGAAGACCTCCGAGGGACCTATGGTCCACGTTGTTCTCAGCAGGGCTACAGAGGTGTGGAGGTAGTCAGGGATATTGGAACGAAAATGCTCCCTCGAGGGTCCTAGGAGTGCTGAAAAGGGTCCTTCCTTTAAAATAAAGCAGAACAGCGACTATGAGCTCATGGAAAGAGCTGCATGCCTCTCTTTCCCCATGGCTACTCAGGGCCTTACCTCGAGGCAAGGACTCAGGTTGAGATTCCCTTTAGCTATATAGCATGGCATGATGAGTTCCGCCCAGGCCACTAAAGCTCCGTGTGTAGCCAGAGACAACACATTTTCTTCCCAGACCAATGCCTACAATAGCCAGGAGACTGTCAACAGCAGAGAATTTCAGGGAGCTTCAAGGCAGCATGAATGGAGCTATCAAAATGGATAAGGAAGTCTACTACCAACATGTCCCCATTTCCATAGGCACAGGCAGCATACATCCCTCTGGTTTCTAACAAGACAAAAGAGACACAGCGTACCCACTAGTTCCTTCCCTGAATCAAAATCGCCTGGCAGGGTGTTCTGCATCTAGAGAACTGCCACAACCAAGGAACGCCCTAGCTAGGCCTGTGGGCCCGTGCCTCTTCAAAAGCTTGCAGTGCTATAGGAAAAATTGTGCTCTTGTTGCAATAGGAACGCAAGGCGTCATTCTCTTGCAGGCAGGGTGACTTCAGGTAGGAGGTCCTGGAAGGAAGGCGCAGCCTAGTGTTTTTCTCAGTGTAGCTCAGACTAGGGAATGTGTGCGACTTCCGCAGCAAGTTGGAACTTGCCCAAACGGTGCTCGTGAACCTATGCGAGTGCTGTGAAATCAAGATATCCTAAGAAAGAGTGCAGTGTGTTGCCCATGACTCAACAGACACAGGGGACCTCCCAAGGACCTATGGGCCTCGTTGTTGTTCAGCAGGCCACAGTTTGTGGAGGTACTCAGTGAACTTGGAACTAAAATGATGCTCACCCGAGGGGCCTAGGATTCCTGAAAAGGGTACATCCTTTAAAATAAAGCAGAACAGCGACTAAGAGCTCATGGAGAGAGCTGCATGCCTCCCTTTCTGCATGGCTACTCAGAGCCTTACCTCGAGGACAGGACAGATTTGAGATTCCCTTTAGCTCTAGAGCATGGCAAGATGAGTCCCACACCGGACTATGAAGCACACTGTGTAGCCAGAGAAAACACATTTTCTTCCCAGACCAATGCCTACAATAGCCAGGGGCCTGTCAACAGCAGAGAATTCAGGGATCTTCAAGGCGGCATGAATGGAGCTTTCAAAATGAAAAAGCAAGTCTACTACCAACCTGCCCCCATTTCCATAGGCACAAACAGCATACATCCCTGTGGTTTCAAAGAACTCAAAAGAGACACAGAGTACACATTGGTTCCTTCCCTGAATCACATTCTCGAGGCAGAGTGTTCTGCATGTGGTGAACGGCCTCATCCAAGTAACACCCTAGCTAGGCCTCTGGGCCCGTGTCTCTTCAAAGGCCTGCAGTGCTATAGGAAAAACTGTGCTTTAGTTGCAAAAGGAAAGCAAGCCGTCTTACTCCTGGAGGCAGGGTGACTTCAGGTAGGAGGTCCTGATTGGAAGGAGAAGCCTAGTGTTTTTCTCTGTGCAGCTCAGACTAGGGATTGAGTGCGATTTCCACGGCATGTTGGAACTTGCTTGAACGTTGCTCTTGAACCTGTGCGAGTGCTGTGAATCAAGATATCACAAGAAAGAGTGCAGTGTGTTGCCCATGACTCAGCAGACACAGAGGACCTCCGTGGGACCTATGGGCCTCGTTGTTGTTCAGCGGGCCTACAGGGGTGTGGAGGTACTCAGTGATCTTGGAACTAAAATGATGCTCACCCGAGGGGGATAGGAGTCCTGAAAAGGGTACTTCCTTTAAAATAAATCAAAATAGCGACTAAGAGCACATGGAAAGAGCTGCATGCCTCCCTTTCTGCATGGCCACTCGGGGCCTCACCACGAGGCAAGGACAGATTTGAGATTCCCTTTAACTCTAGAGCATGGCAAGATGAGTCCCACCGCGGACTATGAAGCACACTGTGTAGCCAGAGAAAACACATTTTCTTCCCAGACCAAGGCGTACAATAGCCAGGGGCCTGTGAACAGCAGAGAATTTCAGGGAGCTTCAAGGCAGCCTGAATGGAGATATCCAAATGGATAAGGAAGTCTACTACCAACATGAGCCCATTTCCATAGGCAAAAACAGCATACATCCCTGTGGTTTCAAACAACTCAAAAGAGACACAGAGTACACACTGGTTCCTTCCCTGAATCAAATTCTCGAGGCAGGGTGTTCTGCATGTAGTGAACCGCCTCAACCAAGGAACGCCCTAGTTAGGCCTGGGGCCGGTGCCTCTTCAAAAGCCTGAAAAGCGTACTGGCGTTAAAATGCTGAAGATAAGCGACTACGGCCTCATGGAAACTGCTACACGCCCGGGTGCTACAGGAAAGACTGTGCTTTAGTTGCAATACGAACGCAACCGATTTTTTCCTGGAGGCAGGGTGACTTCAGGTAGGAGGTCCTGGAAGGAAGGTGAAGCCTAGTGTTTTTCTCAGTTCAGCTCAGACTAGGGAATGTGTGAGACTTCCACAGCAAGTTGGATCTTGCCAAAACAGTGCTCGTGAACCTGTGCGAGTGCTGTGAATCAAGATATCACAAGAAAGAGTGCAGTGTGTTGCCCATGATTCAGCAGACACAGAAGACCTCCGAGGGACCTATGGTCCACGTTGTTCTCAGCAGGGCTACAGAGGTGTGGAGGTAGTCAGGGATATTGGAACGAAAATGCTCCCTCGAGGGTCCTAGGAGTGCTGAAAAGGGTCCTTCCTTTAAAATAAAGCAGAACAGCGACTATGAGCTCATGGAAAGAGCTGCATGCCTCTCTTTCCCCATGGCTACTCAGGGCCTTACCTCGAGGCAAGGACTCAGGTTGAGATTCCCTTTAGCTATATAGCATGGCATGATGAGTTCCGCCCAGGCCACTAAAGCTCCGTGTGTAGCCAGAGACAACACATTTTCTTCCCAGACCAATGCCTACAATAGCCAGGAGACTGTCAACAGCAGAGAATTTCAGGGAGCTTCAAGGCAGCATGAATGGAGCTATCAAAATGGATAAGGAAGTCTACTACCAACATGCCCCCATTTCCATAGGCACAGGCAGCATACATCCCTCTGGTTTCTAACAAGACAAAAGAGACACAGCGTACCCACTAGTTCCTTCCCTGAATCAAAATCGCCTGGCAGGGTGTTCTGCATCTAGAGAACTGCCACAACCAAGGAACGCCCTAGCTAGGCCTGTGGGCCCGTGCCTCTTCAAAAGCTTGCAGTGCTATAGGAAAAATTGTGCTCTTGTTGCAATAGGAACGCAAGGCGTCATTCTCTTGCAGGCAGGGTGACTTCAGGTAGGAGGTCCTGGAAGGAAGGCGCAGCCTAGTGTTTTTCTCAGTGTAGCTCAGACTAGGGAATGTGTGCGACTTCCGCAGCAAGTTGGAACTTGCCCAAACGGTGCTCGTGAACCTATGCGAGTGCTGTGAAATCAAGATATCCTAAGAAAGAGTGCAGTGTGTTGCCCATGACTCAACAGACACAGGGGACCTCCCAAGGACCTATGGGCCTCGTTGTTGTTCAGCAGGCCACAGTTTGTGGAGGTACTCAGTGAACTTGGAACTAAAATGATGCTCACCCGAGGGGCCTAGGATTCCTGAAAAGGGTACATCCTTTAAAATAAAGCAGAACAGCGACTAAGAGCTCATGGAGAGAGCTGCATGCCTCCCTTTCTGCATGGCTACTCAGAGCCTTACCTCGAGGACAGGACAGATTTGAGATTCCCTTTAGCTCTAGAGCATGGCAAGATGAGTCCCACACCGGACTATGAAGCACACTGTGTAGCCAGAGAAAACACATTTTCTTCCCAGACCAATGCCTACAATAGCCAGGGGCCTGTCAACAGCAGAGAATTCAGGGATCTTCAAGGCGGCATGAATGGAGCTTTCAAAATGAAAAAGCAAGTCTACTACCAACCTGCCCCCATTTCCATAGGCACAAACAGCATACATCCCTGTGGTTTCAAAGAACTCAAAAGAGACACAGAGTACACATTGGTTCCTTCCCTGAATCACATTCTCGAGGCAGAGTGTTCTGCATGTGGTGAACGGCCTCATCCAAGTAACACCCTAGCTAGGCCTCTGGGCCCGTGTCTCTTCAAAGGCCTGCAGTGCTATAGGAAAAACTGTGCTTTAGTTGCAAAAGGAAAGCAAGCCGTCTTACTCCTGGAGGCAGGGTGACTTCAGGTAGGAGGTCCTGATTGGAAGGAGAAGCCTAGTGTTTTTCTCTGTGCAGCTCAGACTAGGGATTGAGTGCGATTTCCACGGCATGTTGGAACTTGCTTGAACGTTGCTCTTGAACCTGTGCGAGTGCTGTGAATCAAGATATCACAAGAAAGAGTGCAGTGTGTTGCCCATGACTCAGCAGACACAGAGGACCTCCGTGGGACCTATGGGCCTCGTTGTTGTTCAGCGGGCCTACAGGGGTGTGGAGGTACTCAGTGATCTTGGAACTAAAATGATGCTCACCCGAGGGGGATAGGAGTCCTGAAAAGGGTACTTCCTTTAAAATAAATCAAAATAGCGACTAAGAGCACATGGAAAGAGCTGCATGCCTCCCTTTCTGCATGGCCACTCGGGGCCTCACCACGAGGCAAGGACAGATTTGAGATTCCCTTTAACTCTAGAGCATGGCAAGATGAGTCCCACCGCGGACTATGAAGCACACTGTGTAGCCAGAGAAAACACATTTTCTTCCCAGACCAAGGCGTACAATAGCCAGGGGCCTGTGAACAGCAGAGAATTTCAGGGAGCTTCAAGGCAGCCTGAATGGAGATATCCAAATGGATAAGGAAGTCTACTACCAACATGAGCCCATTTCCATAGGCAAAAACAGCATACATCCCTGTGGTTTCAAACAACTCAAAAGAGACACAGAGTACACACTGGTTCCTTCCCTGAATCAAATTCTCGAGGCAGGGTGTTCTGCATGTAGTGAACCGCCTCAACCAAGGAACGCCCTAGTTAGGCCTGGGGCCGGTGCCTCTTCAAAAGCCTGAAAAGCGTACTGGCGTTAAAATGCTGAAGATAAGCGACTACGGCCTCATGGAAACTGCTACACGCCCGGGTGCTACAGGAAAGACTGTGCTTTAGTTGCAATACGAACGCAACCGATTTTTTCCTGGAGGCAGGGTGACTTCAGGTAGGAGGTCCTGGAAGGAAGGTGAAGCCTAGTGTTTTTCTCAGTTCAGCTCAGACTAGGGAATGTGTGAGACTTCCACAGCAAGTTGGATCTTGCCAAAACAGTGCTCGTGAACCTGTGCGAGTGCTGTGAATCAAGATATCACAAGAAAGAGTGCAGTGTGTTGCCCATGATTCAGCAGACACAGAAGACCTCCGAGGGACCTATGGTCCACGTTGTTCTCAGCAGGGCTACAGAGGTGTGGAGGTAGTCAGGGATATTGGAACGAAAATGCTCCCTCGAGGGTCCTAGGAGTGCTGAAAAGGGTCCTTCCTTTAAAATAAAGCAGAACAGCGACTATGAGCTCATGGAAAGAGCTGCATGCCTCTCTTTCCCCATGGCTACTCAGGGCCTTACCTCGAGGCAAGGACTCAGGTTGAGATTCCCTTTAGCTATATAGCATGGCATGATGAGTTCCGCCCAGGCCACTAAAGCTCCATGTGTAGCCAGAGACAACACATTTTCTTCCCAGACCAATGCCTACAATAGCCAGGAGACTGTCAACAGCAGAGAATTTCAGGGAGCTTCAAGGCAGCATGAATGGAGCTATCAAAATGGATAAGGAAGTCTACTACCAACATGCCCCCATTTCCATAGGCACAGGCAGCATACATCCCTCTGGTTTCTAACAAGACAAAAGAGACACAGCGTACCCACTAGTTCCTTCCCTGAATCAAAATCGCCTGGCAGGGTGTTCTGCATCTAGAGAACTGCCACAACCAAGGAACGCCCTAGCTAGGCCTGTGGGCCCGTGCCTCTTCAAAAGCTTGCAGTGCTATAGGAAAAATTGTGCTCTTGTTGCAATAGGAACGCAAGGCGTCATTCTCTTGCAGGCAGGGTGACTTCAGGTAGGAGGTCCTGGAAGGAAGGCGCAGCCTAGTGTTTTTCTCAGTGTAGCTCAGACTAGGGAATGTGTGCGACTTCCGCAGCAAGTTGGAACTTGCCCAAACGGTGCTCGTGAACCTATGCGAGTGCTGTGAAATCAAGATATCCTAAGAAAGAGTGCAGTGTGTTGCCCATGACTCAACAGACACAGGGGACCTCCCAAGGACCTATGGGCCTCGTTGTTGTTCAGCAGGCCACAGTTTGTGGAGGTACTCAGTGAACTTGGAACTAAAATGATGCTCACCCGAGGGGCCTAGGATTCCTGAAAAGGGTACATCCTTTAAAATAAAGCAGAACAGCGACTAAGAGCTCATGGAGAGAGCTGCATGCCTCCCTTTCTGCATGGCTACTCAGAGCCTTACCTCGAGGACAGGACAGATTTGAGATTCCCTTTAGCTCTAGAGCATGGCAAGATGAGTCCCACACCGGACTATGAAGCACACTGTGTAGCCAGAGAAAACACATTTTCTTCCCAGACCAATGCCTACAATAGCCAGGGGCCTGTCAACAGCAGAGAATTCAGGGATCTTCAAGGCGGCATGAATGGAGCTTTCAAAATGAAAAAGCAAGTCTACTACCAACCTGCCCCCATTTCCATAGGCACAAACAGCATACATCCCTGTGGTTTCAAAGAACTCAAAAGAGACACAGAGTACACATTGGTTCCTTCCCTGAATCACATTCTCGAGGCAGAGTGTTCTGCATGTGGTGAACGGCCTCATCCAAGTAACACCCTAGCTAGGCCTCTGGGCCCGTGTCTCTTCAAAGGCCTGCAGTGCTATAGGAAAAACTGTGCTTTAGTTGCAAAAGGAAAGCAAGCCGTCTTACTCCTGGAGGCAGGGTGACTTCAGGTAGGAGGTCCTGATTGGAAGGAGAAGCCTAGTGTTTTTCTCTGTGCAGCTCAGACTAGGGATTGAGTGCGATTTCCACGGCATGTTGGAACTTGCTTGAACGTTGCTCTTGAACCTGTGCGAGTGCTGTGAATCAAGATATCACAAGAAAGAGTGCAGTGTGTTGCCCATGACTCAGCAGACACAGAGGACCTCCGTGGGACCTATGGGCCTCGTTGTTGTTCAGCGGGCCTACAGGGGTGTGGAGGTACTCAGTGATCTTGGAACTAAAATGCTGCTCACCCGAGGGGGTTAGGAGTCCTGAAAAGGGTACTTCCTTTAAAATAAAGCCAAATAGCGACTAAGAGCACATGGAAAGAGCTGCATGCCTCCCTTTCTGCATGGCCACTCGGGGCCTCACCACGAGGCAAGGACAGATTTGAGATTCCCTTTAACTCTAGAGCATGGCAAGATGAGTCCCACCACGGACTATGAAGCACACTGTGTAGCCAGAGAAAACACATTTTCTTCCCAGACCAATGCGTACAATAGCCAGGGGCCTGTGAACAGCAGAGTATTTCAGGGAGCTTCAAGGAGGCCTGAATGGAGCTATCAAAATGGATATGGAAGTCTACTACCAACATGAGCCCATTTCCATAGGCACAAACAGCATACATCCCTGTGGTGTCAAACAACTCAAAAGAGACACAGAGTACACACTGGTTCCTTCCCTGAATCAAATTCTCGAGGCACGGTGTTCTGCATGTAGTGAACCGCCTCAACCAAGGAACGCCCTAGTTAGGCCTGGGGCCGGTGCCTCTTCGAAAGCCTGAAAAGCGTACTGGCGTTAAAATGCTGAAGATAAGCGACTACGGCCTCATGGAAACTGCTACACGCCCGGGTGCTACAGGAAAGACTGTGCTTTAGTTGCAATACGAACGCAACCGATTTTTTCCTGGAGGCAGGGTGACTTCAGGTAGGAGGTCCTGGAAGGAAGGTGAAGCCTAGTGTTTTTCTCAGTTCAGCTCAGACTAGGGAATGTGTGAGACTTCCACAGCAAGTTGGATCTTGCCAAAACAGTGCTCGTGAACCTGTGCGAGTGCTGTGAATCAAGATATCACAAGAAAGAGTGCAGTGTGTTGCCCATGATTCAGCAGACACGGAAGACCTCCGAGGGACCTATGGTCCACGTTGTTCTCAGCAGGGCTACAGAGGTGTGGAGGTAGTCAGGGATATTGGAACGAAAATGCTCCCTCGAGGGTCCTAGGAGTGCTGAAAAGGGTCCTTCCTTTAAAATAAAGCAGAACAGCGTCTATGAGCTCATGGAAAGAGCTGCATGCCTCTCTTTCCCCATGGCTACTCAGGGCCTTACCTCGAGGCAAGGACTCGCGTTGAGGCTCCCTTTAGCTCTAGAGCATGGCATGATGAGTTCCGCCCAGGCCACTAAAGCTCCGTGTGTAGCCAGAGAAAACACATTTTCTTCCCAGACCAATGCCTACAATAGCCAGGGGCCTGTCCACAGCAGAGAATTTCATGGAGCTTCAAGGCAACATGAATGGAGCTATCAAAAAGGATAAGGAAGTCTACTACCAACATGACCCCATTTCCATAGGCAAAAACAGCATACATCCCTGTGGTTTCAAACAACTCAGAAGAGACACAGAGTACACACTGGTTGCTTCCCTGAATCAACTTCTCGATGTAGGGTGTTCTGCATGTAGTGAACCGCCTCAACCAAGGAACGCCCTAGCTAGGCCCCTAAACCCGTGCCTCTTCAAAAGCCTTCAGTGCTGTAGGAAAAACTGTGCTTTAGTTGCAATAGGAACGCAAGGCGTCTTTCTCCTGGAGGCAGGGTGACTTCAGCTAGGAGGTCCTGGATGGAAGGAGAAGCCTAGTGTTTTTCTCAGTGCAGCCCAGACTAGGGAATGAGTGCGACTTCCACGGCATGTTGGAATTTATTAGAACGGTGCTCATGAATCTGTGCGAGTGCTGGGTAAATCAAGATGTCCCAAGAAAGAGTGCAGTGTGTTGCCCATGACTCAGCAGACCCAGAGGACCTCCGAGAGACCTATGGGCTTCGTTGTTTCTCAGCAAGCCAACAAGGTGTGGAAGTAGTCAGGGATCTTGGAACGAAAATGATGCTCCCCCGAGCGTCCTAGGAATGCTGAGAAGGGTACTTCCTTTAAAATAAAGCAGAACAGCGACTAAGAGCTCATGGAAAGAGCTGCCTGCCTCCCTTTCTGCATGGCTACTCAGGGCCTTACCTCAGGGCAAGGACTCAGGTTGAGATTCCCTTTAGCTCTAGAGCATGGCATGATGAGTTCCGCCCAGGCCACTAAAGCTCCGTGTGTAGCCAGAGAAAACACATTTTCTTCCCAGACCAATGCCTACAATAGCCAGGGGCCTGTCAACAGCAGAGAATTTCAGGGAGCTTCAAGGCAGCATGAATGGAGCTATCAAAATGGATAAGGAAGTCTACTACCAACATGCCCCCATTTCCATAGGCACAGGCAGCATACATCCGTCTGGTTTCTAACAAGACAAAAGAGACACAGCGTACCCACTAGTTCCTTCCCTGAATCAAAATCGCCTGGCAGGGTGTTCTGCATCTAGAGAACTGCCACAACCAAGGAACGCCCTAGCTAGGCCTGTGGGCCCGTGCCTCTTCAAAAGCTTGCAGTGCTATAGGAAAAATTGTGCTCTTGTTGCAATAGGAACGCAAGGCGTCATTCTCTTGCAGGCAGGGTGACTTCAGGTAGGAGGTCCTGGAAGGAAGGCGCAGCCTAGTGTTTTTCTCAGTGTAGCTCAGACTAGGGAATGTGTGCGACTTCCGCAGCAAGTTGGAACTTGCCCAAACGGTGCTCGTGAACCTATGCGAGTGCTGTGAAATCAAGATATCCTAAGAAAGAGTGCAGTGTGTTGCCCATGACTCAACAGACACAGGGGACCTCCCAGGGACCTATGGGCCTCGTTGTTGTTCAGCAGGCCACAGTTTGTGGAGGTACTCAGTGAACTTGGAACTAAAATGATGCTCACCCGAGGGGCCTAGGATTCCTGAAAAGGGTACATCCTTTAAAATAAAGCAGAACAGCGACTAAGAGCTCATGGAGAGAGCTGCATGCCTCCCTTTCTGCATGGCTACTCAGAGCCTTACCTCGAGGACAGGACAGATTTGAGATTCCCTTTAGCTCTAGAGCATGGCAAGATGAGTCCCACACCGGACTGTGAAGCACACTGTGTAGCCAGAGAAAACACATTTTCTTCCCAGACCAATGCCTACAATAGCCAGGGGCCTGTCAACAGCAGAGAATTCAGGGATCTTCAAGGCGGCATGAATGGAGCTTTCAAAATGAAAAAGCAAGTCTACATCCAACATGCCCCCATTTCCATAGGCACAAACAGCATACATCCCTGTGGTTTCAAAGAACTCAAAAGAGACACAGAGTACACATTGGTTCCTTCCCTGAATCACATTCTCGAGGCAGAGTGTTCTGCATGTGGTGAACGGCCTCATCCAAGGAACACCCTAGCTAGGCCTCTGGGCCCGTGTCTCTTCAAAAGCCTGCAGTGCTATAGGAAAAACTGTGCTTTAGTTGCAAAAGGAAAGCAAGCCGTCTTACTCCTGGAGGCAGGGTGACTTCAGGTAGGAGGTCCTGATTGGAAGGAGAAGCCTAGTGTTTTTCTCTGTGCAGCTCAGACTAGGGATTGAGTGCGATTTCCACGGCATGTTGGAACTTGCTTGAACGTTGCTCTTGAACCTGTGCGAGTGCTGTGAATCAAGATATCACAAGAAAGAGTGCAGTGTGTTGCCCATGACTCAGCAGACACAGAGGACCTCCGTGGGACCTATGGGCCTCGTTGTTGTTCAGCGGGCCTACAGGGGTGTGGAGGTACTCAGTGATCTTGGAACTAAAATGATGCTCACCCGAGGGGGTTAGGAGTCCTGAAAAGGGTACTTCCTTTAAAATAAATCAAAATAGCGACTAAGAGCACATGGAAAGAGCTGCATGCCTCCCTTTCTGCATGGCCACTCGGGGCCTCACCACGAGGCAAGGACAGATTTGAGATTCCCTTTAACTCTAGAGCATGGCAAGATGAGTCCCACCGCGGACTATGAAGCACACTGTGTAGCCAGAGAAAACACATTTTCTTCCCAGACCAAGGCGTACAATAGCCAGGGGCCTGTGAACAGCAGAGAATTTCAGGGAGCTTCAAGGCAGCCTGAATGGAGATATCCAAATGGATAAGGAAGTCTACTACCAACATGAGCCCATTTCCATAGGCAAAAACAGCATACATCCCTGTGGTTTCAAACAACTCAAAAGAGACACAGAGTACACACTGGTTCCTTCCCTGAATCAAATTCTCGAGGCAGGGTGTTCTGCATGTAGTGAACCGCCTCAACCAAGGAACGCCCTAGTTAGGCCTGGGGCCGGTGCCTCTTCAAAAGCCTGAAAAGCGTACTGGCGTTAAAATGCTGAAGATAAGCGACTACGGCCTCATGGAAACTGCTACACGCCCGGGTGCTACAGGAAAGACTGTGCTTTAGTTGCAATACGAACGCAACCGATTTTTTCCTGGAGGCAGGGTGACTTCAGGTAGGAGGTCCTGGAAGGAAGGTGAAGCCTAGTGTTTTTCTCAGTTCAGCTCAGACTAGGGAATGTGTGAGACTTCCACAGCAAGTTGGATCTTGCCAAAACAGTGCTCGTGAACCTGTGCGAGTGCTGTGAATCAAGATATCACAAGAAAGAGTGCAGTGTGTTGCCCATGATTCAGCAGACACAGAAGACCTCCGAGGGACCTATGGTCCACGTTGTTCTCAGCAGGGCTACAGAGGTGTGGAGGTAGTCAGGGATATTGGAACGAAAATGCTCCCTCGAGGGTCCTAGGAGTGCTGAAAAGGGTCCTTCCTTTAAAATAAAGCAGAACAGCGACTATGAGCTCATGGAAAGAGCTGCATGCCTCTCTTTCCCCATGGCTACTCAGGGCCTTACCTCGAGGCAAGGACTCAGGTTGAGATTCCCTTTAGCTATATAGCATGGCATGATGAGTTCCGCCCAGGCCACTAAAGCTCCGTGTGTAGCCAGAGACAACACATTTTCTTCCCAGACCAATGCCTACAATAGCCAGGAGACTGTCAACAGCAGAGAATTTCAGGGAGCTTCAAGGCAGCATGAATGGAGCTATCAAAATGGATAAGGAAGTCTACTACCAACATGCCCCCATTTCCATAGGCACAGGCAGCATACATCCCTCTGGTTTCTAACAAGACAAAAGAGACACAGCGTACCCACTAGTTCCTTCCCTGAATCAAAATCGCCTGGCAGGGTGTTCTGCATCTAGAGAACTGCCACAACCAAGGAACGCCCTAGCTAGGCCTGTGGGCCCGTGCCTCTTCAAAAGCTTGCAGTGCTATAGGAAAAATTGTGCTCTTGTTGCAATAGGAACGCAAGGCGTCATTCTCTTGCAGGCAGGGTGACTTCAGGTAGGAGGTCCTGGAAGGAAGGCGCAGCCTAGTGTTTTTCTCAGTGTAGCTCAGACTAGGGAATGTGTGCGACTTCCGCAGCAAGTTGGAACTTGCCCAAACGGTGCTCGTGAACCTATGCGAGTGCTGTGAAATCAAGATATCCTAAGAAAGAGTGCAGTGTGTTGCCCATGACTCAACAGACACAGGGGACCTCCCAAGGACCTATGGGCCTCGTTGTTGTTCAGCAGGCCACAGTTTGTGGAGGTACTCAGTGAACTTGGAACTAAAATGATGCTCACCCGAGGGGCCTAGGATTCCTGAAAAGGGTACATCCTTTAAAATAAAGCAGAACAGCGACTAAGAGCTCATGGAGAGAGCTGCATGCCTCCCTTTCTGCATGGCTACTCAGAGCCTTACCTCGAGGACAGGACAGATTTGAGATTCCCTTTAGCTCTAGAGCATGGCAAGATGAGTCCCACACCGGACTATGAAGCACACTGTGTAGCCAGAGAAAACACATTTTCTTCCCAGACCAATGCCTACAATAGCCAGGGGCCTGTCAACAGCAGAGAATTCAGGGATCTTCAAGGCGGCATGAATGGAGCTTTCAAAATGAAAAAGCAAGTCTACTACCAACCTGCCCCCATTTCCATAGGCACAAACAGCATACATCCCTGTGGTTTCAAAGAACTCAAAAGAGACACAGAGTACACATTGGTTCCTTCCCTGAATCACATTCTCGAGGCAGAGTGTTCTGCATGTGGTGAACGGCCTCATCCAAGTAACACCCTAGCTAGGCCTCTGGGCCCGTGTCTCTTCAAAGGCCTGCAGTGCTATAGGAAAAACTGTGCTTTAGTTGCAAAAGGAAAGCAAGCCGTCTTACTCCTGGAGGCAGGGTGACTTCAGGTAGGAGGTCCTGATTGGAAGGAGAAGCCTAGTGTTTTTCTCTGTGCAGCTCAGACTAGGGATTGAGTGCGATTTCCACGGCATGTTGGAACTTGCTTGAACGTTGCTCTTGAACCTGTGCGAGTGCTGTGAATCAAGATATCACAAGAAAGAGTGCAGTGTGTTGCCCATGACTCAGCAGACACAGAGGACCTCCGTGGGACCTATGGGCCTCGTTGTTGTTCAGCGGGCCTACAGGGGTGTGGAGGTACTCAGTGATCTTGGAACTAAAATGATGCTCACCCGAGGGGGATAGGAGTCCTGAAAAGGGTACTTCCTTTAAAATAAATCAAAATAGCGACTAAGAGCACATGGAAAGAGCTGCATGCCTCCCTTTCTGCATGGCCACTCGGGGCCTCACCACGAGGCAAGGACAGATTTGAGATTCCCTTTAACTCTAGAGCATGGCAAGATGAGTCCCACCGCGGACTATGAAGCACACTGTGTAGCCAGAGAAAACACATTTTCTTCCCAGACCAAGGCGTACAATAGCCAGGGGCCTGTGAACAGCAGAGAATTTCAGGGAGCTTCAAGGCAGCCTGAATGGAGATATCAAAATGGATAAGGAAGTCTACTACCAACATGAGCCCATTTCCATAGGCAAAAACAGCATACATCCCTGTGGTTTCAAACAACTCAAAAGAGACACAGAGTACACACTGGTTCCTTCCCTGAATCAAATTCTCGAGGCAGGGTGTTCTGCATGTAGTGAACCGCCTCAACCAAGGAACGCCCTAGTTAGGCCTGGGGCCGGTGCCTCTTCAAAAGCCTGAAAAGCGTACTGGCGTTAAAATGCTGAAGATAAGCGACTACGGCCTCATGGAAACTGCTACACGCCCGGGTGCTACAGGAAAGACTGTGCTTTAGTTGCAATACGAACGCAACCGATTTTTTCCTGGAGGCAGGGTGACTTCAGGTAGGAGGTCCTGGAAGGAAGGTGAAGCCTAGTGTTTTTCTCAGTTCAGCTCAGACTAGGGAATGTGTGAGACTTCCACAGCAAGTTGGATCTTGCCAAAACAGTGCTCGTGAACCTGTGCGAGTGCTGTGAATCAAGATATCACAAGAAAGAGTGCAGTGTGTTGCCCATGATTCAGCAGACACAGAAGACCTCCGAGGGACCTATGGTCCACGTTGTTCTCAGCAGGGCTACAGAGGTGTGGAGGTAGTCAGGGATATTGGAACGAAAATGCTCCCTCGAGGGTCCTAGGAGTGCTGAAAAGGGTCCTTCCTTTAAAATAAAGCAGAACAGCGACTATGAGCTCATGGAAAGAGCTGCATGCCTCTCTTTCCCCATGGCTACTCAGGGCCTTACCTCGAGGCAAGGACTCAGGTTGAGATTCCCTTTAGCTATATAGCATGGCATGATGAGTTCCGCCCAGGCCACTAAAGCTCCGTGTGTAGCCAGAGACAACACATTTTCTTCCCAGACCAATGCCTACAATAGCCAGGAGACTGTCAACAGCAGAGAATTTCAGGGAGCTTCAAGGCAGCATGAATGGAGCTATCAAAATGGATAAGGAAGTCTACTACCAACATGCCCCCATTTCCATAGGCACAGGCAGCATACATCCCTCTGGTTTCTAACAAGACAAAAGAGACACAGCGTACCCACTAGTTCCTTCCCTGAATCAAAATCGCCTGGCAGGGTGTTCTGCATCTAGAGAACTGCCACAACCAAGGAACGCCCTAGCTAGGCCTGTGGGCCCGTGCCTCTTCAAAAGCTTGCAGTGCTATAGGAAAAATTGTGCTCTTGTTGCAATAGGAACGCAAGGCGTCATTCTCTTGCAGGCAGGGTGACTTCAGGTAGGAGGTCCTGGAAGGAAGGCGCAGCCTAGTGTTTTTCTCAGTGTAGCTCAGACTAGGGAATGTGTGCGACTTCCGCAGCAAGTTGGAACTTGCCCAAACGGTGCTCGTGAACCTATGCGAGTGCTGTGAAATCAAGATATCCTAAGAAAGAGTGCAGTGTGTTGCCCATGACTCAACAGACACAGGGGACCTCCCAAGGACCTATGGGCCTCGTTGTTGTTCAGCAGGCCACAGTTTGTGGAGGTACTCAGTGAACTTGGAACTAAAATGATGCTCACCCGAGGGGCCTAGGATTCCTGAAAAGGGTACATCCTTTAAAATAAAGCAGAACAGCGACTAAGAGCTCATGGAGAGAGCTGCATGCCTCCCTTTCTGCATGGCTACTCAGAGCCTTACCTCGAGGACAGGACAGATTTGAGATTCCCTTTAGCTCTAGAGCATGGCAAGATGAGTCCCACACCGGACTATGAAGCACACTGTGTAGCCAGAGAAAACACATTTTCTTCCCAGACCAATGCCTACAATAGCCAGGGGCCTGTCAACAGCAGAGAATTCAGGGATCTTCAAGGCGGCATGAATGGAGCTTTCAAAATGAAAAAGCAAGTCTACTACCAACCTGCCCCCATTTCCATAGGCACAAACAGCATACATCCCTGTGGTTTCAAAGAACTCAAAAGAGACACAGAGTACACATTGGTTCCTTCCCTGAATCACATTCTCGAGGCAGAGTGTTCTGCATGTGGTGAACGGCCTCATCCAAGTAACACCCTAGCTAGGCCTCTGGGCCCGTGTCTCTTCAAAGGCCTGCAGTGCTATAGGAAAAACTGTGCTTTAGTTGCAAAAGGAAAGCAAGCCGTCTTACTCCTGGAGGCAGGGTGACTTCAGGTAGGAGGTCCTGATTGGAAGGAGAAGCCTAGTGTTTTTCTCTGTGCAGCTCAGACTAGGGATTGAGTGCGATTTCCACGGCATGTTGGAACTTGCTTGAACGTTGCTCTTGAACCTGTGCGAGTGCTGTGAATCAAGATATCACAAGAAAGAGTGCAGTGTGTTGCCCATGACTCAGCAGACACAGAGGACCTCCGTGGGACCTATGGGCCTCGTTGTTGTTCAGCGGGCCTACAGGGGTGTGGAGGTACTCAGTGATCTTGGAACTAAAATGATGCTCACCCGAGGGGGATAGGAGTCCTGAAAAGGGTACTTCCTTTAAAATAAATCAAAATAGCGACTAAGAGCACATGGAAAGAGCTGCATGCCTCCCTTTCTGCATGGCCACTCGGGGCCTCACCACGAGGCAAGGACAGATTTGAGATTCCCTTTAACTCTAGAGCATGGCAAGATGAGTCCCACCGCGGACTATGAAGCACACTGTGTAGCCAGAGAAAACACATTTTCTTCCCAGACCAAGGCGTACAATAGCCAGGGGCCTGTGAACAGCAGAGAATTTCAGGGAGCTTCAAGGCAGCCTGAATGGAGATATCCAAATGGATAAGGAAGTCTACTACCAACATGAGCCCATTTCCATAGGCAAAAACAGCATACATCCCTGTGGTTTCAAACAACTCAAAAGAGACACAGAGTACACACTGGTTCCTTCCCTGAATCAAATTCTCGAGGCAGGGTGTTCTGCATGTAGTGAACCGCCTCAACCAAGGAACGCCCTAGTTAGGCCTGGGGCCGGTGCCTCTTCAAAAGCCTGAAAAGCGTACTGGCGTTAAAATGCTGAAGATAAGCGACTACGGCCTCATGGAAACTGCTACACGCCCGGGTGCTACAGGAAAGACTGTGCTTTAGTTGCAATACGAACGCAACCGATTTTTTCCTGGAGGCAGGGTGACTTCAGGTAGGAGGTCCTGGAAGGAAGGTGAAGCCTAGTGTTTTTCTCAGTTCAGCTCAGACTAGGGAATGTGTGAGACTTCCACAGCAAGTTGGATCTTGCCAAAACAGTGCTCGTGAACCTGTGCGAGTGCTGTGAATCAAGATATCACAAGAAAGAGTGCAGTGTGTTGCCCATGATTCAGCAGACACAGAAGACCTCCGAGGGACCTATGGTCCACGTTGTTCTCAGCAGGGCTACAGAGGTGTGGAGGTAGTCAGGGATATTGGAACGAAAATGCTCCCTCGAGGGTCCTAGGAGTGCTGAAAAGGGTCCTTCCTTTAAAATAAAGCAGAACAGCGACTATGAGCTCATGGAAAGAGCTGCATGCCTCTCTTTCCCCATGGCTACTCAGGGCCTTACCTCGAGGCAAGGACTCAGGTTGAGATTCCCTTTAGCTATATAGCATGGCATGATGAGTTCCGCCCAGGCCACTAAAGCTCCATGTGTAGCCAGAGACAACACATTTTCTTCCCAGACCAATGCCTACAATAGCCAGGAGACTGTCAACAGCAGAGAATTTCAGGGAGCTTCAAGGCAGCATGAATGGAGCTATCAAAATGGATAAGGAAGTCTACTACCAACATGCCCCCATTTCCATAGGCACAGGCAGCATACATCCCTCTGGTTTCTAACAAGACAAAAGAGACACAGCGTACCCACTAGTTCCTTCCCTGAATCAAAATCGCCTGGCAGGGTGTTCTGCATCTAGAGAACTGCCACAACCAAGGAACGCCCTAGCTAGGCCTGTGGGCCCGTGCCTCTTCAAAAGCTTGCAGTGCTATAGGAAAAATTGTGCTCTTGTTGCAATAGGAACGCAAGGCGTCATTCTCTTGCAGGCAGGGTGACTTCAGGTAGGAGGTCCTGGAAGGAAGGCGCAGCCTAGTGTTTTTCTCAGTGTAGCTCAGACTAGGGAATGTGTGCGACTTCCGCAGCAAGTTGGAACTTGCCCAAACGGTGCTCGTGAACCTATGCGAGTGCTGTGAAATCAAGATATCCTAAGAAAGAGTGCAGTGTGTTGCCCATGACTCAACAGACACAGGGGACCTCCCAAGGACCTATGGGCCTCGTTGTTGTTCAGCAGGCCACAGTTTGTGGAGGTACTCAGTGAACTTGGAACTAAAATGATGCTCACCCGAGGGGCCTAGGATTCCTGAAAAGGGTACATCCTTTAAAATAAAGCAGAACAGCGACTAAGAGCTCATGGAGAGAGCTGCATGCCTCCCTTTCTGCATGGCTACTCAGAGCCTTACCTCGAGGACAGGACAGATTTGAGATTCCCTTTAGCTCTAGAGCATGGCAAGATGAGTCCCACACCGGACTATGAAGCACACTGTGTAGCCAGAGAAAACACATTTTCTTCCCAGACCAATGCCTACAATAGCCAGGGGCCTGTCAACAGCAGAGAATTCAGGGATCTTCAAGGCGGCATGAATGGAGCTTTCAAAATGAAAAAGCAAGTCTACTACCAACCTGCCCCCATTTCCATAGGCACAAACAGCATACATCCCTGTGGTTTCAAAGAACTCAAAAGAGACACAGAGTACACATTGGTTCCTTCCCTGAATCACATTCTCGAGGCAGAGTGTTCTGCATGTGGTGAACGGCCTCATCCAAGTAACACCCTAGCTAGGCCTCTGGGCCCGTGTCTCTTCAAAGGCCTGCAGTGCTATAGGAAAAACTGTGCTTTAGTTGCAAAAGGAAAGCAAGCCGTCTTACTCCTGGAGGCAGGGTGACTTCAGGTAGGAGGTCCTGATTGGAAGGAGAAGCCTAGTGTTTTTCTCTGTGCAGCTCAGACTAGGGATTGAGTGCGATTTCCACGGCATGTTGGAACTTGCTTGAACGTTGCTCTTGAACCTGTGCGAGTGCTGTGAATCAAGATATCACAAGAAAGAGTGCAGTGTGTTGCCCATGACTCAGCAGACACAGAGGACCTCCGTGGGACCTATGGGCCTCGTTGTTGTTCAGCGGGCCTACAGGGGTGTGGAGGTACTCAGTGATCTTGGAACTAAAATGCTGCTCACCCGAGGGGGTTAGGAGTCCTGAAAAGGGTACTTCCTTTAAAATAAAGCCAAATAGCGACTAAGAGCACATGGAAAGAGCTGCATGCCTCCCTTTCTGCATGGCCACTCGGGGCCTCACCACGAGGCAAGGACAGATTTGAGATTCCCTTTAACTCTAGAGCATGGCAAGATGAGTCCCACCACGGACTATGAAGCACACTGTGTAGCCAGAGAAAACACATTTTCTTCCCAGACCAATGCGTACAATAGCCAGGGGCCTGTGAACAGCAGAGTATTTCAGGGAGCTTCAAGGAGGCCTGAATGGAGCTATCAAAATGGATATGGAAGTCTACTACCAACATGAGCCCATTTCCATAGGCACAAACAGCATACATCCCTGTGGTGTCAAACAACTCAAAAGAGACACAGAGTACACACTGGTTCCTTCCCTGAATCAAATTCTCGAGGCACGGTGTTCTGCATGTAGTGAACCGCCTCAACCAAGGAACGCCCTAGTTAGGCCTGGGGCCGGTGCCTCTTCGAAAGCCTGAAAAGCGTACTGGCGTTAAAATGCTGAAGATAAGCGACTACGGCCTCATGGAAACTGCTACACGCCCGGGTGCTACAGGAAAGACTGTGCTTTAGTTGCAATACGAACGCAACCGATTTTTTCCTGGAGGCAGGGTGACTTCAGGTAGGAGGTCCTGGAAGGAAGGTGAAGCCTAGTGTTTTTCTCAGTTCAGCTCAGACTAGGGAATGTGTGAGACTTCCACAGCAAGTTGGATCTTGCCAAAACAGTGCTCGTGAACCTGTGCGAGTGCTGTGAATCAAGATATCACAAGAAAGAGTGCAGTGTGTTGCCCATGATTCAGCAGACACGGAAGACCTCCGAGGGACCTATGGTCCACGTTGTTCTCAGCAGGGCTACAGAGGTGTGGAGGTAGTCAGGGATATTGGAACGAAAATGCTCCCTCGAGGGTCCTAGGAGTGCTGAAAAGGGTCCTTCCTTTAAAATAAAGCAGAACAGCGTCTATGAGCTCATGGAAAGAGCTGCATGCCTCTCTTTCCCCATGGCTACTCAGGGCCTTACCTCGAGGCAAGGACTCGCGTTGAGGCTCCCTTTAGCTCTAGAGCATGGCATGATGAGTTCCGCCCAGGCCACTAAAGCTCCGTGTGTAGCCAGAGAAAACACATTTTCTTCCCAGACCAATGCCTACAATAGCCAGGGGCCTGTCCACAGCAGAGAATTTCATGGAGCTTCAAGGCAACATGAATGGAGCTATCAAAAAGGATAAGGAAGTCTACTACCAACATGACCCCATTTCCATAGGCAAAAACAGCATACATCCCTGTGGTTTCAAACAACTCAGAAGAGACACAGAGTACACACTGGTTGCTTCCCTGAATCAACTTCTCGATGTAGGGTGTTCTGCATGTAGTGAACCGCCTCAACCAAGGAACGCCCTAGCTAGGCCCCTAAACCCGTGCCTCTTCAAAAGCCTTCAGTGCTGTAGGAAAAACTGTGCTTTAGTTGCAATAGGAACGCAAGGCGTCTTTCTCCTGGAGGCAGGGTGACTTCAGCTAGGAGGTCCTGGATGGAAGGAGAAGCCTAGTGTTTTTCTCAGTGCAGCCCAGACTAGGGAATGAGTGCGACTTCCACGGCATGTTGGAATTTATTAGAACGGTGCTCATGAATCTGTGCGAGTGCTGGGTAAATCAAGATGTCCCAAGAAAGAGTGCAGTGTGTTGCCCATGACTCAGCAGACCCAGAGGACCTCCGAGAGACCTATGGGCTTCGTTGTTTCTCAGCAAGCCAACAAGGTGTGGAAGTAGTCAGGGATCTTGGAACGAAAATGATGCTCCCCCGAGCGTCCTAGGAATGCTGAGAAGGGTACTTCCTTTAAAATAAAGCAGAACAGCGACTAAGAGCTCATGGAAAGAGCTGCCTGCCTCCCTTTCTGCATGGCTACTCAGGGCCTTACCTCAGGGCAAGGACTCAGGTTGAGATTCCCTTTAGCTCTAGAGCATGGCATGATGAGTTCCGCCCAGGCCACTAAAGCTCCGTGTGTAGCCAGAGAAAACACATTTTCTTCCCAGACCAATGCCTACAATAGCCAGGGGCCTGTCAACAGCAGAGAATTTCAGGGAGCTTCAAGGCAGCATGAATGGAGCTATCAAAATGGATAAGGAAGTCTACTACCAACATGCCCCCATTTCCATAGGCACAGGCAGCATACATCCGTCTGGTTTCTAACAAGACAAAAGAGACACAGCGTACCCACTAGTTCCTTCCCTGAATCAAAATCGCCTGGCAGGGTGTTCTGCATCTAGAGAACTGCCACAACCAAGGAACGCCCTAGCTAGGCCTGTGGGCCCGTGCCTCTTCAAAAGCTTGCAGTGCTATAGGAAAAATTGTGCTCTTGTTGCAATAGGAACGCAAGGCGTCATTCTCTTGCAGGCAGGGTGACTTCAGGTAGGAGGTCCTGGAAGGAAGGCGCAGCCTAGTGTTTTTCTCAGTGTAGCTCAGACTAGGGAATGTGTGCGACTTCCGCAGCAAGTTGGAACTTGCCCAAACGGTGCTCGTGAACCTATGCGAGTGCTGTGAAATCAAGATATCCTAAGAAAGAGTGCAGTGTGTTGCCCATGACTCAACAGACACAGGGGACCTCCCAGGGACCTATGGGCCTCGTTGTTGTTCAGCAGGCCACAGTTTGTGGAGGTACTCAGTGAACTTGGAACTAAAATGATGCTCACCCGAGGGGCCTAGGATTCCTGAAAAGGGTACATCCTTTAAAATAAAGCAGAACAGCGACTAAGAGCTCATGGAGAGAGCTGCATGCCTCCCTTTCTGCATGGCTACTCAGAGCCTTACCTCGAGGACAGGACAGATTTGAGATTCCCTTTAGCTCTAGAGCATGGCAAGATGAGTCCCACACCGGACTGTGAAGCACACTGTGTAGCCAGAGAAAACACATTTTCTTCCCAGACCAATGCCTACAATAGCCAGGGGCCTGTCAACAGCAGAGAATTCAGGGATCTTCAAGGCGGCATGAATGGAGCTTTCAAAATGAAAAAGCAAGTCTACATCCAACATGCCCCCATTTCCATAGGCACAAACAGCATACATCCCTGTGGTTTCAAAGAACTCAAAAGAGACACAGAGTACACATTGGTTCCTTCCCTGAATCACATTCTCGAGGCAGAGTGTTCTGCATGTGGTGAACGGCCTCATCCAAGGAACACCCTAGCTAGGCCTCTGGGCCCGTGTCTCTTCAAAAGCCTGCAGTGCTATAGGAAAAACTGTGCTTTAGTTGCAAAAGGAAAGCAAGCCGTCTTACTCCTGGAGGCAGGGTGACTTCAGGTAGGAGGTCCTGATTGGAAGGAGAAGCCTAGTGTTTTTCTC
Organism: Balaenoptera physalus; assembly: GCF_965194825.1. Classification (NCBI taxonomy): domain Eukaryota; kingdom Metazoa; phylum Chordata; class Mammalia; order Artiodactyla; family Balaenopteridae; genus Balaenoptera; species Balaenoptera physalus. The sequence continues at coordinate 335,964 of NW_028125978.1, read as the reverse complement.
TGTGCAGCTCAGACTAGGGATTGAGTGCGATTTCCACGGCATGTTGGAACTTGCTTGAACGTTGCTCTTGAACCTGTGCGAGTGCTGTGAATCAAGATATCACAAGAAAGAGTGCAGTGTGTTGCCCATGACTCAGCAAACACAGAGGACCTCCGTGGGACCTATGGGCCTCGTTGTTGTTCAGCGGGCCTACAGGGGTGTGGAGGTACTCAGTGATCTTGGAACTAAAATGATGCTCACCCGAGGGGGTTAGGAGTCCTGAAAAGGGTACTTCCTTTAAAATAAATCAAAATAGCGACTAAGAGCACATGGAAAGAGCTGCATGCCTCCCTTTCTGCATGGCCACTCGGGGCCTCACCACGAGGCAAGGACAGATTTGAGATTCCCTTTAACTCTAGAGCATGGCAAGATGAGTCCCACCGCGGACTATGAAGCACACTGTGTAGCCAGAGAAAACACATTTTCTTCCCAGACCAAGGCGTACAATAGCCAGGGGCCTGTGAACAGCAGAGAATTTCAGGGAGCTTCAAGGCAGCCTGAATGGAGATATCCAAATGGATAAGGAAGTCTACTACCAACATGAGCCCATTTCCATAGGCAAAAACAGCATACATCCCTGTGGTTTCAAACAACTCAAAAGAGACACAGAGTACACACTGGTTCCTTCCCTGAATCAAATTCTCGAGGCAGGGTGTTCTGCATGTAGTGAACCGCCTCAACCAAGGAACGCCCTAGTTAGGCCTGGGGCCGGTGCCTCTTCAAAAGCCTGAAAAGCGTACTGGCGTTAAAATGCTGAAGATAAGCGACTACGGCCTCATGGAAACTGCTACACGCCCGGGTGCTACAGGAAAGACTGTGCTTTAGTTGCAATACGAACGCAACCGATTTTTTCCTGGAGGCAGGGTGACTTCAGGTAGGAGGTCCTGGAAGGAAGGTGAAGCCTAGTGTTTTTCTCAGTTCAGCTCAGACTAGGGAATGTGTGAGACTTCCACAGCAAGTTGGATCTTGCCAAAACAGTGCTCGTGAACCTGTGCGAGTGCTGTGAATCAAGATATCACAAGAAAGAGTGCAGTGTGTTGCCCATGATTCAGCAGACACAGAAGACCTCCGAGGGACCTATGGTCCACGTTGTTCTCAGCAGGGCTACAGAGGTGTGGAGGTAGTCAGGGATATTGGAACGAAAATGCTCCCTCGAGGGTCCTAGGAGTGCTGAAAAGGGTCCTTCCTTTAAAATAAAGCAGAACAGCGACTATGAGCTCATGGAAAGAGCTGCATGCCTCTCTTTCCCCATGGCTACTCAGGGCCTTACCTCGAGGCAAGGACTCAGGTTGAGATTCCCTTTAGCTATATAGCATGGCATGATGAGTTCCGCCCAGGCCACTAAAGCTCCGTGTGTAGCCAGAGACAACACATTTTCTTCCCAGACCAATGCCTACAATAGCCAGGAGACTGTCAACAGCAGAGAATTTCAGGGAGCTTCAAGGCAGCATGAATGGAGCTATCAAAATGGATAAGGAAGTCTACTACCAACATGCCCCCATTTCCATAGGCACAGGCAGCATACATCCCTCTGGTTTCTAACAAGACAAAAGAGACACAGCGTACCCACTAGTTCCTTCCCTGAATCAAAATCGCCTGGCAGGGTGTTCTGCATCTAGAGAACTGCCACAACCAAGGAACGCCCTAGCTAGGCCTGTGGGCCCGTGCCTCTTCAAAAGCTTGCAGTGCTATAGGAAAAATTGTGCTCTTGTTGCAATAGGAACGCAAGGCGTCATTCTCTTGCAGGCAGGGTGACTTCAGGTAGGAGGTCCTGGAAGGAAGGCGCAGCCTAGTGTTTTTCTCAGTGTAGCTCAGACTAGGGAATGTGTGCGACTTCCGCAGCAAGTTGGAACTTGCCCAAACGGTGCTCGTGAACCTATGCGAGTGCTGTGAAATCAAGATATCCTAAGAAAGAGTGCAGTGTGTTGCCCATGACTCAACAGACACAGGGGACCTCCCAAGGACCTATGGGCCTCGTTGTTGTTCAGCAGGCCACAGTTTGTGGAGGTACTCAGTGAACTTGGAACTAAAATGATGCTCACCCGAGGGGCCTAGGATTCCTGAAAAGGGTACATCCTTTAAAATAAAGCAGAACAGCGACTAAGAGCTCATGGAGAGAGCTGCATGCCTCCCTTTCTGCATGGCTACTCAGAGCCTTACCTCGAGGACAGATTTGAGATTCCCTTTAGCTCTAGAGCATGGCAAGATGAGTCCCACACCGGACTATGAAGCACACTGTGTAGCCAGAGAAAACACATTTTCTTCCCAGACCAATGCCTACAATAGCCAGGGGCCTGTCAACAGCAGAGAATTCAGGGATCTTCAAGGCGGCATGAATGGAGCTTTCAAAATGAAAAAGCAAGTCTACTACCAACCTGCCCCCATTTCCATAGGCACAAACAGCATACATCCCTGTGGTTTCAAAGAACTCAAAAGAGACACAGAGTACACATTGGTTCCTTCCCTGAATCACATTCTCGAGGCAGAGTGTTCTGCATGTGGTGAACGGCCTCATCCAAGTAACACCCTAGCTAGGCCTCTGGGCCCGTGTCTCTTCAAAGGCCTGCAGTGCTATAGGAAAAACTGTGCTTTAGTTGCAAAAGGAAAGCAAGCCGTCTTACTCCTGGAGGCAGGGTGACTTCAGGTAGGAGGTCCTGATTGGAAGGAGAAGCCTAGTGTTTTTCTCTGTGCAGCTCAGACTAGGGATTGAGTGCGATTTCCACGGCATGTTGGAACTTGCTTGAACGTTGCTCTTGAACCTGTGCGAGTGCTGTGAATCAAGATATCACAAGAAAGAGTGCAGTGTGTTGCCCATGACTCAGCAGACACAGAGGACCTCCGTGGGACCTATGGGCCTCGTTGTTGTTCAGCGGGCCTACAGGGGTGTGGAGGTACTCAGTGATCTTGGAACTAAAATGATGCTCCCCCGAGGGGGATAGGAGTCCTGAAAAGGGTACTTCCTTTAAAATAAAGCCAAATAGCGACTAAGAGCACATGGAAAGAGCTGCATGCCTCCCTTTCTGCATGGCCACTCGGGGCCTCACCACGAGGCAAGGACAGATTTGAGATTCCCTTTAACTCTAGAGCATGGCAAGATGAGTCCCACCGCGGACTATGAAGCACACTGTGTAGCCAGAGAAAACACATTTTCTTCCCAGACCAATGCGTACAATAGCCAGGGGCCTGTGAACAGCAGAGTATTTCAGGGAGCTTCAAGGAGGCCTGAATGGAGCTATCAAAATGGATATGGAAGTCTACTACCAACATGAGCCCATTTCCATAGGCAAAAACAGTATACATCCCTGTGGTGTCAAACAACTCAAAAGAGACACAGAGTACACACTGGTTCCTTCCCTGAATCAAATTCTCGAGGCAGGGTGTTCTGCATGTAGTGAACCGCCTCAACCAAGGAACGCCCTAGTTAGGCCTGGGGCCGGTGCCTCTTCAAAAGCCTGAAAAGCGTACTGGCGTTAAAATGCTGAAGATAAGCGACTACGGCCTCATGGAAACTGCTACACGCCCGGGTGCTACAGGAAAGACTGTGCTTTAGTTGCAATACGAACGCAACCGATTTTTTCCTGGAGGCAGGGTGACTTCAGGTAGGAGGTCCTGGAAGGAAGGTGAAGCCTAGTGTTTTTCTCAGTTCAGCTCAGACTAGGGAATGTGTGAGACTTCCACAGCAAGTTGGATCTTGCCAAAACAGTGCTCGTGAACCTGTGCGAGTGCTGTGAATCAAGATATCCTAAGAAAGAGTGCAGTGTGTTGCCCATGATTCAGCAGACACAGAAGACCTCCGAGGGACCTATGGTCCACGTTGTTCTCAGCAGGGCTACAGAGGTGTGGAGGTAGTCAGGGATATTGGAACGAAAATGCTCCCTCGAGGGTCCTAGGAGTGCTGAAAAGGGTCCTTCCTTTAAAATAAAGCAGAACAGCGTCTATGAGCTCATGGAAAGAGCTGCATGCCTCTCTTTCCCCATGGCTACTCAGGGCCTTACCTCGAGGCAAGGACTCGCGTTGAGGCTCCCTTTAGCTCTAGAGCATGGCATGATGAGTTCCGCCCAGGCCACTAAAGCTCCGTGTGTAGCCAGAGAAAACACATTTTCTTCCCAGACCAATGCCTACAATAGCCAGGGGCCTGTCCACAGCAGAGAATTTCATGGAGCTTCAAGGCAACATGAATGGAGCTATCAAAAAGGATAAGGAAGTCTACTACCAACATGACCCCATTTCCATAGGCAAAAACAGCATACATCCCTGTGGTTTCAAACAACTCAGAAGAGACACAGAGTACACACTGGTTGCTTCCCTGAATCAACTTCTCGATGTAGGGTGTTCTGCATGTAGTGAACCGCCTCAACCAAGGAACGCCCTAGCTAGGCCCCTAAACCCGTGCCTCTTCAAAAGCCTTCAGTGCTGTAGGAAAAACTGTGCTTTAGTTGCAATAGGAACGCAAGGCGTCTTTCTCCTGGAGGCAGGGTGACTTCAGCTAGGAGGTCCTGGATGGAAGGAGAAGCCTAGTGTTTTTCTCAGTGCAGCCCAGACTAGGGAATGAGTGCGACTTCCACGGCATGTTGGAATTTATTAGAACGGTGCTCATGAATCTGTGCGAGTGCTGGGTAAATCAAGATGTCCCAAGAAAGAGTGCAGTGTGTTGCCCATGACTCAGCAGACCCAGAGGACCTCCGAGAGACCTATGGGCTTCGTTGTTTCTCAGCAAGCCAACAAGGTGTGGAAGTAGTCAGGGATCTTGGAACGAAAATGATGCTCCCCCGAGCGTCCTAGGAATGCTGAGAAGGGTACTTCCTTTAAAATAAAGCAGAACAGCGACTAAGAGCTCATGGAAAGAGCTGCCTGCCTCCCTTTCTGCATGGCTACTCAGGGCCTTACCTCAGGGCAAGGACTCAGGTTGAGATTCCCTTTAGCTCTAGAGCATGGCATGATGAGTTCCGCCCAGGCCACTAAAGCTCCGTGTGTAGCCAGAGAAAACACATTTTCTTCCCAGACCAATGCCTACAATAGCCAGGGGCCTGTCAACAGCAGAGAATTTCAGGGAGCTTCAAGGCAGCATGAATGGAGCTATCAAAATGGATAAGGAAGTCTACTACCAACATGCCCCCATTTCCATAGGCACAGGCAGCATACATCCGTCTGGTTTCTAACAAGACAAAAGAGACACAGCGTACCCACTAGTTCCTTCCCTGAATCAAAATCGCCTGGCAGGGTGTTCTGCATCTAGAGAACTGCCACAACCAAGGAACGCCCTAGCTAGGCCTGTGGGCCCGTGCCTCTTCAAAAGCTTGCAGTGCTATAGGAAAAATTGTGCTCTTGTTGCAATAGGAACGCAAGGCGTCATTCTCTTGCAGGCAGGGTGACTTCAGGTAGGAGGTCCTGGAAGGAAGGCGCAGCCTAGTGTTTTTCTCAGTGTAGCTCAGACTAGGGAATGTGTGCGACTTCCGCAGCAAGTTGGAACTTGCCCAAACGGTGCTCGTGAACCTATGCGAGTGCTGTGAAATCAAGATATCCTAAGAAAGAGTGCAGTGTGTTGCCCATGACTCAACAGACACAGGGGACCTCCCAGGGACCTATGGGCCTCGTTGTTGTTCAGCAGGCCACAGTTTGTGGAGGTACTCAGTGAACTTGGAACTAAAATGATGCTCACCCGAGGGGCCTAGGATTCCTGAAAAGGGTACATCCTTTAAAATAAAGCAGAACAGCGACTAAGAGCTCATGGAGAGAGCTGCATGCCTCCCTTTCTGCATGGCTACTCAGAGCCTTACCTCGAGGACAGGACAGATTTGAGATTCCCTTTAGCTCTAGAGCATGGCAAGATGAGTCCCACACCGGACTGTGAAGCACACTGTGTAGCCAGAGAAAACACATTTTCTTCCCAGACCAATGCCTACAATAGCCAGGGGCCTGTCAACAGCAGAGAATTCAGGGATCTTCAAGGCGGCATGAATGGAGCTTTCAAAATGAAAAAGCAAGTCTACTTCCAACATGCCCCCATTTCCATAGGCACAAACAGCATACATCCCTGTGGTTTCAAAGAACTCAAAAGAGACACAGAGTACACATTGGTTCCTTCCCTGAATCACATTCTCGAGGCAGAGTGTTCTGCATGTGGTGAACGGCCTCATCCAAGGAACACCCTAGCTAGGCCTCTGGGCCCGTGTCTCTTCAAAAGCCTGCAGTGCTATAGGAAAAACTGTGCTTTAGTTGCAAAAGGAAAGCAAGCCGTCTTACTCCTGGAGGCAGGGTGACTTCAGGTAGGAGGTCCTGATTGGAAGGAGAAGCCTAGTGTTTTTCTCTGTGCAGCTCAGACTAGGGATTGAGTGCGATTTCCACGGCATGTTGGAACTTGCTTGAACGTTGCTCTTGAACCTGTGCGAGTGCTGTGAATCAAGATATCACAAGAAAGAGTGCAGTGTGTTGCCTATGACTCAGCAGACACAGAGGACCTCCGTGGGACCTATGGGCCTCGTTGTTGTTCAGCGGGCCTACAGGGGTGTGGAGGTACTCAGTGATCTTGGAACTAAAATGATGCTCACCCGAGGGGGATAGGAGTCCTGAAAAGGGTACTTCCTTTAAAATAAAGCCAAATAGCGACTAAGAGCACATGGAAAGAGCTGCATGCCTCCCTTTCTGCATGGCCACTCGGGGCCTCACCACGAGGCAAGGACAGATTTGAGATTCCCTTTAACTCTAGAGCATGGCAAGATGAGTCCCACCGCGGACTATGAAGCACACTGTGTAGCCAGAGAAAACACATTTTCTTCCCAGACCAATGCGTACAATAGCCAGGGGCCTGTGAACAGCAGAGTATTTCAGGGAGCTTCAAGGAGGCCTGAATGGAGCTATCAAAATGGATATGGAAGTCTACTACCAACATGAGCCCATTTCCATAGGCACAAACAGCATACATCCCTGTGGTGTCAAACAACTCAAAAGAGACACAGAGTACACACTGGTTCCTTCCCTGAATCAAATTCTCGAGGCACGGTGTTCTGCATGTAGTGAACCGCCTCAACCAAGGAACGCCCTAGTTAGGCCTGGGGCCGGTGCCTCTTCAAAAGCCTGAAAAGCGTACTGGCGTTAAAATGCTGAAGATAAGCGACTACGGCCTCATGGAAACTGCTACACGCCCGGGTGCTACAGGAAAGACTGTGCTTTAGTTGCAATACGAACGCAACCGATTTTTTCCTGGAGGCAGGGTGACTTCAGGTAGGAGGTCCTGGAAGGAAGGTGAAGCCTAGTGTTTTTCTCAGTTCAGCTCAGACTAGGGAATGTGTGAGACTTCCACAGCAAGTTGGATCTTGCCAAAACAGTGCTCGTGAACCTGTGCGAGTGCTGTGAATCAAGATATCACAAGAAAGAGTGCAGTGTGTTGCCCATGATTCAGCAGACACAGAAGACCTCCGAGGGACCTATGGTCCACGTTGTTCTCAGCAGGGCTACAGAGGTGTGGAGGTAGTCAGGGATATTGGAACGAAAATGCTCCCTCGAGGGTCCTAGGAGTGCTGAAAAGGGTCCTTCCTTTAAAATAAAGCAGAACAGCGTCTATGAGCTCATGGAAAGAGCTGCATGCCTCTCTTTCCCCATGGCTACTCAGGGCCTTACCTCGAGGCAAGGACTCGCGTTGAGGCTCCCTTTAGCTCTAGAGCATGGCATGATGAGTTCCGCCCAGGCCACTAAAGCTCCGTGTGTAGCCAGAGAAAACACATTTTCTTCCCAGACCAATGCCTACAATAGCCAGGGGCCTGTCCACAGCAGAGAATTTCATGGAGCTTCAAGGCAACATGAATGGAGCTATCAAAAAGGATAAGGAAGTCTACTACCAACATGACCCCATTTCCATAGGCAAAAACAGCATACATCCCTGTGGTTTCAAACAACTCAGAAGAGACACAGAGTACACACTGGTTGCTTCCCTGAATCAACTTCTCGATGTAGGGTGTTCTGCATGTAGTGAACCGCCTCAACCAAGGAACGCCCTAGCTAGGCCCCTAAACCCGTGCCTCTTCAAAAGCCTTCAGTGCTGTAGGAAAAACTGTGCTTTAGTTGCAATAGGAACGCAAGGCGTCTTTCTCCTGGAGGCAGGGTGACTTCAGCTAGGAGGTCCTGGATGGAAGGAGAAGCCTAGTGTTTTTCTCAGTGCAGCCCAGACTAGGGAATGAGTGCGACTTCCACGGCATGTTGGAATTTATTAGAACGGTGCTCATGAATCTGTGCGAGTGCTGGGTAAATCAAGATGTCCCAAGAAAGAGTGCAGTGTGTTGCCCATGACTCAGCAGACCCAGAGGACCTCCGAGAGACCTATGGGCTTCGTTGTTTCTCAGCAAGCCAACAAGGTGTGGAAGTAGTCAGGGATCTTGGAACGAAAATGATGCTCCCCCGAGCGTCCTAGGAATGCTGAGAAGGGTACTTCCTTTAAAATAAAGCAGAACAGCGACTAAGAGCTCATGGAAAGAGCTGCCTGCCTCCCTTTCTGCATGGCTACTCAGGGCCTTACCTCAGGGCAAGGACTCAGGTTGAGATTCCCTTTAGCTCTAGAGCATGGCATGATGAGTTCCGCCCAGGCCACTAAAGCTCCGTGTGTAGCCAGAGAAAACACATTTTCTTCCCAGACTAATGCCTACAATAGCCAGGGGCCTGTCAACAGCAGAGAATTTCAGGGAGCTTCAAGGCAGCATGAATGGAGCTATCAAAATGGATAAGGAAGTCTACTACCAACATGCCCCCATTTCCATAGGCACAGGCAGCATACATCCGTCTGGTTTCTAACAAGACAAAAGAGACACAGCGTACCCACTAGTTCCTTCCCTGAATCAAAATCGCCTGGCAGGGTGTTCTGCATCTAGAGAACTGCCACAACCAAGGAACGCCCTAGCTAGGCCTGTGGGCCCGTGCCTCTTCAAAAGCTTGCAGTGCTATAGGAAAAATTGTGCTCTTGTTGCAATAGGAACGCAAGGCGTCATTCTCTTGCAGGCAGGGTGACTTCAGGTAGGAGGTCCTGGGAGGAAGGCGCAGCCTAGTGTTTTTCTCAGTGTAGCTCAGACTAGGGAATGTGTGCGACTTCCGCAGCAAGTTGGAACTTGCCCAAACGGTGCTCGTGAACCTATGCGAGTGCTGTGAAATCAAGATATCCTAAGAAAGAGTGCAGTGTGTTGCCCATGACTCAACAGACACAGGGGACCTCCCAGGGACCTATGGGCCTCGTTGTTGTTCAGCAGGCCACAGTTTGTGGAGGTACTCAGTGAACTTGGAACTAAAATGATGCTCACCCGAGGGGCCTAGGATTCCTGAAAAGGGTACATCCTTTAAAATAAAGCAGAACAGCGACTAAGAGCTCATGGAGAGAGCTGCATGCCTCCCTTTCTGCATGGCTACTCAGAGCCTTACCTCGAGGACAGGACAGATTTGAGATTCCCTTTAGCTCTAGAGCATGGCAAGATGAGTCCCACACCGGACTGTGAAGCACACTGTGTAGCCAGAGAAAACACATTTTCTTCCCAGACCAATGCCTACAATAGCCAGGGGCCTGTCAACAGCAGAGAATTCAGGGATCTTCAAGGCGGCATGAATGGAGCTTTCAAAATGAAAAAGCAAGTCTACTTCCAACATGCCCCCATTTCCATAGGCACAAACAGCATACATCCCTGTGGTTTCAAAGAACTCAAAAGAGACACAGAGTACACATTGGTTCCTTCCCTGAATCACATTCTCGAGGCAGAGTGTTCTGCATGTGGTGAACGGCCTCATCCAAGGAACACCCTAGCTAGGCCTCTGGGCCCGTGTCTCTTCAAAAGCCTGCAGTGCTATAGGAAAAACTGTGCTTTAGTTGCAAAAGGAAAGCAAGCCGTCTTACTCCTGGAGGCAGGGTGACTTCAGGTAGGAGGTCCTGATTGGAAGGAGAAGCCTAGTGTTTTTCTCTGTGCAGCTCAGACTAGGGATTGAGTGCGATTTCCACGGCATGTTGGAACTTGCTTGAACGTTGCTCTTGAACCTGTGCGAGTGCTGTGAATCAAGATATCACAAGAAAGAGTGCAGTGTGTTGCCCATGACTCAGCAGACACAGAGGACCTCCGTGGGACCTATGGGCCTCGTTGTTGTTCAGCGGGCCTACAGGGGTGTGGAGGTACTCAGTGATCTTGGAACTAAAATGATGCTCCCCCGAGGGGGTTAGGAGTCCTGAAAAGGGTACTTCCTTTAAAATAAAGCCAAATAGCGACTAAGAGCACATGGAAAGTGCTGCATGCCTCCCTTTCTGCATGGCCACTCAGGGCCTCACCACGAGGCAAGGACAGATTTGAGATTCCCTTTAACTCTAGAGCATGGCAAGATGAGTCCCACCGCGGACTATGAAGCACACTGTGTAGCCAGAGAAAACACATTTTCTTCCCAGACCAAGGCGTACAATAGCCAGGGGCCTGTGAACAGCAGAGAATTTCAGGGAGCTTCAAGGCAGCCTGAATGGAGATATCCAAATGGATAAGGAAGTCTACTACCAACATGAGCCCATTTCCATAGGCAAAAACAGCATACATCCCTGTGGTTTCAAACAACTCAAAAGAGACACAGAGTACACACTGGTTCCTTCCCTGAATCAAATTCTCGAGGCAGGGTGTTCTGCATGTAGTGAACCGCCTCAACCAAGGAACGCCCTAGTTAGGCCTGGGGCCGGTGCCTCTTCAAAAGCCTGAAAAGCGTACTGGCGTTAAAATGCTGAAGATAAGCGACTACGGCCTCATGGAAACTGCTACACGCCCGGGTGCTACAGGAAAGACTGTGCTTTAGTTGCAATACGAACGCAACCGATTTTTTCCTGGAGGCAGGGTGACTTCAGGTAGGAGGTCCTGGAAGGAAGGTGAAGCCTAGTGTTTTTCTCAGTTCAGCTCAGACTAGGGAATGTGTGAGACTTCCACAGCAAGTTGGATCTTGCCAAAACAGTGCTCGTGAACCTGTGCGAGTGCTGTGAATCAAGATATCACAAGAAAGAGTGCAGTGTGTTGCCCATGATTCAGCAGACACAGAAGACCTCCGAGGGACCTATGGTCCACGTTGTTCTCAGCAGGGCTACAGAGGTGTGGAGGTAGTCAGGGATATTGGAACGAAAATGCTCCCTCGAGGGTCCTAGGAGTGCTGAAAAGGGTCCTTCCTTTAAAATAAAGCAGAACAGCGACTATGAGCTCATGGAAAGAGCTGCATGCCTCTCTTTCCCCATGGCTACTCAGGGCCTTACCTCGAGGCAAGGACTCGCGTTGAGGCTCCCTTTAGCTCTAGAGCATGGCATGATGAGTTCCGCCCAGGCCACTAAAGCTCCGTGTGTAGCCAGAGAAAACACATTTTCTTCCCAGACCAATGCCTACAATAGCCAGGGGCCTGTCCACAGCAGAGAATTTCATGGAGCTTCAAGGCAACATGAATGGAGCTATCAAAAAGGATAAGGAAGTCTACTACCAACATGACCCCATTTCCATAGGCAAAAACAGCATACATCCCTGTGGTTTCAAACAACTCAGAAGAGACACAGAGTACACACTGGTTGCTTCCCTGAATCAACTTCTCGATGTAGGGTGTTCTGCATGTAGTGAACCGCCTCAACCAAGGAACGCCCTAGCTAGGCCCCTAAACCCGTGCCTCTTCAAAAGCCTTCAGTGCTGTAGGAAAAACTGTGCTTTAGTTGCAATAGGAACGCAAGGCGTCTTTCTCCTGGAGGCAGGGTGACTTCAGCTAGGAGGTCCTGGATGGAAGGAGAAGCCTAGTGTTTTTCTCAGTGCAGCCCAGACTAGGGAATGAGTGCGACTTCCACGGCATGTTGGAATTTATTAGAACGGTGCTCATGAATCTGTGCGAGTGCTGGGTAAATCAAGATGTCCCAAGAAAGAGTGCAGTGTGTTGCCCATGACTCAGCAGACCCAGAGGACCTCCGAGAGACCTATGGGCTTCGTTGTTTCTCAGCAAGCCAACAAGGTGTGGAAGTAGTCAGGGATCTTGGAACGAAAATGATGCTCCCCCGAGCGTCCTAGGAATGCTGAGAAGGGTACTTCCTTTAAAATAAAGCAGAACAGCGACTAAGAGCTCATGGAAAGAGCTGCCTGCCTCCCTTTCTGCATGGCTACTCAGGGCCTTACCTCAGGGCAAGGACTCAGGTTGAGATTCCCTTTAGCTCTAGAGCATGGCATGATGAGTTCCGCCCAGGCCACTAAAGCTCCGTGTGTAGCCAGAGAAAACACATTTTCTTCCCAGACCAATGCCTACAATAGCCAGGGGCCTGTCAACAGCAGAGAATTTCAGGGAGCTTCAAGGCAGCATGAATGGAGCTATCAAAATGGATAAGGAAGTCTACTACCAACATGCCCCCATTTCCATAGGCACAGGCAGCATACATCCGTCTGGTTTCTAACAAGACAAAAGAGACACAGCGTACCCACTAGTTCCTTCCCTGAATCAAAATCGCCTGGCAGGGTGTTCTGCATCTAGAGAACTGCCACAACCAAGGAACGCCCTAGCTAGGCCTGTGGGCCCGTGCCTCTTCAAAAGCTTGCAGTGCTATAGGAAAAATTGTGCTCTTGTTGCAATAGGAACGCAAGGCGTCATTCTCTTGCAGGCAGGGTGACTTCAGGTAGGAGGTCCTGGAAGGAAGGCGCAGCCTAGTGTTTTTCTCAGTGTAGCTCAGACTAGGGAATGTGTGCGACTTCCGCAGCAAGTTGGAACTTGCCCAAACGGTGCTCGTGAACCTATGCGAGTGCTGTGAAATCAAGATATCCTAAGAAAGAGTGCAGTGTGTTGCCCATGACTCAACAGACACAGGGGACCTCCCAGGGACCTATGGGCCTCGTTGTTGTTCAGCAGGCCACAGTTTGTGGAGGTACTCAGTGAACTTGGAACTAAAATGATGCTCACCCGAGGGGCCTAGGATTCCTGAAAAGGGTACATCCTTTAAAATAAAGCAGAACAGCGACTAAGAGCTCATGGAGAGAGCTGCATGCCTCCCTTTCTGCATGGCTACTCAGAGCCTTACCTCGAGGACAGGACAGATTTGAGATTCCCTTTAGCTCTAGAGCATGGCAAGATGAGTCCCACACCGGACTGTGAAGCACACTGTGTAGCCAGAGAAAACACATTTTCTTCCCAGACCAATGCCTACAATAGCCAGGGGCCTGTCAACAGCAGAGAATTCAGGGATCTTCAAGGCGGCATGAATGGAGCTTTCAAAATGAAAAAGCAAGTCTACTTCCAACATGCCCCCATTTCCATAGGCACAAACAGCATACATCCCTGTGGTTTCAAAGAACTCAAAAGAGACACAGAGTACACATTGGTTCCTTCCCTGAATCACATTCTCGAGGCAGAGTGTTCTGCATGTGGTGAACGGCCTCATCCAAGGAACACCCTAGCTAGGCCTCTGGGCCCGTGTCTCTTCAAAAGCCTGCAGTGCTATAGGAAAAACTGTGCTTTAGTTGCAAAAGGAAAGCAAGCCGTCTTACTCCTGGAGGCAGGGTGACTTCAGGTAGGAGGTCCTGATTGGAAGGAGAAGCCTAGTGTTTTTCTCTGTGCAGCTCAGACTAGGGATTGAGTGCGATTTCCACGGCATGTTGGAACTTGCTTGAACGTTGCTCTTGAACCTGTGCGAGTGCTGTGAATCAAGATATCACAAGAAAGAGTGCAGTGTGTTGCCCATGACTCAGCAGACACAGAGGACCTCCGTGGGACCTATGGGCCTCGTTGTTGTTCAGCGGGCCTACAGGGGTGTGGAGGTACTCAGTGATCTTGGAACTAAAATGATGCTCACCCGAGGGGGATAGGAGTCCTGAAAAGGGTACTTCCTTTAAAATAAAGCCAAATAGCGACTAAGAGCACATGGAAAGAGCTGCATGCCTCCCTTTCTGCATGGCCACTCGGGGCCTCACCACGAGGCAAGGACAGATTTGAGATTCCCTTTAACTCTAGAGCATGGCAAGATGAGTCCCACCGCGGACTATGAAGCACACTGTGTAGCCAGAGAAAACACATTTTCTTCCCAGACCAATGCGTACAATAGCCAGGGGCCTGTGAACAGCAGAGTATTTCAGGGAGCTTCAAGGAGGCCTGAATGGAGCTATCAAAATGGATATGGAAGTCTACTACCAACATGAGCCCATTTCCATAGGCACAAACAGCATACATCCCTGTGGTGTCAAACAACTCAAAAGAGACACAGAGTACACACTGGTTCCTTCCCTGAATCAAATTCTCGAGGCACGGTGTTCTGCATGTAGTGAACCGCCTCAACCAAGGAACGCCCTAGTTAGGCCTGGGGCCGGTGCCTCTTCAAAAGCCTGAAAAGCGTACTGGCGTTAAAATGCTGAAGATAAGCGACTACGGCCTCATGGAAACTGCTACACGCCCGGGTGCTACAGGAAAGACTGTGCTTTAGTTGCAATACGAACGCAACCGATTTTTTCCTGGAGGCAGGGTGACTTCAGGTAGGAGGTCCTGGAAGGAAGGTGAAGCCTAGTGTTTTTCTCAGTTCAGCTCAGACTAGGGAATGTGTGAGACTTCCACAGCAAGTTGGATCTTGCCAAAACAGTGCTCGTGAACCTGTGCGAGTGCTGTGAATCAAGATATCACAAGAAAGAGTGCAGTGTGTTGCCCATGATTCAGCAGACACAGAAGACCTCCGAGGGACCTATGGTCCACGTTGTTCTCAGCAGGGCTACAGAGGTGTGGAGGTAGTCAGGGATATTGGAACGAAAATGCTCCCTCGAGGGTCCTAGGAGTGCTGAAAAGGGTCCTTCCTTTAAAATAAAGCAGAACAGCGTCTATGAGCTCATGGAAAGAGCTGCATGCCTCTCTTTCCCCATGGCTACTCAGGGCCTTACCTCGAGGCAAGGACTCGCGTTGAGGCTCCCTTTAGCTCTAGAGCATGGCATGATGAGTTCCGCCCAGGCCACTAAAGCTCCGTGTGTAGCCAGAGAAAACACATTTTCTTCCCAGACCAATGCCTACAATAGCCAGGGGCCTGTCCACAGCAGAGAATTTCATGGAGCTTCAAGGCAACATGAATGGAGCTATCAAAAAGGATAAGGAAGTCTACTACCAACATGACCCCATTTCCATAGGCAAAAACAGCATACATCCCTGTGGTTTCAAACAACTCAGAAGAGACACAGAGTACACACTGGTTGCTTCCCTGAATCAACTTCTCGATGTAGGGTGTTCTGCATGTAGTGAACCGCCTCAACCAAGGAACGCCCTAGCTAGGCCCCTAAACCCGTGCCTCTTCAAAAGCCTTCAGTGCTGTAGGAAAAACTGTGCTTTAGTTGCAATAGGAACGCAAGGCGTCTTTCTCCTGGAGGCAGGGTGACTTCAGCTAGGAGGTCCTGGATGGAAGGAGAAGCCTAGTGTTTTTCTCAGTGCAGCCCAGACTAGGGAATGAGTGCGACTTCCACGGCATGTTGGAATTTATTAGAACGGTGCTCATGAATCTGTGCGAGTGCTGGGTAAATCAAGATGTCCCAAGAAAGAGTGCAGTGTGTTGCCCATGACTCAGCAGACCCAGAGGACCTCCGAGAGACCTATGGGCTTCGTTGTTTCTCAGCAAGCCAACAAGGTGTGGAAGTAGTCAGGGATCTTGGAACGAAAATGATGCTCCCCCGAGCGTCCTAGGAATGCTGAGAAGGGTACTTCCTTTAAAATAAAACAGAACAGCGACTAAGAGCTCATGGAAAGAGCTGCCTGCCTCCCTTTCTGCATGGCTACTCAGGGCCTTACCTCAGGGCAAGGACTCAGGTTGAGATTCCCTTTAGCTCTAGAGCATGGCATGATGAGTTCCGCCCAGGCCACTAAAGCTCCGTGTGTAGCCAGAGAAAACACATTTTCTTCCCAGACCAATGCCTACAATAGCCAGGGGCCTGTCAACAGCAGAGAATTTCAGGGAGCTTCAAGGCAGCATGAATGGAGCTATCAAAATGGATAAGGAAGTCTACTACCAACATGCCCCCATTTCCATAGGCACAGGCAGCATACATCCGTCTGGTTTCTAACAAGACAAAAGAGACACAGCGTACCCACTAGTTCCTTCCCTGAATCAAAATCGCCTGGCAGGGTGTTCTGCATCTAGAGAACTGCCACAACCAAGGAACGCCCTAGCTAGGCCTGTGGGCCCGTGCCTCTTCAAAAGCTTGCAGTGCTATAGGAAAAATTGTGCTCTTGTTGCAATAGGAACGCAAGGCGTCATTCTCTTGCAGGCAGGGTGACTTCAGGTAGGAGGTCCTGGAAGGAAGGCGCAGCCTAGTGTTTTTCTCAGTGTAGCTCAGACTAGGGAATGTGTGCGACTTCCGCAGCAAGTTGGAACTTGCCCAAACGGTGCTCGTGAACCTATGCGAGTGCTGTGAAATCAAGATATCCTAAGAAAGAGTGCAGTGTGTTGCCCATGACTCAACAGACACAGGGGACCTCCCAGGGACCTATGGGCCTCGTTGTTGTTCAGCAGGCCACAGTTTGTGGAGGTACTCAGTGAACTTGGAACTAAAATGATGCTCACCCGAGGGGCCTAGGATTCCTGAAAAGGGTACATCCTTTAAAATAAAGCAGAACAGCGACTAAGAGCTCATGGAGAGAGCTGCATGCCTCCCTTTCTGCATGGCTACTCAGAGCCTTACCTCGAGGACAGGACAGATTTGAGATTCCCTTTAGCTCTAGAGCATGGCAAGATGAGTCCCACACCGGACTGTGAAGCACACTGTGTAGCCAGAGAAAACACATTTTCTTCCCAGACCAATGCCTACAATAGCCAGGGGCCTGTCAACAGCAGAGAATTCAGGGATCTTCAAGGCGGCATGAATGGAGCTTTCAAAATGAAAAAGCAAGTCTACTTCCAACATGCCCCCATTTCCATAGGCACAAACAGCATACATCCCTGTGGTTTCAAAGAACTCAAAAGAGACACAGAGTACACATTGGTTCCTTCCCTGAATCACATTCTCGAGGCAGAGTGTTCTGCATGTGGTGAACGGCCTCATCCAAGGAACACCCTAGCTAGGCCTCTGGGCCCGTGTCTCTTCAAAAGCCTGCAGTGCTATAGGAAAAACTGTGCTTTAGTTGCAAAAGGAAAGCAAGCCGTCTTACTCCTGGAGGCAGGGTGACTTCAGGTAGGAGGTCCTGATTGGAAGGAGAAGCCTAGTGTTTTTCTCTGTGCAGCTCAGACTAGGGATTGAGTGCGATTTCCACGGCATGTTGGAACTTGCTTGAACGTTGCTCTTGAACCTGTGCGAGTGCTGTGAATCAAGATATCACAAGAAAGAGTGCAGTGTGTTGCCCATGACTCAGCAGACACAGAGGACCTCCGTGGGACCTATGGGCCTCGTTGTTGTTCAGCGGGCCTACAGGGGTGTGGAGGTACTCAGTGATCTTGGAACTAAAATGATGCTCACCCGAGGGGGTTAGGAGTCCTGAAAAGGGTACTTCCTTTAAAATAAATCAAAATAGCGACTAAGAGCACATGGAAAGAGCTGCATGCCTCCCTTTCTGCATGGCCACTCAGGGCCTCACCACGAGGCAAGGACAGATTTGAGATTCCCTTTAACTCTAGAGCATGGCAAGATGAGTCCCACCGCGGACTATGAAGCACACTGTGTAGCCAGAGAAAACACATTTTCTTCCCAGACCAAGGCGTACAATAGCCAGGGGCCTGTGAACAGCAGAGAATTTCAGGGAGCTTCAAGGCAGCCTGAATGGAGATATCCAAATGGATAAGGAAGTCTACTACCAACATGAGCCCATTTCCATAGGCAAAAACAGCATACATCCCTGTGGTTTCAAACAACTCAAAAGAGACACAGAGTACACACTGGTTCCTTCCCTGAATCAAATTCTCGAGGCAGGGTGTTCTGCATGTAGTGAACCGCCTCAACCAAGGAACGCCCTAGTTAGGCCTGTGGCCGGTGCCTCTTCAAAAGCCTGAAAAGCGTACTGGCGTTAAAATGCTGAAGATAAGCGACTACGGCCTCATGGAAACTGCTACACGCCCGGGTGCTACAGGAAAGACTGTGCTTTAGTTGCAATACGAACGCAACCGATTTTTTCCTGGAGGCAGGGTGACTTCAGGTAGGAGGTCCTGGAAGGAAGGTGAAGCCTAGTGTTTTTCTCAGTTCAGCTCAGACTAGGGAATGTGTGAGACTTCCACAGCAAGTTGGATCTTGCCAAAACAGTGCTCGTGAACCTGTGCGAGTGCTGTGAATCAAGATATCACAAGAAAGAGTGCAGTGTGTTGCCCATGATTCAGCAGACACAGAAGACCTCCGAGGGACCTATGGTCCACGTTGTTCTCAGCAGGGCTACAGAGGTGTGGAGGTAGTCAGGGATATTGGAACGAAAATGCTCCCTCGAGGGTCCTAGGAGTGCTGAAAAGGGTCCTTCCTTTAAAATAAAGCAGAACAGCGACTATGAGCTCATGGAAAGAGCTGCATGCCTCTCTTTCCCCATGGCTACTCAGGGCCTTACCTCGAGGCAAGGACTCAGGTTGAGATTCCCTTTAGCTATATAGCATGGCATGATGAGTTCCGCCCAGGCCACTAAAGCTCCGTGTGTAGCCAGAGACAACACATTTTCTTCCCAGACCAATGCCTACAATAGCCAGGAGACTGTCAACAGCAGAGAATTTCAGGGAGCTTCAAGGCAGCATGAATGGAGCTATCAAAATGGATAAGGAAGTCTACTACCAACATGCCCCCATTTCCATAGGCACAGGCAGCATACATCCGTCTGGTTTCTAACAAGACAAAAGAGACACAGCGTACCCACTAGTTCCTTCCCTGAATCAAAATCGCCTGGCATTGTGTTCTGCATCTAGAGAACTGCCACAACCAAGGAACGCCCTAGCTAGGCCTGTGGGCCCGTGCCTCTTCAAAAGCTTGCAGTGCTATAGGAAAAATTGTGCTCTTGTTGCAATAGGAACGCAAGGCGTCATTCTCTTGCAGGCAGGGTGACTTCAGGTAGGAGGTCCTGGAAGGAAGGCGCAGCCTAGTGTTTTTCTCAGTGTAGCTCAGACTAGGGAATGTGTGCGACTTCCGCAGCAAGTTGGAACTTGCCCAAACGGTGCTCGTGAACCTATGCGAGTGCTGTGAAATCAAGATATCCTAAGAAAGAGTGCAGTGTGTTGCCCATGACTCAACAGACACAGGGGACCTCCCAAGGACCTATGGGCCTCGTTGTTGTTCAGCAGGCCACAGTTTGTGGAGGTACTCAGTGAACTTGGAACTAAAATGATGCTCACCCGAGGGGCCTAGGATTCCTGAAAAGGGTACATCCTTTAAAATAAAGCAGAACAGCGACTAAGAGCTCATGGAGAGAGCTGCATGCCTCCCTTTCTGCATGGCTACTCAGAGCCTTACCTCGAGGACAGATTTGAGATTCCCTTTAGCTCTAGAGCATGGCAAGATGAGTCCCACACCGGACTATGAAGCACACTGTGTAGCCAGAGAAAACACATTTTCTTCCCAGACCAATGCCTACAATAGCCAGGGGCCTGTCAACAGCAGAGAATTCAGGGATCTTCAAGGCGGCATGAATGGAGCTTTCAAAATGAAAAAGCAAGTCTACTACCAACCTGCCCCCATTTCCATAGGCACAAACAGCATACATCCCTGTGGTTTCAAAGAACTCAAAAGAGACACAGAGTACACATTGGTTCCTTCCCTGAATCACATTCTCGAGGCAGAGTGTTCTGCATGTGGTGAACGGCCTCATCCAAGTAACACCCTAGCTAGGCCTCTGGGCCCGTGTCTCTTCAAAGGCCTGCAGTGC
Source organism: Balaenoptera physalus (assembly GCF_965194825.1). Taxonomy (NCBI): domain Eukaryota; kingdom Metazoa; phylum Chordata; class Mammalia; order Artiodactyla; family Balaenopteridae; genus Balaenoptera; species Balaenoptera physalus. The sequence continues at coordinate 316,140 of NW_028125978.1, read as the reverse complement.
TATAGGAAAAACTGTGCTTTAGTTGCAAAAGGAAAGCAAGCCGTCTTACTCCTGGAGGCAGGGTGACTTCAGGTAGGAGGTCCTGATTGGAAGGAGAAGCCTAGTGTTTTTCTCTGTGCAGCTCAGACTAGGGATTGAGTGCGATTTCCACGGCATGTTGGAACTTGCTTGAACGTTGCTCTTGAACCTGTGCGAGTGCTGTGAATCAAGATATCACAAGAAAGAGTGCAGTGTGTTGCCCATGACTCAGCAGACACAGAGGACCTCCGTGGGACCTATGGGCCTCGTTGTTGTTCAGCGGGCCTACAGGGGTGTGGAGGTACTCAGTGATCTTGGAACTAAAATGATGCTCCTGCGAGGGGGATAGGAGTCCTGAAAAGGGTACTTCCTTTAAAATAAAGCCAAATAGCGACTAAGAGCACATGGAAAGAGCTGCATGCCTCCCTTTCTGCATGGCCACTCGGGGCCTCACCACGAGGCAAGGACAGATTTGAGATTCCCTTTAACTCTAGAGCATGGCAAGATGAGTCCCACCGCGGACTATGAAGCACACTGTGTAGCCAGAGAAAACACATTTTCTTCCCAGACCAATGCGTACAATAGCCAGGGGCCTGTGAACAGCAGAGTATTTCAGGGAGCTTCAAGGAGGCCTGAATGGAGCTATCAAAATGGATATGGAAGTCTACTACCAACATGAGCCCATTTCCATAGGCAAAAACAGCATACATCCCTGTGGTGTCAAACAACTCAAAAGAGACACAGAGTACACACTGGTTCCTTCCCTGAATCAAATTCTCGAGGCAGGGTGTTCTGCATGTAGTGAACCGCCTCAACCAAGGAACGCCCTAGTTAGGCCTGGGGCCGGTGCCTCTTCAAAAGCCTGAAAAGCGTACTGGCGTTAAAATGCTGAAGATAAGCGACTACGGCCTCATGGAAACTGCTACACGCCCGGGTGCTACAGGAAAGACTGTGCTTTAGTTGCAATACGAACGCAACCGATTTTTTCCTGGAGGCAGGGTGACTTCAGGTAGGAGGTCCTGGAAGGAAGGTGAAGCCTAGTGTTTTTCTCAGTTCAGCTCAGACTAGGGAATGTGTGAGACTTCCACAGCAAGTTGGATCTTGCCAAAACAGTGCTCGTGAACCTGTGCGAGTGCTGTGAATCAAGATATCCTAAGAAAGAGTGCAGTGTGTTGCCCATGATTCAGCAGACACAGAAGACCTCCGAGGGACCTATGGTCCACGTTGTTCTCAGCAGGGCTACAGAGGTGTGGAGGTAGTCAGGGATATTGGAACGAAAATGCTCCCTCGAGGGTCCTAGGAGTGCTGAAAAGGGTCCTTCCTTTAAAATAAAGCAGAACAGCGTCTATGAGCTCATGGAAAGAGCTGCATGCCTCTCTTTCCCCATGGCTACTCAGGGCCTTACCTCGAGGCAAGGACTCGCGTTGAGGCTCCCTTTAGATCTAGAGCATGGCATGATGAGTTCCGCCCAGGCCACTAAAGCTCCGTGTGTAGCCAGAGAAAACACATTTTCTTCCCAGACCAATGCCTACAATAGCCAGGGGCCTGTCCACAGCAGAGAATTTCATGGAGCTTCAAGGCAACATGAATGGAGCTATCAAAAAGGATAAGGAAGTCTACTACCAACATGACCCCATTTCCATAGGCAAAAACAGCATACATCCCTGTGGTTTCAAACAACTCAGAAGAGACACAGAGTACACACTGGTTGCTTCCCTGAATCAACTTCTCGATGTAGGGTGTTCTGCATGTAGTGAACCGCCTCAACCAAGGAACGCCCTAGCTAGGCCCCTAAACCCGTGCCTCTTCAAAAGCCTTCAGTGCTGTAGGAAAAACTGTGCTTTAGTTGCAATAGGAACGCAAGGCGTCTTTCTCCTGGAGGCAGGGTGACTTCAGCTAGGAGGTCCTGGATGGAAGGAGAAGCCTAGTGTTTTTCTCAGTGCAGCCCAGACTAGGGAATGAGTGCGACTTCCACGGCATGTTGGAATTTATTAGAACGGTGCTCATGAATCTGTGCGAGTGCTGGGTAAATCAAGATGTCCCAAGAAAGAGTGCAGTGTGTTGCCCATGACTCAGCAGACCCAGAGGACCTCCGAGAGACCTATGGGCTTCGTTGTTTCTCAGCAAGCCAACAAGGTGTGGAAGTAGTCAGGGATCTTGGAACGAAAATGATGCTCCCCCGAGCGTCCTAGGAATGCTGAAAAGGGTACTTCCTTTAAAATAAAGCAGAACAGCGACTAAGAGCTCATGGAAAGAGCTGCCTGCCTCCCTTTCTGCATGGCTACTCAGGGCCTTACCTCAGGGCAAGGACTCAGGTTGAGATTCCCTTTAGCTCTAGAGCATGGCATGATGAGTTCCGCCCAGGCCACTAAAGCTCCGTGTGTAGCCAGAGAAAACACATTTTCTTCCCAGACCAATGCCTACAATAGTCAGGGGCCTGTCAACAGCAGAGAATTTCAGGGAGCTTCAAGGCAGCATGAATGGAGCTATCAAAATGGATAAGGAAGTCTACTACCAACATGCCCCCATTTCCATAGGCACAGGCAGCATACATCCGTCTGGTTTCTAACAAGACAAAAGAGACACAGCGTACCCACTAGTTCCTTCCCTGAATCAAAATCGCCTGGCAGGGTGTTCTGCATCTAGAGAACTGCCACAACCAAGGAACGCCCTAGCTAGGCCTGTGGGCCCGTGCCTCTTCAAAAGCTTGCAGTGCTATAGGAAAAATTGTGCTCTTGTTGCAATAGGAACGCAAGGCGTCATTCTCTTGCAGGCAGGGTGACTTCAGGTAGGAGGTCCTGGGAGGAAGGCGCAGCCTAGTGTTTTTCTCAGTGTAGCTCAGACTAGGGAATGTGTGCGACTTCCGCAGCAAGTTGGAACTTGCCCAAACGGTGCTCGTGAACCTATGCGAGTGCTGTGAAATCAAGATATCCTAAGAAAGAGTGCAGTGTGTTGCCCATGACTCAACAGACACAGGGGACCTCCCAGGGACCTATGGGCCTCGTTGTTGTTCAGCAGGCCACAGTTTGTGGAGGTACTCAGTGAACTTGGAACTAAAATGATGCTCACCCGAGGGGCCTAGGATTCCTGAAAAGGGTACATCCTTTAAAATAAAGCAGAACAGCGACTAAGAGCTCATGGAGAGAGCTGCATGCCTCCCTTTCTGCATGGCTACTCAGAGCCTTACCTCGAGGACAGGACAGATTTGAGATTCCCTTTAGCTCTAGAGCATGGCAAGATGAGTCCCACACCGGACTGTGAAGCACACTGTGTAGCCAGAGAAAACACATTTTCTTCCCAGACCAATGCCTACAATAGCCAGGGGCCTGTCAACAGCAGAGAATTCAGGGATCTTCAAGGCGGCATGAATGGAGCTTTCAAAATGAAAAAGCAAGTCTACTTCCAACATGCCCCCATTTCCATAGGCACAAACAGCATACATCCCTGTGGTTTCAAAGAACTCAAAAGAGACACAGAGTACACATTGGTTCCTTCCCTGAATCACATTCTCGAGGCAGAGTGTTCTGCATGTGGTGAACGGCCTCATCCAAGTAACACCCTAGCTAGGCCTCTGGGCCCGTGTCTCTTCAAAGGCCTGCAGTGCTATAGGAAAAACTGTGCTTTAGTTGCAAAAGGAAAGCAAGCCGTCTTACTCCTGGAGGCAGGGTGACTTCAGGTAGGAGGTCCTGATTGGAAGGAGAAGCCTAGTGTTTTTCTCTGTGCAGCTCAGACTAGGGATTGAGTGCGATTTCCACGGCATGTTGGAACTTGCTTGAACGTTGCTCTTGAACCTGTGCGAGTGCTGTGAATCAAGATATCACAAGAAAGAGTGCAGTGTGTTGCCCATGACTCAGCAGACACAGAGGACCTCCGTGGGACTTATGGGCCTCGTTGTTGTTCAGCGGGCCTACAGGGGTGTGGAGGTACTCAGTGATCTTGGAACTAAAATGATGCTCCCCCGAGAGGGATAGGAGTCCTGAAAAGGGTACTTCCTTTAAAATAAAGCCAAATAGCGACTAAGAGCACATGGAAAGAGCTGCATGCCTCCCTTTCTGCATGGCCACTCGGGGCCTCACCACGAGGCAAGGACAGATTTGAGATTCCCTTTAACTCTAGAGCATGGCAAGATGAGTCCCACCGCGGACTATGAAGCACACTGTGTAGCCAGAGAAAACACATTTTCTTCCCAGACCAATGCGTACAATAGCCAGGGGCCTGTGAACAGCAGAGTATTTCAGGGAGCTTCAAGGAGGCCTGAATGGAGCTATCAAAATGGATATGGAAGTCTACTACCAACATGAGCCCATTTCCATAGGCAAAAACAGCATACATCCCTGTGGTGTCAAACAACTCAAAAGAGACACAGAGTACACACTGGTTCCTTCCCTGAATCAAATTCTCGAGGCAGGGTGTTCTGCATGTAGTGAACCGCCTCAACCAAGGAACGCCCTAGTTAGGCCTGGGGCCGGTGCCTCTTCAAAAGCCTGAAAAGCGTACTGGCGTTAAAATGCTGAAGATAAGCGACTACGGCCTCATGGAAACTGCTACACGCCCGGGTGCTACAGGAAAGACTGTGCTTTAGTTGCAATACGAACGCAACCGATTTTTTCCTGGAGGCAGGGTGACTTCAGGTAGGAGGTCCTGGAAGGAAGGTGAAGCCTAGTGTTTTTCTCAGTTCAGCTCAGACTAGGGAATGTGTGAGACTTCCACAGCAAGTTGGATCTTGCCAAAACAGTGCTCGTGAACCTGTGCGAGTGCTGTGAATCAAGATATCACAAGAAAGAGTGCAGTGTGTTGCCCATGATTCAGCAGACACAGAAGACCTCCGAGAGACCTATGGTCCACGTTGTTCTCAGCAGGGCTACAGAGGTGTGGAGGTAGTCAGGGATATTGGAACGAAAATGCTCCCTCGAGGGTCCTAGGAGTGCTGAAAAGGGTCCTTCCTTTAAAATAAAGCAGAACAGCGTCTATGAGCTCATGGAAAGAGCTGCATGCCTCTCTTTCCCCATGGCTACTCAGGGCCTTACCTCGAGGCAAGGACTCGCGTTGAGGCTCCCTTTAGCTCTAGAGCATGGCATGATGAGTTCCGCCCAGGCCACTAAAGCTCCGTGTGTAGCCAGAGACAACACATTTTCTTCCCAGACCAATGCCTACAATAGCCAGGGGCCTGTCCACAGCAGAGAATTTCATGGAGCTTCAAGGCAACATGAATGGAGCTATCAAAAAGGATAAGGAAGTCTACTACCAACATGACCCCATTTCCATAGGCAAAAACAGCATACATCCCTGTGGTTTCAAACAACTCAGAAGAGACACAGAGTACACACTGGTTGCTTCCCTGAATCAACTTCTCGATGTAGGGTGTTCTGCATGTAGTGAACCGCCTCAACCAAGGAACGCCCTAGCTAGGCCCCTAAACCCGTGCCTCTTCAAAAGCCTTCAGTGCTGTAGGAAAAACTGTGCTTTAGTTGCAATAGGAACGCAAGGCGTCTTTCTCCTGGAGGCAGGGTGACTTCAGCTAGGAGGTCCTGGATGGAAGGAGAAGCCTAGTGTTTTTCTCAGTGCAGCCCAGACTAGGGAATGAGTGCGACTTCCACGGCATGTTGGAATTTATTAGAACGGTGCTCATGAATCTGTGCGAGTGCTGGGTAAATCAAGATGTCCCAAGAAAGAGTGCAGTGTGTTGCCCATGACTCAGCAGACCCAGAGGACCTCCGAGAGACCTATGGGCTTCGTTGTTTCTCAGCAAGCCAACAAGGTGTGGAAGTAGTCAGGGATCTTGGAACGAAAATGATGCCCCCCCGAGCGTCCTAGGAATGCTGAAAAGGGTACTTCCTTTAAAATAAAGCAGAACAGCGACTAAGAGCTCATGGAAAGAGCTGCCTGCCTCCCTTTCTGCATGGCTACTCAGGGCCTTACCTCAGGGCAAGGACTCAGGTTGAGATTCCCTTTAGCTCTAGAGCATGGCATGATGAGTTCCGCCCAGGCCACTAAAGCTCCGTGTGTAGCCAGAGAAAACACATTTTCTTCCCAGACCAATGCCTACAATAGCCAGGGGCCTGTCAACAGCAGAGAATTTCAGGGAGCTTCAAGGCAGCATGAATGGAGCTATCAAAATGGATAAGGAAGTCTACTACCAACATGCCCCCATTTCCATAGGCACAGGCAGCATACATCCGTCTGGTTTCTAACAAGACAAAAGAGACACAGCGTACCCACTAGTTCCTTCCCTGAATCAAAATCGCCTGGCAGGGTGTTCTGCATCTAGAGAACTGCCACAACCAAGGAACGCCCTAGCTAGGCCTGTGGGCCCGTGCCTCTTCAAAAGCTTGCAGTGCTATAGGAAAAATTGTGCTCTTGTTGCAATAGGAACGCAAGGCGTCATTCTCTTGCAGGCAGGGTGACTTCAGGTAGGAGGTCCTGGAAGGAAGGCGCAGCCTAGTGTTTTTCTCAGTGTAGCTCAGACTAGGGAATGTGTGCGACTTCCGCAGCAAGTTGGAACTTGCCCAAACGGTGCTCGTGAACCTATGCGAGTGCTGTGAAATCAAGATATCCTAAGAAAGAGTGCAGTGTGTTGCCCATGACTCAACAGACACAGGGGACCTCCCAGGGACCTATGGGCCTCGTTGTTGTTCAGCAGGCCACAGTTTGTGGAGGTACTCAGTGAACTTGGAACTAAAATGATGCTCACCCGAGGGGCCTAGGATTCCTGAAAAGGGTACATCCTTTAAAATAAAGCAGAACAGCGACTAAGAGCTCATGGAGAGAGCTGCATGCCTCCCTTTCTGCATGGCTACTCAGAGCCTTACCTCGAGGACAGGACAGATTTGAGATTCCCTTTAGCTCTAGAGCATGGCAAGATGAGTCCCACACCGGACTGTGAAGCACACTGTGTAGCCAGAGAAAACACATTTTCTTCCCAGACCAATGCCTACAATAGCCAGGGGCCTGTCAACAGCAGAGAATTCAGGGATCTTCAAGGCGGCATGAATGGAGCTTTCAAAATGAAAAAGCAAGTCTACTTCCAACATGCCCCCATTTCCATAGGCACAAACAGCATACATCCCTGTGGTTTCAAAGAACTCAAAAGAGACACAGAGTACACATTGGTTCCTTCCCTGAATCACATTCTCGAGGCAGAGTGTTCTGCATGTGGTGAACGGCCTCATCCAAGTAACACCCTAGCTAGGCCTCTGGGCCCGTGTCTCTTCAAAGGCCTGCAGTGCTATAGGAAAAACTGTGCTTTAGTTGCAAAAGGAAAGCAAGCCGTCTTACTCCTGGAGGCAGGGTGACTTCAGGTAGGAGGTCCTGATTGGAAGGAGAAGCCTAGTGTTTTTCTCTGTGCAGCTCAGACTAGGGATTGAGTGCGATTTCCACGGCATGTTGGAACTTGCTTGAACGTTGCTCTTGAACCTGTGCGAGTGCTGTGAATCAAGATATCACAAGAAAGAGTGCAGTGTGTTGCCCATGACTCAGCAGACACAGAGGACCTCCGTGGGACCTATGGGCCTCGTTGTTGTTCAGCGGGCCTACAGGGGTGTGGAGGTACTCAGTGATCTTGGAACTAAAATGATGCTCCCCCGAGAGGGATAGGAGTCCTGAAAAGGGTACTTCCTTTAAAATAAAGCCAAATAGCGACTAAGAGCACATGGAAAGAGCTGCATGCCTCCCTTTCTGCATGGCCACTCGGGGCCTCACCACGAGGCAAGGACAGATTTGAGATTCCCTTTAACTCTAGAGCATGGCAAGATGAGTCCCACCGCGGACTATGAAGCACACTGTGTAGCCAGAGAAAACACATTTTCTTCCCAGACCAATGCGTACAATAGCCAGGGGCCTGTGAACAGCAGAGTATTTCAGGGAGCTTCAAGGAGGCCTGAATGGAGCTATCAAAATGGATATGGAAGTCTACTACCAACATGAGCCCATTTCCATAGGCAAAAACAGCATACATCCCTGTGGTGTCAAACAACTCAAAAGAGACACAGAGTACACACTGGTTCCTTCCCTGAATCAAATTCTCGAGGCAGGGTGTTCTGCATGTAGTGAACCGCCTCAACCAAGGAACGCCCTAGTTAGGCCTGGGGCCGGTGCCTCTTCAAAAGCCTCAAAAGCGTACTGGCGTTAAAATGCTGAAGATAAGCGACTACGGCCTCATGGAAACTGCTACACGCCCGGGTGCTACAGGAAAGACTGTGCTTTAGTTGCAATACGAACGCAACCGATTTTTTCCTGGAGGCAGGGTGACTTCAGGTAGGAGGTCCTGGAAGGAAGGTGAAGCCTAGTGTTTTTCTCAGTTCAGCTCAGACTAGGGAATGTGTGAGACTTCCACAGCAAGTTGGATCTTGCCAAAACAGTGCTCGTGAACCTGTGCGAGTGCTGTGAATCAAGATATCACAAGAAAGAGTGCAGTGTGTTGCCCATGATTCAGCAGACACAGAAGACCTCCGAGGGACCTATGGTCCACGTTGTTCTCAGCAGGGCTACAGAGGTGTGGAGGTAGTCAGGGATATTGGAACGAAAATGCTCCCTCGAGGGTCCTAGGAGTGCTGAAAAGGGTCCTTCCTTTAAAATAAAGCAGAACAGCGTCTATGAGCTCATGGAAAGAGCTGCATGCCTCTCTTTCCCCATGGCTACTCAGGGCCTTACCTCGAGGCAAGGACTCGCGTTGAGGCTCCCTTTAGCTCTAGAGCATGGCATGATGAGTTCCGCCCAGGCCACTAAAGCTCCGTGTGTAGCCAGAGACAACACATTTTCTTCCCAGACCAATGCCTACAATAGCCAGGGGCCTGTCCACAGCAGAGAATTTCATGGAGCTTCAAGGCAACATGAATGGAGCTATCAAAAAGGATAAGGAAGTCTACTACCAACATGACCCCATTTCCATAGGCAAAAACAGCATACATCCCTGTGGTTTCAAACAACTCAGAAGAGACACAGAGTACACACTGGTTGCTTCCCTGAATCAACTTCTCGATGTAGGGTGTTCTGCATGTAGTGAACCGCCTCAACCAAGGAACGCCCTAGCTAGGCCCCTAAACCCGTGCCTCTTCAAAAGCCTTCAGTGCTGTAGGAAAAACTGTGCTTTAGTTGCAATAGGAACGCAAGGCGTCTTTCTCCTGGAGGCAGGGTGACTTCAGCTAGGAGGTCCTGGATGGAAGGAGAAGCCTAGTGTTTTTCTCAGTGCAGCCCAGACTAGGGAATGAGTGCGACTTCCACGGCATGTTGGAATTTATTAGAACGGTGCTCATGAATCTGTGCGAGTGCTGGGTAAATCAAGATGTCCCAAGAAAGAGTGCAGTGTGTTGCCCATGACTCAGCAGACCCAGAGGACCTCCGAGAGACCTATGGGCTTCGTTGTTTCTCAGCAAGCCAACAAGGTGTGGAAGTAGTCAGGGATCTTGGAACGAAAATGATGCTCCCCCGAGCGTCCTAGGAATGCTGAAAAGGGTACTTCCTTTAAAATAAAGCAGAACAGCGACTAAGAGCTCATGGAAAGAGCTGCCTGCCTCCCTTTCTGCATGGCTACTCAGGGCCTTACCTCAGGGCAAGGACTCAGGTTGAGATTCCCTTTAGCTCTAGAGCATGGCATGATGAGTTCCGCCCAGGCCACTAAAGCTCCGTGTGTAGCCAGAGAAAACACATTTTCTTCCCAGACCAATGCCTACAATAGCCAGGGGCCTGTCAACAGCAGAGAATTTCAGGGAGCTTCAAGGCAGCATGAATGGAGCTATCAAAATGGATAAGGAAGTCTACTACCAACATGCCCCCATTTCCATAGGCACAGGCAGCATACATCCGTCTGGTTTCTAACAAGACAAAAGAGACACAGCGTACCCACTAGTTCCTTCCCTGAATCAAAATCGCCTGGCAGGGTGTTCTGCATCTAGAGAACTGCCACAACCAAGGAACGCCCTAGCTAGGCCTGTGGGCCCGTGCCTCTTCAAAAGCTTGCAGTGCTATAGGAAAAATTGTGCTCTTGTTGCAATAGGAACGCAAGGCGTCATTCTCTTGCAGGCAGGGTGACTTCAGGTAGGAGGTCCTGGAAGGAAGGCGCAGCCTAGTGTTTTTCTCAGTGTAGCTCAGACTAGGGAATGTGTGCGACTTCCGCAGCAAGTTGGAACTTGCCCAAACGGTGCTCGTGAACCTATGCGAGTGCTGTGAAATCAAGATATCCTAAGAAAGAGTGCAGTGTGTTGCCCATGACTCAACAGACACAGGGGACCTCCCAGGGACCTATGGGCCTCGTTGTTGTTCAGCAGGCCACAGTTTGTGGAGGTACTCAGTGAACTTGGAACTAAAATGATGCTCACCCGAGGGGCCTAGGATTCCTGAAAAGGGTACATCCTTTAAAATAAAGCAGAACAGCGACTAAGAGCTCATGGAGAGAGCTGCATGCCTCCCTTTCTGCATGGCTACTCAGAGCCTTACCTCGAGGACAGGACAGATTTGAGATTCCCTTTAGCTCTAGAGCATGGCAAGATGAGTCCCACACCGGACTGTGAAGCACACTGTGTAGCCAGAGAAAACACATTTTCTTCCCAGACCAATGCCTACAATAGCCAGGGGCCTGTCAACAGCAGAGAATTCAGGGATCTTCAAGGCGGCATGAATGGAGCTTTCAAAATGAAAAAGCAAGTCTACTTCCAACATGCCCCCATTTCCATAGGCACAAACAGCATACATCCCTGTGGTTTCAAAGAACTCAAAAGAGACACAGAGTACACATTGGTTCCTTCCCTGAATCACATTCTCGAGGCAGAGTGTTCTGCATGTGGTGAACGGCCTCATCCAAGTAACACCCTAGCTAGGCCTCTGGGCCCGTGTCTCTTCAAAGGCCTGCAGTGCTATAGGAAAAACTGTGCTTTAGTTGCAAAAGGAAAGCAAGCCGTCTTACTCCTGGAGGCAGGGTGACTTCAGGTAGGAGGTCCTGATTGGAAGGAGAAGCCTAGTGTTTTTCTCTGTGCAGCTCAGACTAGGGATTGAGTGCGATTTCCACGGCATGTTGGAACTTGCTTGAACGTTGCTCTTGAACCTGTGCGAGTGCTGTGAATCAAGATATCACAAGAAAGAGTGCAGTGTGTTGCCCATGACTCAGCAGACACAGAGGACCTCCGTGGGACCTATGGGCCTCGTTGTTGTTCAGCGGGCCTACAGGGGTGTGGAGGTACTCAGTGATCTTGGAACTAAAATGATGCTCCCCCGAGGGGGATAGGAGTCCTGAAAAGGGTACTTCCTTTAAAATAAAGCCAAATAGCGACTAAGAGCACATGGAAAGAGCTGCATGCCTCCCTTTCTGCATGGCCACTCGGGGCCTCACCACGAGGCAAGGACAGATTTGAGATTCCCTTTAACTCTAGAGCATGGCAAGATGAGTCCCACCGCGGACTATGAAGCACACTGTGTAGCCAGAGAAAACACATTTTCTTCCCAGACCAATGCGTACAATAGCCAGGGGCCTGTGAACAGCAGAGTATTTCAGGGAGCTTCAAGGAGGCCTGAATGGAGCTATCAAAATGGATATGGAAGTCTACTACCAACATGAGCCCATTTCCATAGGCAAAAACAGCATACATCCCTGTGGTGTCAAACAACTCAAAAGAGACACAGAGTACACACTGGTTCCTTCCCTGAATCAAATTCTCGAGGCAGGGTGTTCTGCATGTAGTGAACCGCCTCAACCAAGGAACGCCCTAGTTAGGCCTGGGGCCGGTGCCTCTTCAAAAGCCTCAAAAGCGTACTGGCGTTAAAATGCTGAAGATAAGCGACTACGGCCTCATGGAAACTGCTACACGCCCGGGTGCTACAGGAAAGACTGTGCTTTAGTTGCAATACGAACGCAACCGATTTTTTCCTGGAGGCAGGGTGACTTCAGGTAGGAGGTCCTGGAAGGAAGGTGAAGCCTAGTGTTTTTCTCAGTTCAGCTCAGACTAGGGAATGTGTGAGACTTCCACAGCAAGTTGGATCTTGCCAAAACAGTGCTCGTGAACCTGTGCGAGTGCTGTGAATCAAGATATCCTAAGAAAGAGTGCAGTGTGTTGCCCATGATTCAGCAGACACAGAAGACCTCCGAGGGACCTATGGTCCACGTTGTTCTCAGCAGGGCTACAGAGGTGTGGAGGTAGTCAGGGATATTGGAACGAAAATGCTCCCTCGAGGGTCCTAGGAGTGCTGAAAAGGGTCCTTCCTTTAAAATAAAGCAGAACAGCGTCTATGAGCTCATGGAAAGAGCTGCATGCCTCTCTTTCCCCATGGCTACTCAGGGCCTTACCTCGAGGCAAGGACTCGCGTTGAGGCTCCCTTTAGCTCTAGAGCATGGCATGATGAGTTCCGCCCAGGCCACTAAAGCTCCGTGTGTAGCCAGAGAAAACACATTTTCTTCCCAGACCAATGCCTACAATAGCCAGGGGCCTGTCCACAGCAGAGAATTTCATGGAGCTTCAAGGCAACATGAATGGAGTTATCAAAAAGGATAAGGAAGTCTACTACCAACATGACCCCATTTCCATAGGCAAAAACAGCATACATCCCTGTGGTTTCAAACAACTCAGAAGAGACACAGAGTACACACTGGTTGCTTCCCTGAATCAACTTCTCGATGTAGGGTGTTCTGCATGTAGTGAACCGCCTCAACCAAGGAACGCCCTAGCTAGGCCCCTAAACCCGTGCCTCTTCAAAAGCCTTCAGTGCTGTAGGAAAAACTGTGCTTTAGTTGCAATAGGAACGCAAGGCGTCTTTCTCCTGGAGGCAGGGTGACTTCAGCTAGGAGGTCCTGGATGGAAGGAGAAGCCTAGTGTTTTTCTCAGTGCAGCCCAGACTAGGGAATGAGTGCGACTTCCACGGCATGTTGGAATTTATTAGAACGGTGCTCATGAATCTGTGCGAGTGCTGGGTAAATCAAGATGTCCCAAGAAAGAGTGCAGTGTGTTGCCCATGACTCAGCAGACCCAGAGGACCTCCGAGAGACCTATGGGCTTCGTTGTTTCTCAGCAAGCCAACAAGGTGTGGAAGTAGTCAGGGATCTTGGAACGAAAATGATGCTCCCCCGAGCGTCCTAGGAATGCTGAAAAGGGTACTTCCTTTAAAATAAAGCAGAACAGCGACTAAGAGCTCATGGAAAGAGCTGCCTGCCTCCCTTTCTGCATGGCTACTCAGGGCCTTACCTCAGGGCAAGGACTCAGGTTGAGATTCCCTTTAGCTCTAGAGCATGGCATGATGAGTTCCGCCCAGGCCACTAAAGCTCCGTGTGTAGCCAGAGAAAACACATTTTCTTCCCAGACCAATGCCTACAATAGCCAGGTGCCTGTCAACAGAAGAGAATTTCAGGGAGCTTCAAGGCAGCATGAATGGAGCTATCAAAATGGATAAGGAAGTCTACTACCAACATGCCCCCATTTCCATAGGCACAGGCAGCATACATCCGTCTGGTTTCTAACAAGACAAAAGAGACACAGCGTACCCACTAGTTCCTTCCCTGAATCAAAATCGCCTGGCAGGGTGTTCTGCATCTAGAGAACTGCCACAACCAAGGAACGCCCTAGCTAGGCCTGTGGGCCCGTGCCTCTTCAAAAGCTTGCAGTGCTATAGGAAAAATTGTGCTCTTGTTGCAATAGGAACGCAAGGCGTCATTCTCTTGCAGGCAGGGTGACTTCAGGTAGGAGGTCCTGGAAGGAAGGCGCAGCCTAGTGTTTTTCTCAGTGTAGCTCAGACTAGGGAATGTGTGAGACTTCCGCAGCAAGTTGGAACTTGCCCAAACGGTGCTCGTGAACCTATGCGAGTGCTGTGAAATCAAGATATCCTAAGAAAGAGTGCAGTGTGTTGCCCATGACTCAACAGACACAGGGGACCTCCCAGGGACCTATGGGCCTCGTTGTTGTTCAGCAGGCCACAGTTTGTGGAGGTACTCAGTGAACTTGGAACTAAAATGATGCTCACCCGAGGGGCCTAGGATTCCTGAAAAGGGTACATCCTTTAAAATAAAGCAGAACAGCGACTAAGAGCTCATGGAGAGAGCTGCATGCCTCCCTTTCTGCATGGCTACTCAGAGCCTTACCTCGAGGACAGGACAGATTTGAGATTCCCTTTAGCTCTAGAGCATGGCAAGATGAGTCCCACACCGGACTGTGAAGCACACTGTGTAGCCAGAGAAAACACATTTTCTTCCCAGACCAATGCCTACAATAGCCAGGGGCCTGTCAACAGCAGAGAATTCAGGGATCTTCAAGGCGGCATGAATGGAGCTTTCAAAATGAAAAAGCAAGTCTACTTCCAACATGCCCCCATTTCCATAGGCACAAACAGCATACATCCCTGTGGTTTCAAAGAACTCAAAAGAGACACAGAGTACACATTGGTTCCTTCCCTGAATCACATTCTCGAGGCAGAGTGTTCTGCATGTGGTGAACGGCCTCATCCAAGGAACACCCTAGCTAGGCCTCTGGGCCCGTGTCTCTTCAAAAGCCTGCAGTGCTATAGGAAAAACTGTGCTTTAGTTGCAAAAGGAAAGCAAGCCGTCTTACTCCTGGAGGCAGGGTGACTTCAGGTAGGAGGTCCTGATTGGAAGGAGAAGCCTAGTGTTTTTCTCTGTGCAGCTCAGACTAGGGATTGAGTGCGATTTCCACGGCATGTTGGAACTTGCTTGAACGTTGCTCTTGAACCTGTGCGAGTGCTGTGAATCAAGATATCACAAGAAAGAGTGCAGTGTGTTGCCCATGACTCAGCAGACACAGAGGACCTCCGTGGGACCTATGGGCCTCGTTGTTGTTCAGCGGGCCTACAGGGGTGTGGAGGTACTCAGTGATCTTGGAACTAAAATGATGCTCACCCGAGGGGGATAGGAGTCCTGAAAAGGGTACTTCCTTTAAAATTAATCAAAATAGCGACTAAGAGCACATGGAAAGAGCTGCATGCCTCCCTTTCTGCATGGCCACTCGGGGCCTCACCACGAGGCAAGGACAGATTTGAGATTCCCTTTAACTCTAGAGCATGGCAAGATGAGTCCCACCGCGGACTATGAAGCACACTGTGTAGCCAGAGAAAACACATTTTCTTCCCAGACCAAGGCGTACAATAGCCAGGGGCCTGTGAACAGCAGAGAATTTCAGGGAGCTTCAAGGCAGCCTGAATGGAGATATCAAAATGGATAAGGAAGTCTACTACCAACATGAGCCCATTTCCATAGGCAAAAACAGCATACATCCCTGTGGTTTCAAACAACTCAAAAGAGACACAGAGTACACACTGGTTCCTTCCCTGAATCAAATTCTCGAGGCAGGGTGTTCTGCATGTAGTGAACCGCCTCAACCAAGGAACGCCCTAGTTAGGCCTGGGGCCGGTGCCTCTTCAAAAGCCTGAAAAGCGTACTGGCGTTAAAATGCTGAAGATAAGCGACTACGGCCTCATGGAAACTGCTACACGCCCGGGTGCTACAGGAAAGACTGTGCTTTAGTTGCAATACGAACGCAACCGATTTTTTCCTGGAGGCAGGGTGACTTCAGGTAGGAGGTCCTGGAAGGAAGGTGAAGCCTAGTGTTTTTCTCAGTTCAGCTCAGACTAGGGAATGTGTGAGACTTCCACAGCAAGTTGGATCTTGCCAAAACAGTGCTCGTGAACCTGTGCGAGTGCTGTGAATCAAGATATCACAAGAAAGAGTGCAGTGTGTTGCCCATGATTCAGCAGACACAGAAGACCTCCGAGGGACCTATGGTCCACGTTGTTCTCAGCAGGGCTACAGAGGTGTGGAGGTAGTCAGGGATATTGGAACGAAAATGCTCCCTCGAGGGTCCTAGGAGTGCTGAAAAGGGTCCTTCCTTTAAAATAAAGCAGAACAGCGACTATGAGCTCATGGAAAGAGCTGCATGCCTCTCTTTCCCCATGGCTACTCAGGGCCTTACCTCGAGGCAAGGACTCAGGTTGAGATTCCCTTTAGCTATATAGCATGGCATGATGAGTTCCGCCCAGGCCACTAAAGCTCCGTGTGTAGCCAGAGACAACACATTTTCTTCCCAGACCAATGCCTACAATAGCCAGGAGACTGTCAACAGCAGAGAATTTCAGGGAGCTTCAAGGCAGCATGAATGGAGCTATCAAAATGGATAAGGAAGTCTACTACCAACATGCCCCCATTTCCATAGGCACAGGCAGCATACATCCCTCTGGTTTCTAACAAGACAAAAGAGACACAGCGTACCCACTAGTTCCTTCCCTGAATCAAAATCGCCTGGCAGGGTGTTCTGCATCTAGAGAACTGCCACAACCAAGGAACGCCCTAGCTAGGCCTGTGGGCCCGTGCCTCTTCAAAAGCTTGCAGTGCTATAGGAAAAATTGTGCTCTTGTTGCAATAGGAACGCAAGGCGTCATTCTCTTGCAGGCAGGGTGACTTCAGGTAGGAGGTCCTGGAAGGAAGGCGCAGCCTAGTGTTTTTCTCAGTGTAGCTCAGACTAGGGAATGTGTGAGACTTCCGCAGCAAGTTGGAACTTGCCCAAACGGTGCTCGTGAACCTATGCGAGTGCTGTGAAATCAAGATATCCTAAGAAAGAGTGCAGTGTGTTGCCCATGACTCAACAGACACAGGGGACCTCCCAAGGACCTATGGGCCTCGTTGTTGTTCAGCAGGCCACAGTTTGTGGAGGTACTCAGTGAACTTGGAACTAAAATGATGCTCACCCGAGGGGCCTAGGATTCCTGAAAAGGGTACATCCTTTAAAATAAAGCAGAACAGCGACTAAGAGCTCATGGAGAGAGCTGCATGCCTCCCTTTCTGCATGGCTACTCAGAGCCTTACCTCGAGGACAGGACAGATTTGAGATTCCCTTTAGCTGTAGAGCATGGCAAGATGAGTCCCACACCGGACTATGAAGCACACTGTGTAGCCAGAGAAAACACATTTTCTTCCCAGACCAATGCCTACAATAGCCAGGGGCCTGTCAACAGCAGAGAATTCAGGGATCTTCAAGGCGGCATGAATGGAGCTTTCAAAATGAAAAAGCAAGTCTACTACCAACCTGCCCCCATTTCCATAGGCACAAACAGCATACATCCCTGTGGTTTCAAAGAACTCAAAAGAGACACAGAGTACACATTGGTTCCTTCCCTGAATCACATTCTCGAGGCAGAGTGTTCTGCATGTGGTGAACGGCCTCATCCAAGTAACACCCTAGCTAGGCCTCTGGGCCCGTGTCTCTTCAAAGGCCTGCAGTGCTATAGGAAAAACTGTGCTTTAGTTGCAAAAGGAAAGCAAGCCGTCTTACTCCTGGAGGCAGGGTGACTTCAGGTAGGAGGTCCTGATTGGAAGGAGAAGCCTAGTGTTTTTCTCTGTGCAGCTCAGACTAGGGATTGAGTGCGATTTCCACGGCATGTTGGAACTTGCTTGAACGTTGCTCTTGAACCTGTGCGAGTGCTGTGAATCAAGATATCACAAGAAAGAGTGCAGTGTGTTGCCCATGACTCAGCAGACACAGAGGACCTCCGTGGGACCTATGGGCCTCGTTGTTGTTCAGCGGGCCTACAGGGGTGTGGAGGTACTCAGTGATCTTGGAACTAAAATGATGCTCACCCGAGGGGGATAGGAGTCCTGAAAAGGGTACTTCCTTTAAAATAAAGCCAAATAGCGACTAAGAGCACATGGAAAGAGCTGCATGCCTCCCTTTCTGCATGGCCACTCGGGGCCTCACCACGAGGCAAGGACAGATTTGAGATTCCCTTTAACTCTAGAGCATGGCAAGATGAGTCCCACCGCGGACTATGAAGCACACTGTGTAGCCAGAGAAAACACATTTTCTTCCCAGACCAATGCGTACAATAGCCAGGGGCCTGTGAACAGCAGAGTATTTCAGGGAGCTTCAAGGAGGCCTGAATGGAGCTATCAAAATGGATATGGAAGTCTACTACCAACATGAGCCCATTTCCATAGGCAAAAACAGCATACATCCCTGTGGTGTCAAACAACTCAAAAGAGACACAGAGTACACACTGGTTCCTTCCCTGAATCAAATTCTCGAGGCAGGGTGTTCTGCATGTAGTGAACCGCCTCAACCAAGGAACGCCCTAGTTAGGCCTGGGGCCGGTGCCTCTTCAAAAGCCTGAAAAGCGTACTGGCGTTAAAATGCTGAAGATAAGCGACTACGGCCTCATGGAAACTGCTACACGCCCGGGTGCTACAGGAAAGACTGTGCTTTAGTTGCAATACGAACGCAACCGATTTTTTCCTGGAGGCAGGGTGACTTCAGGTAGGAGGTCCTGGAAGGAAGGTGAAGCCTAGTGTTTTTCTCAGTTCAGCTCAGACTAGGGAATGTGTGAGACTTCCACAGCAAGTTGGATCTTGCCAAAACAGTGCTCGTGAACCTGTGCGAGTGCTGTGAATCAAGATATCCTAAGAAAGAGTGCAGTGTGTTGCCCATGATTCAGCAGACACAGAAGACCTCCGAGGGACCTATGGTCCACGTTGTTCTCAGCAGGGCTACAGAGGTGTGGAGGTAGTCAGGGATATTGGAACGAAAATGCTCCCTCGAGGGTCCTAGGAGTGCTGAAAAGGGTCCTTCCTTTAAAATAAAGCAGAACAGCGTCTATGAGCTCATGGAAAGAGCTGCATGCCTCTCTTTCCCCATGGCTACTCAGGGCCTTACCTCGAGGCAAGGACTCGCGTTGAGGCTCCCTTTAGCTCTAGAGCATGGCATGATGAGTTCCGCCCAGGCCACTAAAGCTCCGTGTGTAGCCAGAGAAAACACATTTTCTTCCCAGACCAATGCCTACAATAGCCAGGGGCCTGTCCACAGCAGAGAATTTCATGGAGCTTCAAGGCAACATGAATGGAGCTATCAAAAAGGATAAGGAAGTCTACTACCAACATGACCCCATTTCCATAGGCAAAAACAGCATACATCCCTGTGGTTTCAAACAACTCAGAAGAGACACAGAGTACACACTGGTTGCTTCCCTGAATCAACTTCTCGATGTAGGGTGTTCTGCATGTAGTGAACCGCCTCAACCAAGGAACGCCCTAGCTAGGCCCCTAAACCCGTGCCTCTTCAAAAGCCTTCAGTGCTGTAGGAAAAACTGTGCTTTAGTTGCAATAGGAACGCAAGGCGTCTTTCTCCTGGAGGCAGGGTGACTTCAGCTAGGAGGTCCTGGATGGAAGGAGAAGCCTAGTGTTTTTCTCAGTGCAGCCCAGACTAGGGAATGAGTGCGACTTCCACGGCATGTTGGAATTTATTAGAACGGTGCTCATGAATCTGTGCGAGTGCTGGGTAAATCAAGATGTCCCAAGAAAGAGTGCAGTGTGTTGCCCATGACTCAGCAGACCCAGAGGACCTCCGAGAGACCTATGGGCTTCGTTGTTTCTCAGCAAGCCAACAAGGTGTGGAAGTAGTCAGGGATCTTGGAACGAAAATGATGCTCCCCCGAGCGTCCTAGGAATGCTGAGAAGGGTACTTCCTTTAAAATAAAGCAGAACAGCGACTAAGAGCTCATGGAAAGAGCTGCCTGCCTCCCTTTCTGCATGGCTACTCAGGGCCTTACCTCAGGGCAAGGACTCAGGTTGAGATTCCCTTTAGCTCTAGAGCATGGCATGATGAGTTCCGCCCAGGCCACTAAAGCTCCGTGTGTAGCCAGAGAAAACACATTTTCTTCCCAGACCAATGCCTACAATAGCCAGGGGCCTGTCAACAGCAGAGAATTTCAGGGAGCTTCAAGGCAGCATGAATGGAGCTATCAAAATGGATAAGGAAGTCTACTACCAACATGCCCCCATTTCCATAGGCACAGGCAGCATACATCCGTCTGGTTTCTAACAAGACAAAAGAGACACAGCGTACCCACTAGTTCCTTCCCTGAATCAAAATCGCCTGGCAGGGTGTTCTGCATCTAGAGAACTGCCACAACCAAGGAACGCCCTAGCTAGGCCTGTGGGCCCGTGCCTCTTCAAAAGCTTGCAGTGCTATAGGAAAAATTGTGCTCTTGTTGCAATAGGAACGCAAGGCGTCATTCTCTTGCAGGCAGGGTGACTTCAGGTAGGAGGTCCTGGAAGGAAGGCGCAGCCTAGTGTTTTTCTCAGTGTAGCTCAGACTAGGGAATGTGTGCGACTTCCGCAGCAAGTTGGAACTTGCCCAAACGGTGCTCGTGAACCTATGCGAGTGCTGTGAAATCAAGATATCCTAAGAAAGAGTGCAGTGTGTTGCCCATGACTCAACAGACACAGGGGACCTCCCAGGGACCTATGGGCCTCGTTGTTGTTCAGCGGGCCTACAGGGGTGTGGAGGTACTCAGTGATCTTGGAACTAAAATGATGCTCACCCGAGGGGGATAGGAGTCCTGAAAAGGGTACTTCCTTTAAAATTAATCAAAATAGCGACTAAGAGCACATGGAAAGAGCTGCATGCCTCCCTTTCTGCATGGCCACTCGGGGCCTCACCACGAGGCAAGGACAGATTTGAGATTCCCTTTAACTCTAGAGCATGGCAAGATGAGTCCCACACCGGACTGTGAAGCACACTGTGTAGCCAGAGAAAACACATTTTCTTCCCAGACCAAGGCGTACAATAGCCAGGGGCCTGTGAACAGCAGAGAATTTCAGGGAGCTTCAAGGCAGCCTGAATGGAGATATCAAAATGGATAAGGAAGTCTACTACCAACATGAGCCCATTTCCATAGGCAAAAACAGCATACATCCCTGTGGTTTCAAACAACTCAAAAGAGACACAGAGTACACACTGGTTCCTTCCCTGAATCAAATTCTCGAGGCAGGGTGTTCTGCATGTAGTGAACCGCCTCAACCAAGGAACGCCCTAGTTAGGCCTGGGGCCGGTGCCTCTTCAAAAGCCTCAAAAGCGTACTGGCGTTAAAATGCTGAAGATAAGCGACTACGGCCTCATGGAAACTGCTACACGCCCGGGTGCTACAGGAAAGACTGTGCTTTAGTTGCAATACGAACGCAACCGATTTTTTCCTGGAGGCAGGGTGACTTCAGGTAGGAGGTCCTGGAAGGAAGGTGAAGCCTAGTGTTTTTCTCAGTTCAGCTCAGACTAGGGAATGTGTGAGACTTCCACAGCAAGTTGGATCTTGCCAAAACAGTGCTCGTGAACCTGTGCGAGTGCTGTGAATCAAGATATCACAAGAAAGAGTGCAGTGTGTTGCCCATGATTCAGCAGACACAGAAGACCTCCGAGGGACCTATGGTCCACGTTGTTCTCAGCAGGGCTACAGAGGTGTGGAGGTAGTCAGGGATATTGGAACGAAAATGCTCCCTCGAGGGTCCTAGGAGTGCTGAAAAGGGTCCTTCCTTTAAAATAAAGCAGAACAGCGACTATGAGCTCATGGAAAGAGCTGCATGCCTCTCTTTCCCCATGGCTACTCAGGGCCTTACCTCGAGGCAAGGACTCAGGTTGAGATTCCCTTTAGCTATATAGCATGGCATGATGAGTTCCGCCCAGGCCACTAAAGCTCCGTGTGTAGCCAGAGACAACACATTTTCTTCCCAGACCAATGCCTACAATAGCCAGGAGACTGTCAACAGCAGAGAATTTCAGGGAGCTTCAAGGCAGCATGAATGGAGCTATCAAAATGGATAAGGAAGTCTACTACCAACATGCCCCCATTTCCATAGGCACAGGCAGCATACATCCCTCTGGTTTCTAACAAGACAAAAGAGACACAGCGTACCCACTAGTTCCTTCCCTGAATCAAAATCGCCTGGCAGGGTGTTCTGCATCTAGAGAACTGCCACAACCAAGGAACGCCCTAGCTAGGCCTGTGGGCCCGTGCCTCTTCAAAAGCTTGCAGTGCTATAGGAAAAATTGTGCTCTTGTTGCAATAGGAACGCAAGGCGTCATTCTCTTGCAGGCAGGGTGACTTCAGGTAGGAGGTCCTGGAAGGAAGGCGCAGCCTAGTGTTTTTCTCAGTGTAGCTCAGACTAGGGAATGTGTGCGACTTCCGCAGCAAGTTGGAACTTGCCCAAACGGTGCTCGTGAACCTATGCGAGTGCTGTGAAATCAAGATATCCTAAGAAAGAGTGCAGTGTGTTGCCCATGACTCAACAGACACAGGGGACCTCCCAAGGACCTATGGGCCTCGTTGTTGTTCAGCAGGCCACAGTTTGTGGAGGTACTCAGTGAACTTGGAACTAAAATGATGCTCACCCGAGGGGCCTAGGATTCCTGAAAAGGGTACATCCTTTAAAATAAAGCAGAACAGCGACTAAGAGCTCATGGAGAGAGCTGCATGCCTCCCTTTCTGCATGGCTACTCAGAGCCTTACCTCGAGGACAGGACAGATTTGAGATTCCCTTTAGCTCTAGAGCATGGCAAGATGAGTCCCACACCGGACTATGAAGCACACTGTGTAGCCAGAGAAAACACATTTTCTTCCCAGACCAATGCCTACAATAGCCAGGGGCCTGTCAACAGCAGAGAATTCAGGGATCTTCAAGGCGGCATGAATGGAGCTTTCAAAATGAAAAAGCAAGTCTACTACCAACCTGCCCCCATTTCCATAGGCACAAACAGCATACATCCCTGTGGTTTCAAAGAACTCAAAAGAGACACAGAGTACACATTGGTTCCTTCCCTGAATCACATTCTCGAGGCAGAGTGTTCTGCATGTGGTGAACGGCCTCATCCAAGTAACACCCTAGCTAGGCCTCTGGGCCCGTGTCTCTTCAAAGGCCTGCAGTGCTATAGGAAAAACTGTGCTTTAGTTGCAAAAGGAAAGCAAGCCGTCTTACTCCTGGAGGCAGGGTGACTTCAGGTAGGAGGTCCTGATTGGAAGGAGAAGCCTAGTGTTTTTCTCTGTGCAGCTCAGACTAGGGATTGAGTGCGATTTCCACGGCATGTTGGAACTTGCTTGAACGTTGCTCTTGAACCTGTGCGAGTGCTGTGAATCAAGATATCACAAGAAAGAGTGCAGTGTGTTGCCCATGACTCAGCAGACACAGAGGACCTCCGTGGGACCTATGGGCCTCGTTGTTGTTCAGCGGGCCTACAGGGGTGTGGAGGTACTCAGTGATCTTGGAACTAAAATGATGCTCACCCGAGGGGGATAGGAGTCCTGAAAAGGGTACTTCCTTTAAAATAAATCAAAATAGCGACTAAGAGCACATGGAAAGAGCTGCATGCCTCCCTTTCTGCATGGCCACTCGGGGCCTCACCACGAGGCAAGGACAGATTTGAGATTCCCTTTAACTCTAGAGCATGGCAAGATGAGTCCCACCGCGGACTATGAAGCACACTGTGTAGCCAGAGAAAACACATTTTCTTCCCAGACCAAGGCGTACAATAGCCAGGGGCCTGTGAACAGCAGAGAATTTCAGGGAGCTTCAAGGCAGCCTGAATGGAGATATCAAAATGGATAAGGAAGTCTACTACCAACATGAGCCCATTTCCATAGGCAAAAACAGCATACATCCCTGTGGTTTCAAACAACTCAAAAGAGACACAGAGTACACACTGGTTCCTTCCCTGAATCAAATTCTCGAGGCAGGGTGTTCTGCATGTAGTGAACCGCCTCAACCAAGGAACGCCCTAGTTAGGCCTGGGGCCGGTGCCTCTTCAAAAGCCTGAAAAGCGTACTGGCGTTAAAATGCTGAAGATAAGCGACTACGGCCTCATGGAAACTGCTACACGCCCGGGTGCTACAGGAAAGACTGTGCTTTAGTTGCAATACGAACGCAACCGATTTTTTCCTGGAGGCAGGGTGACTTCAGGTAGGAGGTCCTGGAAGGAAGGTGAAGCCTAGTGTTTTTCTCAGTTCAGCTCAGACTAGGGAATGTGTGAGACTTCCACAGCAAGTTGGATCTTGCCAAAACAGTGCTCGTGAACCTGTGCGAGTGCTGTGAATCAAGATATCACAAGAAAGAGTGCAGTGTGTTGCCCATGATTCAGCAGACACAGAAGACCTCCGAGGGACCTATGGTCCACGTTGTTCTCAGCAGGGCTACAGAGGTGTGGAGGTAGTCAGGGATATTGGAACGAAAATGCTCCCTCGAGGGTCCTAGGAGTGCTGAAAAGGGTCCTTCCTTTAAAATAAAGCAGAACAGCGACTATGAGCTCATGGAAAGAGCTGCATGCCTCTCTTTCCCCATGGCTACTCAGGGCCTTACCTCGAGGCAAGGACTCAGGTTGAGATTCCCTTTAGCTATATAGCATGGCATGATGAGTTCCGCCCAGGCCACTAAAGCTCCGTGTGTAGCCAGAGACAACACATTTTCTTCCCAGACCAATGTCTACAATAGCCAGGAGACTGTCAACAGCAGAGAATTTCAGGGAGCTTCAAGGCAGCATGAATGGAGCTATCAAAATGGATAAGGAAGTCTACTACCAACATGCCCCCATTTCCATAGGCACAGGCAGCATACATCCCTCTGGTTTCTAACAAGACAAAAGAGACACAGCGTACCCACTAGTTCCTTCCCTGAATCAAAATCGCCTGGCAGGGTGTTCTGCATCTAGAGAACTGCCACAACCAAGGAACGCCCTAGCTAGGCCTGTGGGCCCGTGCCTCTTCAAAAGCTTGCAGTGCTATAGGAAAAATTGTGCTCTTGTTGCAATAGGAACGCAAGGCGTCATTCTCTTGCAGGCAGGGTGACTTCAGGTAGGAGGTCCTGGAAGGAAGGCGCAGCCTAGTGTTTTTCTCAGTGTAGCTCAGACTAGGGAATGTGTGCGACTTCCGCAGCAAGTTGGAACTTGCCCAAACGGTGCTCGTGAACCTATGCGAGTGCTGTGAAATCAAGATATCCTAAGAAAGAGTGCAGTGTGTTGCCCATGACTCAACAGACACAGGGGACCTCCCAAGGACCTATGGGCCTCGTTGTTGTTCAGCAGGCCACAGTTTGTGGAGGTACTCAGTGAACTTGGAACTAAAATGATGCTCACCCGAGGGGCCTAGGATTCCTGAAAAGGGTACATCCTTTAAAATAAAGCAGAACAGCGACTAAGAGCTCATGGAGAGAGCTGCATGCCTCCCTTTCTGCATGGCTACTCAGAGCCTTACCTCGAGGACAGGACAGATTTGAGATTCCCTTTAGCTCTAGAGCATGGCAAGATGAGTCCCACACCGGACTATGAAGCACACTGTGTAGCCAGAGAAAACACATTTTCTTCCCAGACCAATGCCTACAATAGCCAGGGGCCTGTCAACAGCAGAGAATTCAGGGATCTTCAAGGCGGCATGAATGGAGCTTTCAAAATGAAAAAGCAAGTCTACTACCAACCTGCCCCCATTTCCATAGGCACAAACAGCATACATCCCTGTGGTTTCAAAGAACTCAAAAGAGACACAGAGTACACATTGGTTCCTTCCCTGAATCACATTCTCGAGGCAGAGTGTTCTGCATGTGGTGAACGGCCTCATCCAAGTAACACCCTAGCTAGGCCTCTGGGCCCGTGTCTCTTCAAAGGCCTGCAGTGCTATAGGAAAAACTGTGCTTTAGTTGCAAAAGGAAAGCAAGCCGTCTTACTCCTGGAGGCAGGGTGACTTCAGGTAGGAGGTCCTGATTGGAAGGAGAAGCCTAGTGTTTTTCTCTGTGCAGCTCAGACTAGGGATTGAGTGCGATTTCCACGGCATGTTGGAACTTGCTTGAACGTTGCTCTTGAACCTGTGCGAGTGCTGTGAATCAAGATATCACAAGAAAGAGTGCAGTGTGTTGCCCATGACTCAGCAGACACAGAGGACCTCCGTGGGACCTATGGGCCTCGTTGTTGTTCAGCGGGCCTACAGGGGTGTGGAGGTACTCAGTGATCTTGGAACTAAAATGATGCTCACCCGAGGGGGATAGGAGTCCTGAAAAGGGTACTTCCTTTAAAATAAATCAAAATAGCGACTAAGAGCACATGGAAAGAGCTGCATGCCTCCCTTTCTGCATGGCCACTCGGGGCCTCACCACGAGGCAAGGACAGATTTGAGATTCCCTTTAACTCTAGAGCATGGCAAGATGAGTCCCACCGCGGACTATGAAGCACACTGTGTAGCCAGAGAAAACACATTTTCTTCCCAGACCAAGGCGTACAATAGCCAGGGGCCTGTGAACAGCAGAGAATTTCAGGGAGCTTCAAGGCAGCCTGAATGGAGATATCCAAATGGATAAGGAAGTCTACTACCAACATGAGCCCATTTCCATAGGCAAAAACAGCATACATCCCTGTGGTTTCAAACAACTCAAAAGAGACACAGAGTACACACTGGTTCCTTCCCTGAATCAAATTCTCGAGGCAGGGTGTTCTGCATGTAGTGAACCGCCTCAACCAAGGAACGCCCTAGTTAGGCCTGGGGCCGGTGCCTCTTCAAAAGCCTGAAAAGCGTACTGGCGTTAAAATGCTGAAGATAAGCGACTACGGCCTCATGGAAACTGCTACACGCCCGGGTGCTACAGGAAAGACTGTGCTTTAGTTGCAATACGAACGCAACCGATTTTTTCCTGGAGGCAGGGTGACTTCAGGTAGGAGGTCCTGGAAGGAAGGTGAAGCCTAGTGTTTTTCTCAGTTCAGCTCAGACTAGGGAATGTGTGAGACTTCCACAGCAAGTTGGATCTTGCCAAAACAGTGCTCGTGAACCTGTGCGAGTGCTGTGAATCAAGATATCACAAGAAAGAGTGCAGTGTGTTGCCCATGATTCAGCAGACACAGAAGACCTCCGAGGGACCTATGGTCCACGTTGTTCTCAGCAGGGCTACAGAGGTGTGGAGGTAGTCAGGGATATTGGAACGAAAATGCTCCCTCGAGGGTCCTAGGAGTGCTGAAAAGGGTCCTTCCTTTAAAATAAAGCAGAACAGCGACTATGAGCTCATGGAAAGAGCTGCATGCCTCTCTTTCCCCATGGCTACTCAGGGCCTTACCTCGAGGCAAGGACTCAGGTTGAGATTCCCTTTAGCTATATAGCATGGCATGATGAGTTCCGCCCAGGCCACTAAAGCTCCATGTGTAGCCAGAGACAACACATTTTCTTCCCAGACCAATGCCTACAATAGCCAGGAGACTGTCAACAGCAGAGAATTTCAGGGAGCTTCAAGGCAGCATGAATGGAGCTATCAAAATGGATAAGGAAGTCTACTACCAACATGCCCCCATTTCCATAGGCACAGGCAGCATACATCCCTCTGGTTTCTAACAAGACAAAAGAGACACAGCGTACCCACTAGTTCCTTCCCTGAATCAAAATCGCCTGGCAGGGTGTTCTGCATCTAGAGAACTGCCACAACCAAGGAACGCCCTAGCTAGGCCTGTGGGCCCGTGCCTCTTCAAAAGCTTGCAGTGCTATAGGAAAAATTGTGCTCTTGTTGCAATAGGAACGCAAGGCGTCATTCTCTTGCAGGCAGGGTGACTTCAGGTAGGAGGTCCTGGAAGGAAGGCGCAGCCTAGTGTTTTTCTCAGTGTAGCTCAGACTAGGGAATGTGTGCGACTTCCGCAGCAAGTTGGAACTTGCCCAAACGGTGCTCGTGAACCTATGCGAGTGCTGTGAAATCAAGATATCCTAAGAAAGAGTGCAGTGTGTTGCCCATGACTCAACAGACACAGGGGACCTCCCAAGGACCTATGGGCCTCGTTGTTGTTCAGCAGGCCACAGTTTGTGGAGGTACTCAGTGAACTTGGAACTAAAATGATGCTCACCCGAGGGGCCTAGGATTCCTGAAAAGGGTACATCCTTTAAAATAAAGCAGAACAGCGACTAAGAGCTCATGGAGAGAGCTGCATGCCTCCCTTTCTGCATGGCTACTCAGAGCCTTACCTCGAGGACAGGACAGATTTGAGATTCCCTTTAGCTCTAGAGCATGGCAAGATGAGTCCCACACCGGACTATGAAGCACACTGTGTAGCCAGAGAAAACACATTTTCTTCCCAGACCAATGCCTACAATAGCCAGGGGCCTGTCAACAGCAGAGAATTCAGGGATCTTCAAGGCGGCATGAATGGAGCTTTCAAAATGAAAAAGCAAGTCTACTACCAACCTGCCCCCATTTCCATAGGCACAAACAGCATACATCCCTGTGGTTTCAAAGAACTCAAAAGAGACACAGAGTACACATTGGTTCCTTCCCTGAATCACATTCTCGAGGCAGAGTGTTCTGCATGTGGTGAACGGCCTCATCCAAGTAACACCCTAGCTAGGCCTCTGGGCCCGTGTCTCTTCAAAGGCCTGCAGTGCTATAGGAAAAACTGTGCTTTAGTTGCAAAAGGAAAGCAAGCCGTCTTACTCCTGGAGGCAGGGTGACTTCAGGTAGGAGGTCCTGATTGGAAGGAAAAGCCTAGTGTTTTTCTCTGTGCAGCTCAGACTAGGGATTGAGTGCGATTTCCACGGCATGTTGGAACTTGCTTGAACGTTGCTCTTGAACCTGTGCGAGTGCTGTGAATCAAGATATCACAAGAAAGAGTGCAGTGTGTTGCCCATGACTCAGCAGACACAGAGGACCTCCGTGGGACCTATGGGCCTCGTTGTTGTTCAGCGGGCCTACAGGGGTGTGGAGGTACTCAGTGATCTTGGAACTAAAATGCTGCTCACCCGAGGGGGTTAGGAGTCCTGAAAAGGGTACTTCCTTTAAAATAAAGCCAAATAGCGACTAAGAGCACATGGAAAGAGCTGCATGCCTCCCTTTCTGCATGGCCACTCGGGGCCTCACCACGAGGCAAGGACAGATTTGAGATTCCCTTTAACTCTAGAGCATGGCAAGATGAGTCCCACCACGGACTATGAAGCACACTGTGTAGCCAGAGAAAACACATTTTCTTCCCAGACCAATGCGTACAATAGCCAGGGGCCTGTGAACAGCAGAGTATTTCAGGGAGCTTCAAGGAGGCCTGAATGGAGCTATCAAAATGGATATGGAAGTCTACTACCAACATGAGCCCATTTCCATAGGCACAAACAGCATACATCCCTGTGGTGTCAAACAACTCAAAAGAGACACAGAGTACACACTGGTTCCTTCCCTGAATCAAATTCTCGAGGCACGGTGTTCTGCATGTAGTGAACCGCCTCAACCAAGGAACGCCCTAGTTAGGCCTGGGGCCGGTGCCTCTTCGAAAGCCTGAAAAGCGTACTGGCGTTAAAATGCTGAAGATAAGCGACTACGGCCTCATGGAAACTGCTACACGCCCGGGTGCTACAGGAAAGACTGTGCTTTAGTTGCAATACGAACGCAACCGATTTTTTCCTGGAGGCAGGGTGACTTCAGGTAGGAGGTCCTGGAAGGAAGGTGAAGCCTAGTGTTTTTCTCAGTTCAGCTCAGACTAGGGAATGTGTGAGACTTCCACAGCAAGTTGGATCTTGCCAAAACAGTGCTCGTGAACCTGTGCGAGTGCTGTGAATCAAGATATCACAAGAAAGAGTGCAGTGTGTTGCCCATGATTCAGCAGACACGGAAGACCTCCGAGGGACCTATGGTCCACGTTGTTCTCAGCAGGGCTACAGAGGTGTGGAGGTAGTCAGGGATATTGGAACGAAAATGCTCCCTCGAGGGTCCTAGGAGTGCTGAAAAGGGTCCTTCCTTTAAAATAAAGCAGAACAGCGTCTATGAGCTCATGGAAAGAGCTGCATGCCTCTCTTTCCCCATGGCTACTCAGGGCCTTACCTCGAGGCAAGGACTCGCGTTGAGGCTCCCTTTAGCTCTAGAGCATGGCATGATGAGTTCCGCCCAGGCCACTAAAGCTCCGTGTGTAGCCAGAGAAAACACATTTTCTTCCCAGACCAATGCCTACAATAGCCAGGGGCCTGTCAACAGCAGAGAATTTCATGGAGCTTCAAGGCAACATGAATGGAGCTATCAAAAAGGATAAGGAAGTCTACTACCAACATGACCCCATTTCCATAGGCAAAAACAGCATACATCCCTGTGGTTTCAAACAACTCAGAAGAGACACAGAGTACACACTGGTTGCTTCCCTGAATCAACTTCTCGATGTAGGGTGTTCTGCATGTAGTGAACCGCCTCAACCAAGGAACGCCCTAGCTAGGCCCCTAAACCCGTGCCTCTTCAAAAGCCTTCAGTGCTGTAGGAAAAACTGTGCTTTAGTTGCAATAGGAACGCAAGGCGTCTTTCTCCTGGAGGCAGGGTGACTTCAGCTAGGAGGTCCTGGATGGAAGGAGAAGCCTAGTGTTTTTCTCAGTGCAGCCCAGACTAGGGAATGAGTGCGACTTCCACGGCATGTTGGAATTTATTAGAACGGTGCTCATGAATCTGTGCGAGTGCTGGGTAAATCAAGATGTCCCAAGAAAGAGTGCAGTGTGTTGCCCATGACTCAGCAGACCCAGAGGACCTCCGAGAGACCTATGGGCTTCGTTGTTTCTCAGCAAGCCAACAAGGTGTGGAAGTAGTCAGGGATCTTGGAACGAAAATGATGCTCCCCCGAGCGTCCTAGGAATGCTGAGAAGGGTACTTCCTTTAAAATAAAGCAGAACAGCGACTAAGAGCTCATGGAAAGAGCTGCCTGCCTCCCTTTCTGCATGGCTACTCAGGGCCTTACCTCAGGGCAAGGACTCAGGTTGAGATTCCCTTTAGCTCTAGAGCATGGCATGATGAGTTCCGCCCAGGCCACTAAAGCTCCGTGTGTAGCCAGAGAAAACACATTTTCTTCCCAGACCAATGCCTACAATAGCCAGGGGCCTGTCAACAGCAGAGAATTTCAGGGAGCTTCAAGGCAGCATGAATGGAGCTATCAAAATGGATAAGGAAGTCTACTACCAACATGCCCCCATTTCCATAGGCACAGGCAGCATACATCCGTCTGGTTTCTAACAAGACAAAAGAGACACAGCGTACCCACTAGTTCCTTCCCTGAATCAAAATCGCCTGGCAGGGTGTTCTGCATCTAGAGAACTGCCACAACCAAGGAACGCCCTAGCTAGGCCTGTGGGCCCGTGCCTCTTCAAAAGCTTGCAGTGCTATAGGAAAAATTGTGCTCTTGTTGCAATAGGAACGCAAGGCGTCATTCTCTTGCAGGCAGGGTGACTTCAGGTAGGAGGTCCTGGAAGGAAGGCGCAGCCTAGTGTTTTTCTCAGTGTAGCTCAGACTAGGGAATGTGTGCGACTTCCGCAGCAAGTTGGAACTTGCCCAAACGGTGCTCGTGAACCTATGCGAGTGCTGTGAAATCAAGATATCCTAAGAAAGAGTGCAGTGTGTTGCCCATGACTCAACAGACACAGGGGACCTCCCAGGGACCTATGGGCCTCGTTGTTGTTCAGCAGGCCACAGTTTGTGGAGGTACTCAGTGAACTTGGAACTAAAATGATGCTCACCCGAGGGGCCTAGGATTCCTGAAAAGGGTACATCCTTTAAAATAAAGCAGAACAGCGACTAAGAGCTCATGGAGAGAGCTGCATGCCTCCCTTTCTGCATGGCTACTCAGAGCCTTACCTCGAGGACAGGACAGATTTGAGATTCCCTTTAGCTCTAGAGCATGGCAAGATGAGTCCCACACCGGACTGTGAAGCACACTGTGTAGCCAGAGAAAACACATTTTCTTCCCAGACCAATGCCTACAATAGCCAGGGGCCTGTCAACAGCAGAGAATTCAGGGATCTTCAAGGCGGCATGAATGGAGCTTTCAAAATGAAAAAGCAAGTCTACATCCAACATGCCCCCATTTCCATAGGCACAAACAGCATACATCCCTGTGGTTTCAAAGAACTCAAAAGAGACACAGAGTACACATTGGTTCCTTCCCTGAATCACATTCTCGAGGCAGAGTGTTCTGCATGTGGTGAACGGCCTCATCCAAGGAACACCCTAGCTAGGCCTCTGGGCCCGTGTCTCTTCAAAAGCCTGCAGTGCTATAGGAAAAACTGTGCTTTAGTTGCAAAAGGAAAGCAAGCCGTCTTACTCCTGGAGGCAGGGTGACTTCAGGTAGGAGGTCCTGATTGGAAGGAGAAGCCTAGTGTTTTTCTCTGTGCAGCTCAGACTAGGGATTGAGTGCGATTTCCACGGCATGTTGGAACTTGCTTGAACGTTGCTCTTGAACCTGTGCGAGTGCTGTGAATCAAGATATCACAAGAAAGAGTGCAGTGTGTTGCCCATGACTCAGCAGACACAGAGGACCTCCGTGGGACCTATGGGCCTCGTTGTTGTTCAGCGGGCCTACAGGGGTGTGGAGGTACTCAGTGATCTTGGAACTAAAATGATGCTCACCCGAGGGGGTTAGGAGTCCTGAAAAGGGTACTTCCTTTAAAATAAATCAAAATAGCGACTAAGAGCACATGGAAAGAGCTGCATGCCTCCCTTTCTGCATGGCCACTCGGGGCCTCACCACGAGGCAAGGACAGATTTGAGATTCCCTTTAACTCTAGAGCATGGCAAGATGAGTCCCACCGCGGACTATGAAGCACACTGTGTAGCCAGAGAAAACACATTTTCTTCCCAGACCAAGGCGTACAATAGCCAGGGGCCTGTGAACAGCAGAGAATTTCAGGGAGCTTCAAGGCAGCCTGAATGGAGATATCCAAATGGATAAGGAAGTCTACTACCAACATGAGCCCATTTCCATAGGCAAAAACAGCATACATCCCTGTGGTTTCAAACAACTCAAAAGAGACACAGAGTACACACTGGTTCCTTCCCTGAATCAAATTCTCGAGGCAGGGTGTTCTGCATGTAGTGAACCGCCTCAACCAAGGAACGCCCTAGTTAGGCCTGGGGCCGGTGCCTCTTCAAAAGCCTGAAAAGCGTACTGGCGTTAAAATGCTGAAGATAAGCGACTACGGCCTCATGGAAACTGCTACACGCCCGGGTGCTACAGGAAAGACTGTGCTTTAGTTGCAATACGAACGCAACCGATTTTTTCCTGGAGGCAGGGTGACTTCAGGTAGGAGGTCCTGGAAGGAAGGTGAAGCCTAGTGTTTTTCTCAGTTCAGCTCAGACTAGGGAATGTGTGAGACTTCCACAGCAAGTTGGATCTTGCCAAAACAGTGCTCGTGAACCTGTGCGAGTGCTGTGAATCAAGATATCACAAGAAAGAGTGCAGTGTGTTGCCCATGATTCAGCAGACACAGAAGACCTCCGAGGGACCTATGGTCCACGTTGTTCTCAGCAGGGCTACAGAGGTGTGGAGGTAGTCAGGGATATTGGAACGAAAATGCTCCCTCGAGGGTCCTAGGAGTGCTGAAAAGGGTCCTTCCTTTAAAATAAAGCAGAACAGCGACTATGAGCTCATGGAAAGAGCTGCATGCCTCTCTTTCCCCATGGCTACTCAGGGCCTTACCTCGAGGCAAGGACTCAGGTTGAGATTCCCTTTAGCTATATAGCATGGCATGATGAGTTCCGCCCAGGCCACTAAAGCTCCGTGTGTAGCCAGAGACAACACATTTTCTTCCCAGACCAATGCCTACAATAGCCAGGAGACTGTCAACAGCAGAGAATTTCAGGGAGCTTCAAGGCAGCATGAATGGAGCTATCAAAATGGATAAGGAAGTCTACTACCAACATGCCCCCATTTCCATAGGCACAGGCAGCATACATCCCTCTGGTTTCTAACAAGACAAAAGAGACACAGCGTACCCACTAGTTCCTTCCCTGAATCAAAATCGCCTGGCAGGGTGTTCTGCATCTAGAGAACTGCCACAACCAAGGAACGCCCTAGCTAGGCCTGTGGGCCCGTGCCTCTTCAAAAGCTTGCAGTGCTATAGGAAAAATTGTGCTCTTGTTGCAATAGGAACGCAAGGCGTCATTCTCTTGCAGGCAGGGTGACTTCAGGTAGGAGGTCCTGGAAGGAAGGCGCAGCCTAGTGTTTTTCTCAGTGTAGCTCAGACTAGGGAATGTGTGCGACTTCCGCAGCAAGTTGGAACTTGCCCAAACGGTGCTCGTGAACCTATGCGAGTGCTGTGAAATCAAGATATCCTAAGAAAGAGTGCAGTGTGTTGCCCATGACTCAACAGACACAGGGGACCTCCCAAGGACCTATGGGCCTCGTTGTTGTTCAGCAGGCCACAGTTTGTGGAGGTACTCAGTGAACTTGGAACTAAAATGATGCTCACCCGAGGGGCCTAGGATTCCTGAAAAGGGTACATCCTTTAAAATAAAGCAGAACAGCGACTAAGAGCTCATGGAGAGAGCTGCATGCCTCCCTTTCTGCATGGCTACTCAGAGCCTTACCTCGAGGACAGGACAGATTTGAGATTCCCTTTAGCTCTAGAGCATGGCAAGATGAGTCCCACACCGGACTATGAAGCACACTGTGTAGCCAGAGAAAACACATTTTCTTCCCAGACCAATGCCTACAATAGCCAGGGGCCTGTCAACAGCAGAGAATTCAGGGATCTTCAAGGCGGCATGAATGGAGCTTTCAAAATGAAAAAGCAAGTCTACTACCAACCTGCCCCCATTTCCATAGGCACAAACAGCATACATCCCTGTGGTTTCAAAGAACTCAAAAGAGACACAGAGTACACATTGGTTCCTTCCCTGAATCACATTCTCGAGGCAGAGTGTTCTGCATGTGGTGAACGGCCTCATCCAAGTAACACCCTAGCTAGGCCTCTGGGCCCGTGTCTCTTCAAAGGCCTGCAGTGCTATAGGAAAAACTGTGCTTTAGTTGCAAAAGGAAAGCAAGCCGTCTTACTCCTGGAGGCAGGGTGACTTCAGGTAGGAGGTCCTGATTGGAAGGAGAAGCCTAGTGTTTTTCTCTGTGCAGCTCAGACTAGGGATTGAGTGCGATTTCCACGGCATGTTGGAACTTGCTTGAACGTTGCTCTTGAACCTGTGCGAGTGCTGTGAATCAAGATATCACAAGAAAGAGTGCAGTGTGTTGCCCATGACTCAGCAGACACAGAGGACCTCCGTGGGACCTATGGGCCTCGTTGTTGTTCAGCGGGCCTACAGGGGTGTGGAGGTACTCAGTGATCTTGGAACTAAAATGATGCTCACCCGAGGGGGATAGGAGTCCTGAAAAGGGTACTTCCTTTAAAATAAATCAAAATAGCGACTAAGAGCACATGGAAAGAGCTGCATGCCTCCCTTTCTGCATGGCCACTCGGGGCCTCACCACGAGGCAAGGACAGATTTGAGATTCCCTTTAACTCTAGAGCATGGCAAGATGAGTCCCACCGCGGACTATGAAGCACACTGTGTAGCCAGAGAAAACACATTTTCTTCCCAGACCAAGGCGTACAATAGCCAGGGGCCTGTGAACAGCAGAGAATTTCAGGGAGCTTCAAGGCAGCCTGAATGGAGATATCAAAATGGATAAGGAAGTCTACTACCAACATGAGCCCATTTCCATAGGCAAAAACAGCATACATCCCTGTGGTTTCAAACAACTCAAAAGAGACACAGAGTACACACTGGTTCCTTCCCTGAATCAAATTCTCGAGGCAGGGTGTTCTGCATGTAGTGAACCGCCTCAACCAAGGAACGCCCTAGTTAGGCCTGGGGCCGGTGCCTCTTCAAAAGCCTGAAAAGCGTACTGGCGTTAAAATGCTGAAGATAAGCGACTACGGCCTCATGGAAACTGCTACACGCCCGGGTGCTACAGGAAAGACTGTGCTTTAGTTGCAATACGAACGCAACCGATTTTTTCCTGGAGGCAGGGTGACTTCAGGTAGGAGGTCCTGGAAGGAAGGTGAAGCCTAGTGTTTTTCTCAGTTCAGCTCAGACTAGGGAATGTGTGAGACTTCCACAGCAAGTTGGATCTTGCCAAAACAGTGCTCGTGAACCTGTGCGAGTGCTGTGAATCAAGATATCACAAGAAAGAGTGCAGTGTGTTGCCCATGATTCAGCAGACACAGAAGACCTCCGAGGGACCTATGGTCCACGTTGTTCTCAGCAGGGCTACAGAGGTGTGGAGGTAGTCAGGGATATTGGAACGAAAATGCTCCCTCGAGGGTCCTAGGAGTGCTGAAAAGGGTCCTTCCTTTAAAATAAAGCAGAACAGCGACTATGAGCTCATGGAAAGAGCTGCATGCCTCTCTTTCCCCATGGCTACTCAGGGCCTTACCTCGAGGCAAGGACTCAGGTTGAGATTCCCTTTAGCTATATAGCATGGCATGATGAGTTCCGCCCAGGCCACTAAAGCTCCGTGTGTAGCCAGAGACAACACATTTTCTTCCCAGACCAATGCCTACAATAGCCAGGAGACTGTCAACAGCAGAGAATTTCAGGGAGCTTCAAGGCAGCATGAATGGAGCTATCAAAATGGATAAGGAAGTCTACTACCAACATGCCCCCATTTCCATAGGCACAGGCAGCATACATCCCTCTGGTTTCTAACAAGACAAAAGAGACACAGCGTACCCACTAGTTCCTTCCCTGAATCAAAATCGCCTGGCAGGGTGTTCTGCATCTAGAGAACTGCCACAACCAAGGAACGCCCTAGCTAGGCCTGTGGGCCCGTGCCTCTTCAAAAGCTTGCAGTGCTATAGGAAAAATTGTGCTCTTGTTGCAATAGGAACGCAAGGCGTCATTCTCTTGCAGGCAGGGTGACTTCAGGTAGGAGGTCCTGGAAGGAAGGCGCAGCCTAGTGTTTTTCTCAGTGTAGCTCAGACTAGGGAATGTGTGCGACTTCCGCAGCAAGTTGGAACTTGCCCAAACGGTGCTCGTGAACCTATGCGAGTGCTGTGAAATCAAGATATCCTAAGAAAGAGTGCAGTGTGTTGCCCATGACTCAACAGACACAGGGGACCTCCCAAGGACCTATGGGCCTCGTTGTTGTTCAGCAGGCCACAGTTTGTGGAGGTACTCAGTGAACTTGGAACTAAAATGATGCTCACCCGAGGGGCCTAGGATTCCTGAAAAGGGTACATCCTTTAAAATAAAGCAGAACAGCGACTAAGAGCTCATGGAGAGAGCTGCATGCCTCCCTTTCTGCATGGCTACTCAGAGCCTTACCTCGAGGACAGGACAGATTTGAGATTCCCTTTAGCTCTAGAGCATGGCAAGATGAGTCCCACACCGGACTATGAAGCACACTGTGTAGCCAGAGAAAACACATTTTCTTCCCAGACCAATGCCTACAATAGCCAGGGGCCTGTCAACAGCAGAGAATTCAGGGATCTTCAAGGCGGCATGAATGGAGCTTTCAAAATGAAAAAGCAAGTCTACTACCAACCTGCCCCCATTTCCATAGGCACAAACAGCATACATCCCTGTGGTTTCAAAGAACTCAAAAGAGACACAGAGTACACATTGGTTCCTTCCCTGAATCACATTCTCGAGGCAGAGTGTTCTGCATGTGGTGAACGGCCTCATCCAAGTAACACCCTAGCTAGGCCTCTGGGCCCGTGTCTCTTCAAAGGCCTGCAGTGCTATAGGAAAAACTGTGCTTTAGTTGCAAAAGGAAAGCAAGCCGTCTTACTCCTGGAGGCAGGGTGACTTCAGGTAGGAGGTCCTGATTGGAAGGAGAAGCCTAGTGTTTTTCTCTGTGCAGCTCAGACTAGGGATTGAGTGCGATTTCCACGGCATGTTGGAACTTGCTTGAACGTTGCTCTTGAACCTGTGCGAGTGCTGTGAATCAAGATATCACAAGAAAGAGTGCAGTGTGTTGCCCATGACTCAGCAGACACAGAGGACCTCCGTGGGACCTATGGGCCTCGTTGTTCTTCAGCGGGCCTACAGGGGTGTGGAGGTACTCAGTGATCTTGGAACTAAAATGATGCTCACCCGAGGGGGATAGGAGTCCTGAAAAGGGTACTTCCTTTAAAATAAATCAAAATAGCGACTAAGAGCACATGGAAAGAGCTGCATGCCTCCCTTTCTGCATGGCCACTCGGGGCCTCACCACGAGGCAAGGACAGATTTGAGATTCCCTTTAACTCTAGAGCATGGCAAGATGAGTCCCACCGCGGACTATGAAGCACACTGTGTAGCCAGAGAAAACACATTTTCTTCCCAGACCAAGGCGTACAATAGCCAGGGGCCTGTGAACAGCAGAGAATTTCAGGGAGCTTCAAGGCAGCCTGAATGGAGATATCCAAATGGATAAGGAAGTCTACTACCAACATGAGCCCATTTCCATAGGCAAAAACAGCATACATCCCTGTGGTTTCAAACAACTCAAAAGAGACACAGAGTACACACTGGTTCCTTCCCTGAATCAAATTCTCGAGGCAGGGTGTTCTGCATGTAGTGAACCGCCTCAACCAAGGAACGCCCTAGTTAGGCCTGGGGCCGGTGCCTCTTCAAAAGCCTGAAAAGCGTACTGGCGTTAAAATGCTGAAGATAAGCGACTACGGCCTCATGGAAACTGCTACACGCCCGGGTGCTACAGGAAAGACTGTGCTTTAGTTGCAATACGAACGCAACCGATTTTTTCCTGGAGGCAGGGTGACTTCAGGTAGGAGGTCCTGGAAGGAAGGTGAAGCCTAGTGTTTTTCTCAGTTCAGCTCAGACTAGGGAATGTGTGAGACTTCCACAGCAAGTTGGATCTTGCCAAAACAGTGCTCGTGAACCTGTGCGAGTGCTGTGAATCAAGATATCACAAGAAAGAGTGCAGTGTGTTGCCCATGATTCAGCAGACACAGAAGACCTCCGAGGGACCTATGGTCCACGTTGTTCTCAGCAGGGCTACAGAGGTGTGGAGGTAGTCAGGGATATTGGAACGAAAATGCTCCCTCGAGGGTCCTAGGAGTGCTGAAAAGGGTCCTTCCTTTAAAATAAAGCAGAACAGCGACTATGAGCTCATGGAAAGAGCTGCATGCCTCTCTTTCCCCATGGCTACTCAGGGCCTTACCTCGAGGCAAGGACTCAGGTTGAGATTCCCTTTAGCTATATAGCATGGCATGATGAGTTCCGCCCAGGCCACTAAAGCTCCATGTGTAGCCAGAGACAACACATTTTCTTCCCAGACCAATGCCTACAATAGCCAGGAGACTGTCAACAGCAGAGAATTTCAGGGAGCTTCAAGGCAGCATGAATGGAGCTATCAAAATGGATAAGGAAGTCTACTACCAACATGCCCCCATTTCCATAGGCACAGGCAGCATACATCCCTCTGGTTTCTAACAAGACAAAAGAGACACAGCGTACCCACTAGTTCCTTCCCTGAATCAAAATCGCCTGGCAGGGTGTTCTGCATCTAGAGAACTGCCACAACCAAGGAACGCCCTAGCTAGGCCTGTGGGCCCGTGCCTCTTCAAAAGCTTGCAGTGCTATAGGAAAAATTGTGCTCTTGTTGCAATAGGAACGCAAGGCGTCATTCTCTTGCAGGCAGGGTGACTTCAGGTAGGAGGTCCTGGAAGGAAGGCGCAGCCTAGTGTTTTTCTCAGTGTAGCTCAGACTAGGGAATGTGTGCGACTTCCGCAGCAAGTTGGAACTTGCCCAAACGGTGCTCGTGAACCTATGCGAGTGCTGTGAAATCAAGATATCCTAAGAAAGAGTGCAGTGTGTTGCCCATGACTCAACAGACACAGGGGACCTCCCAAGGACCTATGGGCCTCGTTGTTGTTCAGCAGGCCACAGTTTGTGGAGGTACTCAGTGAACTTGGAACTAAAATGATGCTCACCCGAGGGGCCTAGGATTCCTGAAAAGGGTACATCCTTTAAAATAAAGCAGAACAGCGACTAAGAGCTCATGGAGAGAGCTGCATGCCTCCCTTTCTGCATGGCTACTCAGAGCCTTACCTCGAGGACAGGACAGATTTGAGATTCCCTTTAGCTCTAGAGCATGGCAAGATGAGTCCCACACCGGACTATGAAGCACACTGTGTAGCCAGAGAAAACACATTTTCTTCCCAGACCAATGCCTACAATAGCCAGGGGCCTGTCAACAGCAGAGAATTCAGGGATCTTCAAGGCGGCATGAATGGAGCTTTCAAAATGAAAAAGCAAGTCTACTACCAACCTGCCCCCATTTCCATAGGCACAAACAGCATACATCCCTGTGGTTTCAAAGAACTCAAAAGAGACACAGAGTACACATTGGTTCCTTCCCTGAATCACATTCTCGAGGCAGAGTGTTCTGCATGTGGTGAACGGCCTCATCCAAGTAACACCCTAGCTAGGCCTCTGGGCCCGTGTCTCTTCAAAGGCCTGCAGTGCTATAGGAAAAACTGTGCTTTAGTTGCAAAAGGAAAGCAAGCCGTCTTACTCCTGGAGGCAGGGTGACTTCAGGTAGGAGGTCCTGATTGGAAGGAGAAGCCTAGTGTTTTTCTCTGTGCAGCTCAGACTAGGGATTGAGTGCGATTTCCACGGCATGTTGGAACTTGCTTGAACGTTGCTCTTGAACCTGTGCGAGTGCTGTGAATCAAGATATCACAAGAAAGAGTGCAGTGTGTTGCCCATGACTCAGCAGACACAGAGGAC
The DNA here is from genome assembly GCF_965194825.1 of Balaenoptera physalus. Classification (NCBI taxonomy): domain Eukaryota; kingdom Metazoa; phylum Chordata; class Mammalia; order Artiodactyla; family Balaenopteridae; genus Balaenoptera; species Balaenoptera physalus. The sequence goes on along the minus strand of NW_028125978.1, from coordinate 275,921 downwards.
CTCCGTGGGACCTATGGGCCTCGTTGTTGTTCAGCGGGCCTACAGGGGTGTGGAGGTACTCAGTGATCTTGGAACTAAAATGCTGCTCACCCGAGGGGGTTAGGAGTCCTGAAAAGGGTACTTCCTTTAAAATAAAGCCAAATAGCGACTAAGAGCACATGGAAAGAGCTGCATGCCTCCCTTTCTGCATGGCCACTCGGGGCCTCACCACGAGGCAAGGACAGATTTGAGATTCCCTTTAACTCTAGAGCATGGCAAGATGAGTCCCACCACGGACTATGAAGCACACTGTGTAGCCAGAGAAAACACATTTTCTTCCCAGACCAATGCGTACAATAGCCAGGGGCCTGTGAACAGCAGAGTATTTCAGGGAGCTTCAAGGAGGCCTGAATGGAGCTATCAAAATGGATATGGAAGTCTACTACCAACATGAGCCCATTTCCATAGGCACAAACAGCATACATCCCTGTGGTGTCAAACAACTCAAAAGAGACACAGAGTACACACTGGTTCCTTCCCTGAATCAAATTCTCGAGGCACGGTGTTCTGCATGTAGTGAACCGCCTCAACCAAGGAACGCCCTAGTTAGGCCTGGGGCCGGTGCCTCTTCGAAAGCCTGAAAAGCGTACTGGCGTTAAAATGCTGAAGATAAGCGACTACGGCCTCATGGAAACTGCTACACGCCCGGGTGCTACAGGAAAGACTGTGCTTTAGTTGCAATACGAACGCAACCGATTTTTTCCTGGAGGCAGGGTGACTTCAGGTAGGAGGTCCTGGAAGGAAGGTGAAGCCTAGTGTTTTTCTCAGTTCAGCTCAGACTAGGGAATGTGTGAGACTTCCACAGCAAGTTGGATCTTGCCAAAACAGTGCTCGTGAACCTGTGCGAGTGCTGTGAATCAAGATATCACAAGAAAGAGTGCAGTGTGTTGCCCATGATTCAGCAGACACGGAAGACCTCCGAGGGACCTATGGTCCACGTTGTTCTCAGCAGGGCTACAGAGGTGTGGAGGTAGTCAGGGATATTGGAACGAAAATGCTCCCTCGAGGGTCCTAGGAGTGCTGAAAAGGGTCCTTCCTTTAAAATAAAGCAGAACAGCGTCTATGAGCTCATGGAAAGAGCTGCATGCCTCTCTTTCCCCATGGCTACTCAGGGCCTTACCTCGAGGCAAGGACTCGCGTTGAGGCTCCCTTTAGCTCTAGAGCATGGCATGATGAGTTCCGCCCAGGCCACTAAAGCTCCGTGTGTAGCCAGAGAAAACACATTTTCTTCCCAGACCAATGCCTACAATAGCCAGGGGCCTGTCCACAGCAGAGAATTTCATGGAGCTTCAAGGCAACATGAATGGAGCTATCAAAAAGGATAAGGAAGTCTACTACCAACATGACCCCATTTCCATAGGCAAAAACAGCATACATCCCTGTGGTTTCAAACAACTCAGAAGAGACACAGAGTACACACTGGTTGCTTCCCTGAATCAACTTCTCGATGTAGGGTGTTCTGCATGTAGTGAACCGCCTCAACCAAGGAACGCCCTAGCTAGGCCCCTAAACCCGTGCCTCTTCAAAAGCCTTCAGTGCTGTAGGAAAAACTGTGCTTTAGTTGCAATAGGAACGCAAGGCGTCTTTCTCCTGGAGGCAGGGTGACTTCAGCTAGGAGGTCCTGGATGGAAGGAGAAGCCTAGTGTTTTTCTCAGTGCAGCCCAGACTAGGGAATGAGTGCGACTTCCACGGCATGTTGGAATTTATTAGAACGGTGCTCATGAATCTGTGCGAGTGCTGGGTAAATCAAGATGTCCCAAGAAAGAGTGCAGTGTGTTGCCCATGACTCAGCAGACCCAGAGGACCTCCGAGAGACCTATGGGCTTCGTTGTTTCTCAGCAAGCCAACAAGGTGTGGAAGTAGTCAGGGATCTTGGAACGAAAATGATGCTCCCCCGAGCGTCCTAGGAATGCTGAGAAGGGTACTTCCTTTAAAATAAAGCAGAACAGCGACTAAGAGCTCATGGAAAGAGCTGCCTGCCTCCCTTTCTGCATGGCTACTCAGGGCCTTACCTCAGGGCAAGGACTCAGGTTGAGATTCCCTTTAGCTCTAGAGCATGGCATGATGAGTTCCGCCCAGGCCACTAAAGCTCCGTGTGTAGCCAGAGAAAACACATTTTCTTCCCAGACCAATGCCTACAATAGCCAGGGGCCTGTCAACAGCAGAGAATTTCAGGGAGCTTCAAGGCAGCATGAATGGAGCTATCAAAATGGATAAGGAAGTCTACTACCAACATGCCCCCATTTCCATAGGCACAGGCAGCATACATCCGTCTGGTTTCTAACAAGACAAAAGAGACACAGCGTACCCACTAGTTCCTTCCCTGAATCAAAATCGCCTGGCAGGGTGTTCTGCATCTAGAGAACTGCCACAACCAAGGAACGCCCTAGCTAGGCCTGTGGGCCCGTGCCTCTTCAAAAGCTTGCAGTGCTATAGGAAAAATTGTGCTCTTGTTGCAATAGGAACGCAAGGCGTCATTCTCTTGCAGGCAGGGTGACTTCAGGTAGGAGGTCCTGGAAGGAAGGCGCAGCCTAGTGTTTTTCTCAGTGTAGCTCAGACTAGGGAATGTGTGCGACTTCCGCAGCAAGTTGGAACTTGCCCAAACGGTGCTCGTGAACCTATGCGAGTGCTGTGAAATCAAGATATCCTAAGAAAGAGTGCAGTGTGTTGCCCATGACTCAACAGACACAGGGGACCTCCCAGGGACCTATGGGCCTCGTTGTTGTTCAGCAGGCCACAGTTTGTGGAGGTACTCAGTGAACTTGGAACTAAAATGATGCTCACCCGAGGGGCCTAGGATTCCTGAAAAGGGTACATCCTTTAAAATAAAGCAGAACAGCGACTAAGAGCTCATGGAGAGAGCTGCATGCCTCCCTTTCTGCATGGCTACTCAGAGCCTTACCTCGAGGACAGGACAGATTTGAGATTCCCTTTAGCTCTAGAGCATGGCAAGATGAGTCCCACACCGGACTGTGAAGCACACTGTGTAGCCAGAGAAAACACATTTTCTTCCCAGACCAATGCCTACAATAGCCAGGGGCCTGTCAACAGCAGAGAATTCAGGGATCTTCAAGGCGGCATGAATGGAGCTTTCAAAATGAAAAAGCAAGTCTACATCCAACATGCCCCCATTTCCATAGGCACAAACAGCATACATCCCTGTGGTTTCAAAGAACTCAAAAGAGACACAGAGTACACATTGGTTCCTTCCCTGAATCACATTCTCGAGGCAGAGTGTTCTGCATGTGGTGAACGGCCTCATCCAAGGAACACCCTAGCTAGGCCTCTGGGCCCGTGTCTCTTCAAAAGCCTGCAGTGCTATAGGAAAAACTGTGCTTTAGTTGCAAAAGGAAAGCAAGCCGTCTTACTCCTGGAGGCAGGGTGACTTCAGGTAGGAGGTCCTGATTGGAAGGAGAAGCCTAGTGTTTTTCTCTGTGCAGCTCAGACTAGGGATTGAGTGCGATTTCCACGGCATGTTGGAACTTGCTTGAACGTTGCTCTTGAACCTGTGCGAGTGCTGTGAATCAAGATATCACAAGAAAGAGTGCAGTGTGTTGCCCATGACTCAGCAGACACAGAGGACCTCCGTGGGACCTATGGGCCTCGTTGTTGTTCAGCGGGCCTACAGGGGTGTGGAGGTACTCAGTGATCTTGGAACTAAAATGATGCTCACCCGAGGGGGTTAGGAGTCCTGAAAAGGGTACTTCCTTTAAAATAAATCAAAATAGCGACTAAGAGCACATGGAAAGAGCTGCATGCCTCCCTTTCTGCATGGCCACTCGGGGCCTCACCACGAGGCAAGGACAGATTTGAGATTCCCTTTAACTCTAGAGCATGGCAAGATGAGTCCCACCGCGGACTATGAAGCACACTGTGTAGCCAGAGAAAACACATTTTCTTCCCAGACCAAGGCGTACAATAGCCAGGGGCCTGTGAACAGCAGAGAATTTCAGGGAGCTTCAAGGCAGCCTGAATGGAGATATCCAAATGGATAAGGAAGTCTACTACCAACATGAGCCCATTTCCATAGGCAAAAACAGCATACATCCCTGTGGTTTCAAACAACTCAAAAGAGACACAGAGTACACACTGGTTCCTTCCCTGAATCAAATTCTCGAGGCAGGGTGTTCTGCATGTAGTGAACCGCCTCAACCAAGGAACGCCCTAGTTAGGCCTGGGGCCGGTGCCTCTTCAAAAGCCTGAAAAGCGTACTGGCGTTAAAATGCTGAAGATAAGCGACTACGGCCTCATGGAAACTGCTACACGCCCGGGTGCTACAGGAAAGACTGTGCTTTAGTTGCAATACGAACGCAACCGATTTTTTCCTGGAGGCAGGGTGACTTCAGGTAGGAGGTCCTGGAAGGAAGGTGAAGCCTAGTGTTTTTCTCAGTTCAGCTCAGACTAGGGAATGTGTGAGACTTCCACAGCAAGTTGGATCTTGCCAAAACAGTGCTCGTGAACCTGTGCGAGTGCTGTGAATCAAGATATCACAAGAAAGAGTGCAGTGTGTTGCCCATGATTCAGCAGACACAGAAGACCTCCGAGGGACCTATGGTCCACGTTGTTCTCAGCAGGGCTACAGAGGTGTGGAGGTAGTCAGGGATATTGGAACGAAAATGCTCCCTCGAGGGTCCTAGGAGTGCTGAAAAGGGTCCTTCCTTTAAAATAAAGCAGAACAGCGACTATGAGCTCATGGAAAGAGCTGCATGCCTCTCTTTCCCCATGGCTACTCAGGGCCTTACCTCGAGGCAAGGACTCAGGTTGAGATTCCCTTTAGCTATATAGCATGGCATGATGAGTTCCGCCCAGGCCACTAAAGCTCCGTGTGTAGCCAGAGACAACACATTTTCTTCCCAGACCAATGCCTACAATAGCCAGGAGACTGTCAACAGCAGAGAATTTCAGGGAGCTTCAAGGCAGCATGAATGGAGCTATCAAAATGGATAAGGAAGTCTACTACCAACATGCCCCCATTTCCATAGGCACAGGCAGCATACATCCCTCTGGTTTCTAACAAGACAAAAGAGACACAGCGTACCCACTAGTTCCTTCCCTGAATCAAAATCGCCTGGCAGGGTGTTCTGCATCTAGAGAACTGCCACAACCAAGGAACGCCCTAGCTAGGCCTGTGGGCCCGTGCCTCTTCAAAAGCTTGCAGTGCTATAGGAAAAATTGTGCTCTTGTTGCAATAGGAACGCAAGGCGTCATTCTCTTGCAGGCAGGGTGACTTCAGGTAGGAGGTCCTGGAAGGAAGGCGCAGCCTAGTGTTTTTCTCAGTGTAGCTCAGACTAGGGAATGTGTGCGACTTCCGCAGCAAGTTGGAACTTGCCCAAACGGTGCTCGTGAACCTATGCGAGTGCTGTGAAATCAAGATATCCTAAGAAAGAGTGCAGTGTGTTGCCCATGACTCAACAGACACAGGGGACCTCCCAAGGACCTATGGGCCTCGTTGTTGTTCAGCAGGCCACAGTTTGTGGAGGTACTCAGTGAACTTGGAACTAAAATGATGCTCACCCGAGGGGCCTAGGATTCCTGAAAAGGGTACATCCTTTAAAATAAAGCAGAACAGCGACTAAGAGCTCATGGAGAGAGCTGCATGCCTCCCTTTCTGCATGGCTACTCAGAGCCTTACCTCGAGGACAGATTTGAGATTCCCTTTAGCTCTAGAGCATGGCAAGATGAGTCCCACACCGGACTATGAAGCACACTGTGTAGCCAGAGAAAACACATTTTCTTCCCAGACCAATGCCTACAATAGCCAGGGGCCTGTCAACAGCAGAGAATTCAGGGATCTTCAAGGCGGCATGAATGGAGCTTTCAAAATGAAAAAGCAAGTCTACTACCAACCTGCCCCCATTTCCATAGGCACAAACAGCATACATCCCTGTGGTTTCAAAGAACTCAAAAGAGACACAGAGTACACATTGGTTCCTTCCCTGAATCACATTCTCGAGGCAGAGTGTTCTGCATGTGGTGAACGGCCTCATCCAAGTAACACCCTAGCTAGGCCTCTGGGCCCGTGTCTCTTCAAAGGCCTGCAGTGCTATAGGAAAAACTGTGCTTTAGTTGCAAAAGGAAAGCAAGCCGTCTTACTCCTGGAGGCAGGGTGACTTCAGGTAGGAGGTCCTGATTGGAAGGAGAAGCCTAGTGTTTTTCTCTGTGCAGCTCAGACTAGGGATTGAGTGCGATTTCCACGGCATGTTGGAACTTGCTTGAACGTTGCTCTTGAACCTGTGCGAGTGCTGTGAATCAAGATATCACAAGAAAGAGTGCAGTGTGTTGCCCATGACTCAGCAGACACAGAGGACCTCCGTGGGACCTATGGGCCTCGTTGTTGTTCAGCGGGCCTACAGGGGTGTGGAGGTACTCAGTGATCTTGGAACTAAAATGATGCTCCCCCGAGGGGGATAGGAGTCCTGAAAAGGGTACTTCCTTTAAAATAAAGCCAAATAGCGACTAAGAGCACATGGAAAGAGCTGCATGCCTCCCTTTCTGCATGGCCACTCGGGGCCTCACCACGAGGCAAGGACAGATTTGAGATTCCCTTTAACTCTAGAGCATGGCAAGATGAGTCCCACCGCGGACTATGAAGCACACTGTGTAGCCAGAGAAAACACATTTTCTTCCCAGACCAATGCGTACAATAGCCAGGGGCCTGTGAACAGCAGAGTATTTCAGGGAGCTTCAAGGAGGCCTGAATGGAGCTATCAAAATGGATATGGAAGTCTACTACCAACATGAGCCCATTTCCATAGGCAAAAACAGTATACATCCCTGTGGTGTCAAACAACTCAAAAGAGACACAGAGTACACACTGGTTCCTTCCCTGAATCAAATTCTCGAGGCAGGGTGTTCTGCATGTAGTGAACCGCCTCAACCAAGGAACGCCCTAGTTAGGCCTGGGGCCGGTGCCTCTTCAAAAGCCTGAAAAGCGTACTGGCGTTAAAATGCTGAAGATAAGCGACTACGGCCTCATGGAAACTGCTACACGCCCGGGTGCTACAGGAAAGACTGTGCTTTAGTTGCAATACGAACGCAACCGATTTTTTCCTGGAGGCAGGGTGACTTCAGGTAGGAGGTCCTGGAAGGAAGGTGAAGCCTAGTGTTTTTCTCAGTTCAGCTCAGACTAGGGAATGTGTGAGACTTCCACAGCAAGTTGGATCTTGCCAAAACAGTGCTCGTGAACCTGTGCGAGTGCTGTGAATCAAGATATCCTAAGAAAGAGTGCAGTGTGTTGCCCATGATTCAGCAGACACAGAAGACCTCCGAGGGACCTATGGTCCACGTTGTTCTCAGCAGGGCTACAGAGGTGTGGAGGTAGTCAGGGATATTGGAACGAAAATGCTCCCTCGAGGGTCCTAGGAGTGCTGAAAAGGGTCCTTCCTTTAAAATAAAGCAGAACAGCGTCTATGAGCTCATGGAAAGAGCTGCATGCCTCTCTTTCCCCATGGCTACTCAGGGCCTTACCTCGAGGCAAGGACTCGCGTTGAGGCTCCCTTTAGCTCTAGAGCATGGCATGATGAGTTCCGCCCAGGCCACTAAAGCTCCGTGTGTAGCCAGAGAAAACACATTTTCTTCCCAGACCAATGCCTACAATAGCCAGGGGCCTGTCCACAGCAGAGAATTTCATGGAGCTTCAAGGCAACATGAATGGAGCTATCAAAAAGGATAAGGAAGTCTACTACCAACATGACCCCATTTCCATAGGCAAAAACAGCATACATCCCTGTGGTTTCAAACAACTCAGAAGAGACACAGAGTACACACTGGTTGCTTCCCTGAATCAACTTCTCGATGTAGGGTGTTCTGCATGTAGTGAACCGCCTCAACCAAGGAACGCCCTAGCTAGGCCCCTAAACCCGTGCCTCTTCAAAAGCCTTCAGTGCTGTAGGAAAAACTGTGCTTTAGTTGCAATAGGAACGCAAGGCGTCTTTCTCCTGGAGGCAGGGTGACTTCAGCTAGGAGGTCCTGGATGGAAGGAGAAGCCTAGTGTTTTTCTCAGTGCAGCCCAGACTAGGGAATGAGTGCGACTTCCACGGCATGTTGGAATTTATTAGAACGGTGCTCATGAATCTGTGCGAGTGCTGGGTAAATCAAGATGTCCCAAGAAAGAGTGCAGTGTGTTGCCCATGACTCAGCAGACCCAGAGGACCTCCGAGAGACCTATGGGCTTCGTTGTTTCTCAGCAAGCCAACAAGGTGTGGAAGTAGTCAGGGATCTTGGAACGAAAATGATGCTCCCCCGAGCGTCCTAGGAATGCTGAGAAGGGTACTTCCTTTAAAATAAAGCAGAACAGCGACTAAGAGCTCATGGAAAGAGCTGCCTGCCTCCCTTTCTGCATGGCTACTCAGGGCCTTACCTCAGGGCAAGGACTCAGGTTGAGATTCCCTTTAGCTCTAGAGCATGGCATGATGAGTTCCGCCCAGGCCACTAAAGCTCCGTGTGTAGCCAGAGAAAACACATTTTCTTCCCAGACCAATGCCTACAATAGCCAGGGGCCTGTCAACAGCAGAGAATTTCAGGGAGCTTCAAGGCAGCATGAATGGAGCTATCAAAATGGATAAGGAAGTCTACTACCAACATGCCCCCATTTCCATAGGCACAGGCAGCATACATCCGTCTGGTTTCTAACAAGACAAAAGAGACACAGCGTACCCACTAGTTCCTTCCCTGAATCAAAATCGCCTGGCAGGGTGTTCTGCATCTAGAGAACTGCCACAACCAAGGAACGCCCTAGCTAGGCCTGTGGGCCCGTGCCTCTTCAAAAGCTTGCAGTGCTATAGGAAAAATTGTGCTCTTGTTGCAATAGGAACGCAAGGCGTCATTCTCTTGCAGGCAGGGTGACTTCAGGTAGGAGGTCCTGGAAGGAAGGCGCAGCCTAGTGTTTTTCTCAGTGTAGCTCAGACTAGGGAATGTGTGCGACTTCCGCAGCAAGTTGGAACTTGCCCAAACGGTGCTCGTGAACCTATGCGAGTGCTGTGAAATCAAGATATCCTAAGAAAGAGTGCAGTGTGTTGCCCATGACTCAACAGACACAGGGGACCTCCCAGGGACCTATGGGCCTCGTTGTTGTTCAGCAGGCCACAGTTTGTGGAGGTACTCAGTGAACTTGGAACTAAAATGATGCTCACCCGAGGGGCCTAGGATTCCTGAAAAGGGTACATCCTTTAAAATAAAGCAGAACAGCGACTAAGAGCTCATGGAGAGAGCTGCATGCCTCCCTTTCTGCATGGCTACTCAGAGCCTTACCTCGAGGACAGGACAGATTTGAGATTCCCTTTAGCTCTAGAGCATGGCAAGATGAGTCCCACACCGGACTGTGAAGCACACTGTGTAGCCAGAGAAAACACATTTTCTTCCCAGACCAATGCCTACAATAGCCAGGGGCCTGTCAACAGCAGAGAATTCAGGGATCTTCAAGGCGGCATGAATGGAGCTTTCAAAATGAAAAAGCAAGTCTACTTCCAACATGCCCCCATTTCCATAGGCACAAACAGCATACATCCCTGTGGTTTCAAAGAACTCAAAAGAGACACAGAGTACACATTGGTTCCTTCCCTGAATCACATTCTCAAGGCAGAGTGTTCTGCATGTGGTGAACGGCCTCATCCAAGGAACACCCTAGCTAGGCCTCTGGGCCCGTGTCTCTTCAAAAGCCTGCAGTGCTATAGGAAAAACTGTGCTTTAGTTGCAAAAGGAAAGCAAGCCGTCTTACTCCTGGAGGCAGGGTGACTTCAGGTAGGAGGTCCTGATTGGAAGGAGAAGCCTAGTGTTTTTCTCTGTGCAGCTCAGACTAGGGATTGAGTGCGATTTCCACGGCATGTTGGAACTTGCTTGAACGTTGCTCTTGAACCTGTGCGAGTGCTGTGAATCAAGATATCACAAGAAAGAGTGCAGTGTGTTGCCCATGACTCAGCAGACACAGAGGACCTCCGTGGGACCTATGGGCCTCGTTGTTGTTCAGCGGGCCTACAGGGGTGTGGAGGTACTCAGTGATCTTGGAACTAAAATGCTGCTCACCCGAGGGGGTTAGGAGTCCTGAAAAGGGTACTTCCTTTAAAATAAAGCCAAATAGCGACTAAGAGCACATGGAAAGAGCTGCATGCCTCCCTTTCTGCATGGCCACTCGGGGCCTCACCACGAGGCAAGGACAGATTTGAGATTCCCTTTAACTCTAGAGCATGGCAAGATGAGTCCCACCACGGACTATGAAGCACACTGTGTAGCCAGAGAAAACACATTTTCTTCCCAGACCAATGCGTACAATAGCCAGGGGCCTGTGAACAGCAGAGTATTTCAGGGAGCTTCAAGGAGGCCTGAATGGAGCTATCAAAATGGATATGGAAGTCTACTACCAACATGAGCCCATTTCCATAGGCACAAACAGCATACATCCCTGTGGTGTCAAACAACTCAAAAGAGACACAGAGTACACACTGGTTCCTTCCCTGAATCAAATTCTCGAGGCACGGTGTTCTGCATGTAGTGAACCGCCTCAACCAAGGAACGCCCTAGTTAGGCCTGGGGCCGGTGCCTCTTCGAAAGCCTGAAAAGCGTACTGGCGTTAAAATGCTGAAGATAAGCGACTACGGCCTCATGGAAACTGCTACACGCCCGGGTGCTACAGGAAAGACTGTGCTTTAGTTGCAATACGAACGCAACCGATTTTTTCCTGGAGGCAGGGTGACTTCAGGTAGGAGGTCCTGGAAGGAAGGTGAAGCCTAGTGTTTTTCTCAGTTCAGCTCAGACTAGGGAATGTGTGAGACTTCCACAGCAAGTTGGATCTTGCCAAAACAGTGCTCGTGAACCTGTGCGAGTGCTGTGAATCAAGATATCACAAGAAAGAGTGCAGTGTGTTGCCCATGATTCAGCAGACACAGAAGACCTCCGAGGGACCTATGGTCCACGTTGTTCTCAGCAGGGCTACAGAGGTGTGGAGGTAGTCAGGGATATTGGAACGAAAATGCTCCCTCGAGGGTCCTAGGAGTGCTGAAAAGGGTCCTTCCTTTAAAATAAAGCAGAACAGCGTCTATGAGCTCATGGAAAGAGCTGCATGCCTCTCTTTCCCCATGGCTACTCAGGGCCTTACCTCGAGGCAAGGACTCGCGTTGAGGCTCCCTTTAGCTCTAGAGCATGGCATGATGAGTTCCGCCCAGGCCACTAAAGCTCCGTGTGTAGCCAGAGAAAACACATTTTCTTCCCAGACCAATGCCTACAATAGCCAGGGGCCTGTCCACAGCAGAGAATTTCATGGAGCTTCAAGGCAACATGAATGGAGCTATCAAAAAGGATAAGGAAGTCTACTACCAACATGACCCCATTTCCATAGGCAAAAACAGCATACATCCCTGTGGTTTCAAACAACTCAGAAGAGACACAGAGTACACACTGGTTGCTTCCCTGAATCAACTTCTCGATGTAGGGTGTTCTGCATGTAGTGAACCGCCTCAACCAAGGAACGCCCTAGCTAGGCCCCTAAACCCGTGCCTCTTCAAAAGCCTTCAGTGCTGTAGGAAAAACTGTGCTTTAGTTGCAATAGGAACGCAAGGCGTCTTTCTCCTGGAGGCAGGGTGACTTCAGCTAGGAGGTCCTGGATGGAAGGAGAAGCCTAGTGTTTTTCTCAGTGCAGCCCAGACTAGGGAATGAGTGCGACTTCCACGGCATGTTGGAATTTATTAGAACGGTGCTCATGAATCTGTGCGAGTGCTGGGTAAATCAAGATGTCCCAAGAAAGAGTGCAGTGTGTTGCCCATGACTCAGCAGACCCAGAGGACCTCCGAGAGACCTATGGGCTTCGTTGTTTCTCAGCAAGCCAACAAGGTGTGGAAGTAGTCAGGGATCTTGGAACGAAAATGATGCTCCCCCGAGCGTCCTAGGAATGCTGAGAAGGGTACTTCCTTTAAAATAAAGCAGAACAGCGACTAAGAGCTCATGGAAAGAGCTGCCTGCCTCCCTTTCTGCATGGCTACTCAGGGCCTTACCTCAGGGCAAGGACTCAGGTTGAGATTCCCTTTAGCTCTAGAGCATGGCATGATGAGTTCCGCCCAGGCCACTAAAGCTCCGTGTGTAGCCAGAGAAAACACATTTTCTTCCCAGACCAATGCCTACAATAGCCAGGGGCCTGTCAACAGCAGAGAATTTCAGGGAGCTTCAAGGCAGCATGAATGGAGCTATCAAAATGGATAAGGAAGTCTACTACCAACATGCCCCCATTTCCATAGGCACAGGCAGCATACATCCGTCTGGTTTCTAACAAGACAAAAGAGACACAGCGTACCCACTAGTTCCTTCCCTGAATCAAAATCGCCTGGCAGGGTGTTCTGCATCTAGAGAACTGCCACAACCAAGGAACGCCCTAGCTAGGCCTGTGGGCCCGTGCCTCTTCAAAAGCTTGCAGTGCTATAGGAAAAATTGTGCTCTTGTTGCAATAGGAACGCAAGGCGTCATTCTCTTGCAGGCAGGGTGACTTCAGGTAGGAGGTCCTGGAAGGAAGGCGCAGCCTAGTGTTTTTCTCAGTGTAGCTCAGACTAGGGAATGTGTGCGACTTCCGCAGCAAGTTGGAACTTGCCCAAACGGTGCTCGTGAACCTATGCGAGTGCTGTGAAATCAAGATATCCTAAGAAAGAGTGCAGTGTGTTGCCCATGACTCAACAGACACAGGGGACCTCCCAGGGACCTATGGGCCTCGTTGTTGTTCAGCAGGCCACAGTTTGTGGAGGTACTCAGTGAACTTGGAACTAAAATGATGCTCACCCGAGGGGCCTAGGATTCCTGAAAAGGGTACATCCTTTAAAATAAAGCAGAACAGCGACTAAGAGCTCATGGAGAGAGCTGCATGCCTCCCTTTCTGCATGGCTACTCAGAGCCTTACCTCGAGGACAGGACAGATTTGAGATTCCCTTTAGCTCTAGAGCATGGCAAGATGAGTCCCACACCGGACTGTGAAGCACACTGTGTAGCCAGAGAAAACACATTTTCTTCCCAGACCAATGCCTACAATAGCCAGGGGCCTGTCAACAGCAGAGAATTCAGGGATCTTCAAGGCGGCATGAATGGAGCTTTCAAAATGAAAAAGCAAGTCTACATCCAACATGCCCCCATTTCCATAGGCACAAACAGCATACATCCCTGTGGTTTCAAAGAACTCAAAAGAGACACAGAGTACACATTGGTTCCTTCCCTGAATCACATTCTCGAGGCAGAGTGTTCTGCATGTGGTGAACGGCCTCATCCAAGGAACACCCTAGCTAGGCCTCTGGGCCCGTGTCTCTTCAAAAGCCTGCAGTGCTATAGGAAAAACTGTGCTTTAGTTGCAAAAGGAAAGCAAGCCGTCTTACTCCTGGAGGCAGGGTGACTTCAGGTAGGAGGTCCTGATTGGAAGGAGAAGCCTAGTGTTTTTCTCTGTGCAGCTCAGACTAGGGATTGAGTGCGATTTCCACGGCATGTTGGAACTTGCTTGAACGTTGCTCTTGAACCTGTGCGAGTGCTGTGAATCAAGATATCACAAGAAAGAGTGCAGTGTGTTGCCCATGACTCAGCAGACACAGAGGACCTCCGTGGGACCTATGGGCCTCGTTGTTGTTCAGCGGGCCTACAGGGGTGTGGAGGTACTCAGTGATCTTGGAACTAAAATGATGCTCACCCGAGGGGGTTAGGAGTCCTGAAAAGGGTACTTCCTTTAAAATAAATCAAAATAGCGACTAAGAGCACATGGAAAGAGCTGCATGCCTCCCTTTCTGCATGGCCACTCGGGGCCTCACCACGAGGCAAGGACAGATTTGAGATTCCCTTTAACTCTAGAGCATGGCAAGATGAGTCCCACCGCGGACTATGAAGCACACTGTGTAGCCAGAGAAAACACATTTTCTTCCCAGACCAAGGCGTACAATAGCCAGGGGCCTGTGAACAGCAGAGAATTTCAGGGAGCTTCAAGGCAGCCTGAATGGAGATATCCAAATGGATAAGGAAGTCTACTACCAACATGAGCCCATTTCCATAGGCAAAAACAGCATACATCCCTGTGGTTTCAAACAACTCAAAAGAGACACAGAGTACACACTGGTTCCTTCCCTGAATCAAATTCTCGAGGCAGGGTGTTCTGCATGTAGTGAACCGCCTCAACCAAGGAACGCCCTAGTTAGGCCTGGGGCCGGTGCCTCTTCAAAAGCCTGAAAAGCGTACTGGCGTTAAAATGCTGAAGATAAGCGACTACGGCCTCATGGAAACTGCTACACGCCCGGGTGCTACAGGAAAGACTGTGCTTTAGTTGCAATACGAACGCAACCGATTTTTTCCTGGAGGCAGGGTGACTTCAGGTAGGAGGTCCTGGAAGGAAGGTGAAGCCTAGTGTTTTTCTCAGTTCAGCTCAGACTAGGGAATGTGTGAGACTTCCACAGCAAGTTGGATCTTGCCAAAACAGTGCTCGTGAACCTGTGCGAGTGCTGTGAATCAAGATATCACAAGAAAGAGTGCAGTGTGTTGCCCATGATTCAGCAGACACAGAAGACCTCCGAGGGACCTATGGTCCACGTTGTTCTCAGCAGGGCTACAGAGGTGTGGAGGTAGTCAGGGATATTGGAACGAAAATGCTCCCTCGAGGGTCCTAGGAGTGCTGAAAAGGGTCTTTCCTTTAAAATAAAGCAGAACAGCGACTATGAGCTCATGGAAAGAGCTGCATGCCTCTCTTTCCCCATGGCTACTCAGGGCCTTACCTCGAGGCAAGGACTCAGGTTGAGATTCCCTTTAGCTATATAGCATGGCATGATGAGTTACGCCCAGGCCACTAAAGCTCCGTGTGTAGCCAGAGACAACACATTTTCTTCCCAGACCAATGCCTACAATAGCCAGGAGACTGTCAACAGCAGAGAATTTCAGGGAGCTTCAAGGCAGCATGAATGGAGCTATCAAAATGGATAAGGAAGTCTACTACCAACATGCCCCCATTTCCATAGGCACAGGCAGCATACATCCCTCTGGTTTCTAACAAGACAAAAGAGACACAGCGTACCCACTAGTTCCTTCCCTGAATCAAAATCGCCTGGCAGGGTGTTCTGCATCTAGAGAACTGCCACAACCAAGGAACGCCCTAGCTAGGCCTGTGGGCCCGTGCCTCTTCAAAAGCTTGCAGTGCTATAGGAAAAATTGTGCTCTTGTTGCAATAGGAACGCAAGGCGTCATTCTCTTGCAGGCAGGGTGACTTCAGGTAGGAGGTCCTGGAAGGAAGGCGCAGCCTAGTGTTTTTCTCAGTGTAGCTCAGACTAGGGAATGTGTGCGACTTCCGCAGCAAGTTGGAACTTGCCCAAACGGTGCTCGTGAACCTATGCGAGTGCTGTGAAATCAAGATATCCTAAGAAAGAGTGCAGTGTGTTGCCCATGACTCAACAGACACAGGGGACCTCCCAAGGACCTATGGGCCTCGTTGTTGTTCAGCAGGCCACAGTTTGTGGAGGTACTCAGTGAACTTGGAACTAAAATGATGCTCACCCGAGGGGCCTAGGATTCCTGAAAAGGGTACATCCTTTAAAATAAAGCAGAACAGCGACTAAGAGCTCATGGAGAGAGCTGCATGCCTCCCTTTCTGCATGGCTACTCAGAGCCTTACCTCGAGGACAGGACAGATTTGAGATTCCCTTTAGCTCTAGAGCATGGCAAGATGAGTCCCACACCGGACTATGAAGCACACTGTGTAGCCAGAGAAAACACATTTTCTTCCCAGACCAATGCCTACAATAGCCAGGGGCCTGTCAACAGCAGAGAATTCAGGGATCTTCAAGGCGGCATGAATGGAGCTTTCAAAATGAAAAAGCAAGTCTACTACCAACCTGCCCCCATTTCCATAGGCACAAACAGCATACATCCCTGTGGTTTCAAAGAACTCAAAAGAGACACAGAGTACACATTGGTTCCTTCCCTGAATCACATTCTCGAGGCAGAGTGTTCTGCATGTGGTGAACGGCCTCATCCAAGTAACACCCTAGCTAGGCCTCTGGGCCCGTGTCTCTTCAAAGGCCTGCAGTGCTATAGGAAAAACTGTGCTTTAGTTGCAAAAGGAAAGCAAGCCGTCTTACTCCTGGAGGCAGGGTGACTTCAGGTAGGAGGTCCTGATTGGAAGGAGAAGCCTAGTGTTTTTCTCTGTGCAGCTCAGACTAGGGATTGAGTGCGATTTCCACGGCATGTTGGAACTTGCTTGAACGTTGCTCTTGAACCTGTGCGAGTGCTGTGAATCAAGATATCACAAGAAAGAGTGCAGTGTGTTGCCCATGACTCAGCAGACACAGAGGACCTCCGTGGGACCTATGGGCCTCGTTGTTGTTCAGCGGGCCTACAGGGGTGTGGAGGTACTCAGTGATCTTGGAACTAAAATGATGCTCCCCCGAGGGGGATAGGAGTCCTGAAAAGGGTACTTCCTTTAAAATAAAGCCAAATAGCGACTAAGAGCACATGGAAAGAGCTGCATGCCTCCCTTTCTGCATGGCCACTCGGGGCCTCACCACGAGGCAAGGACAGATTTGAGATTCCCTTTAACTCTAGAGCATGGCAAGATGAGTCCCACCGCGGACTATGAAGCACACTGTGTAGCCAGAGAAAACACATTTTCTTCCCAGACCAATGCGTACAATAGCCAGGGGCCTGTGAACAGCAGAGTATTTCAGGGAGCTTCAAGGAGGCCTGAATGGAGCTATCAAAATGGATATGGAAGTCTACTACCAACATGAGCCCATTTCCATAGGCAAAAACAGTATACATCCCTGTGGTGTCAAACAACTCAAAAGAGACACAGAGTACACACTGGTTCCTTCCCTGAATCAAATTCTCGAGGCAGGGTGTTCTGCATGTAGTGAACCGCCTCAACCAAGGAACGCCCTAGTTAGGCCTGGGGCCGGTGCCTCTTCAAAAGCCTGAAAAGCGTACTGGCGTTAAAATGCTGAAGATAAGCGACTACGGCCTCATGGAAACTGCTACACGCCCGGGTGCTACAGGAAAGACTGTGCTTTAGTTGCAATACGAACGCAACCGATTTTTTCCTGGAGGCAGGGTGACTTCAGGTAGGAGGTCCTGGAAGGAAGGTGAAGCCTAGTGTTTTTCTCAGTTCAGCTCAGACTAGGGAATGTGTGAGACTTCCACAGCAAGTTGGATCTTGCCAAAACAGTGCTCGTGAACCTGTGCGAGTGCTGTGAATCAAGATATCCTAAGAAAGAGTGCAGTGTGTTGCCCATGATTCAGCAGACACAGAAGACCTCCGAGGGACCTATGGTCCACGTTGTTCTCAGCAGGGCTACAGAGGTGTGGAGGTAGTCAGGGATATTGGAACGAAAATGCTCCCTCGAGGGTCCTAGGAGTGCTGAAAAGGGTCCTTCCTTTAAAATAAAGCAGAACAGCGTCTATGAGCTCATGGAAAGAGCTGCATGCCTCTCTTTCCCCATGGCTACTCAGGGCCTTACCTCGAGGCAAGGACTCGCGTTGAGGCTCCCTTTAGCTCTAGAGCATGGCATGATGAGTTCCGCCCAGGCCACTAAAGCTCCGTGTGTAGCCAGAGAAAACACATTTTCTTCCCAGACCAATGCCTACAATAGCCAGGGGCCTGTCCACAGCAGAGAATTTCATGGAGCTTCAAGGCAACATGAATGGAGCTATCAAAAAGGATAAGGAAGTCTACTACCAACATGACCCCATTTCCATAGGCAAAAACAGCATACATCCCTGTGGTTTCAAACAACTCAGAAGAGACACAGAGTACACACTGGTTGCTTCCCTGAATCAACTTCTCGATGTAGGGTGTTCTGCATGTAGTGAACCGCCTCAACCAAGGAACGCCCTAGCTAGGCCCCTAAACCCGTGCCTCTTCAAAAGCCTTCAGTGCTGTAGGAAAAACTGTGCTTTAGTTGCAATAGGAACGCAAGGCGTCTTTCTCCTGGAGGCAGGGTGACTTCAGCTAGGAGGTCCTGGATGGAAGGAGAAGCCTAGTGTTTTTCTCAGTGCAGCCCAGACTAGGGAATGAGTGCGACTTCCACGGCATGTTGGAATTTATTAGAACGGTGCTCATGAATCTGTGCGAGTGCTGGGTAAATCAAGATGTCCCAAGAAAGAGTGCAGTGTGTTGCCCATGACTCAGCAGACCCAGAGGACCTCCGAGAGACCTATGGGCTTCGTTGTTTCTCAGCAAGCCAACAAGGTGTGGAAGTAGTCAGGGATCTTGGAACGAAAATGATGCTCCCCCGAGCGTCCTAGGAATGCTGAGAAGGGTACTTCCTTTAAAATAAAGCAGAACAGCGACTAAGAGCTCATGGAAAGAGCTGCCTGCCTCCCTTTCTGCATGGCTACTCAGGGCCTTACCTCAGGGCAAGGACTCAGGTTGAGATTCCCTTTAGCTCTAGAGCATGGCATGATGAGTTCCGCCCAGGCCACTAAAGCTCCGTGTGTAGCCAGAGAAAACACATTTTCTTCCCAGACCAATGCCTACAATAGCCAGGGGCCTGTCAACAGCAGAGAATTTCAGGGAGCTTCAAGGCAGCATGAATGGAGCTATCAAAATGGATAAGGAAGTCTACTACCAACATGCCCCCATTTCCATAGGCACAGGCAGCATACATCCGTCTGGTTTCTAACAAGACAAAAGAGACACAGCGTACCCACTAGTTCCTTCCCTGAATCAAAATCGCCTGGCAGGGTGTTCTGCATCTAGAGAACTGCCACAACCAAGGAACGCCCTAGCTAGGCCTGTGGGCCCGTGCCTCTTCAAAAGCTTGCAGTGCTATAGGAAAAATTGTGCTCTTGTTGCAATAGGAACGCAAGGCGTCATTCTCTTGCAGGCAGGGTGACTTCAGGTAGGAGGTCCTGGAAGGAAGGCGCAGCCTAGTGTTTTTCTCAGTGTAGCTCAGACTAGGGAATGTGTGCGACTTCCGCAGCAAGTTGGAACTTGCCCAAACGGTGCTCGTGAACCTATGCGAGTGCTGTGAAATCAAGATATCCTAAGAAAGAGTGCAGTGTGTTGCCCATGACTCAACAGACACAGGGGACCTCCCAGGGACCTATGGGCCTCGTTGTTGTTCAGCAGGCCACAGTTTGTGGAGGTACTCAGTGAACTTGGAACTAAAATGATGCTCACCCGAGGGGCCTAGGATTCCTGAAAAGGGTACATCCTTTAAAATAAAGCAGAACAGCGACTAAGAGCTCATGGAGAGAGCTGCATGCCTCCCTTTCTGCATGGCTACTCAGAGCCTTACCTCGAGGACAGGACAGATTTGAGATTCCCTTTAGCTCTAGAGCATGGCAAGATGAGTCCCACACCGGACTGTGAAGCACACTGTGTAGCCAGAGAAAACACATTTTCTTCCCAGACCAATGCCTACAATAGCCAGGGGCCTGTCAACAGCAGAGAATTCAGGGATCTTCAAGGCGGCATGAATGGAGCTTTCAAAATGAAAAAGCAAGTCTACTTCCAACATGCCCCCATTTCCATAGGCACAAACAGCATACATCCCTGTGGTTTCAAAGAACTCAAAAGAGACACAGAGTACACATTGGTTCCTTCCCTGAATCACATTCTCAAGGCAGAGTGTTCTGCATGTGGTGAACGGCCTCATCCAAGGAACACCCTAGCTAGGCCTCTGGGCCCGTGTCTCTTCAAAAGCCTGCAGTGCTATAGGAAAAACTGTGCTTTAGTTGCAAAAGGAAAGCAAGCCGTCTTACTCCTGGAGGCAGGGTGACTTCAGGTAGGAGGTCCTGATTGGAAGGAGAAGCCTAGTGTTTTTCTCTGTGCAGCTCAGACTAGGGATTGAGTGCGATTTCCACGGCATGTTGGAACTTGCTTGAACGTTGCTCTTGAACCTGTGCGAGTGCTGTGAATCAAGATATCACAAGAAAGAGTGCAGTGTGTTGCCCATGACTCAGCAGACACAGAGGACCTCCGTGGGACCTATGGGCCTCGTTGTTGTTCAGCGGGCCTACAGGGGTGTGGAGGTACTCAGTGATCTTGGAACTAAAATGATGCTCACCCGAGGGGGTTAGGAGTCCTGAAAAGGGTACTTCCTTTAAAATAAATCAAAATAGCGACTAAGAGCACATGGAAAGAGCTGCATGCCTCCCTTTCTGCATGGCCACTCGGGGCCTCACCACGAGGCAAGGACAGATTTGAGATTCCCTTTAACTCTAGAGCATGGCAAGATGAGTCCCACCGCGGACTATGAAGCACACTGTGTAGCCAGAGAAAACACATTTTCTTCCCAGACCAAGGCGTACAATAGCCAGGGGCCTGTGAACAGCAGAGAATTTCAGGGAGCTTCAAGGCAGCCTGAATGGAGATATCCAAATGGATAAGGAAGTCTACTACCAACATGAGCCCATTTCCATAGGCAAAAACAGCATACATCCCTGTGGTTTCAAACAACTCAAAAGAGACACAGAGTACACACTGGTTCCTTCCCTGAATCAAATTCTCGAGGCAGGGTGTTCTGCATGTAGTGAACCGCCTCAACCAAGGAACGCCCTAGTTAGGCCTGGGGCCGGTGCCTCTTCAAAAGCCTGAAAAGCGTACTGGCGTTAAAATGCTGAAGATAAGCGACTACGGCCTCATGGAAACTGCTACACGCCCGGGTGCTACAGGAAAGACTGTGCTTTAGTTGCAATACGAACGCAACCGATTTTTTCCTGGAGGCAGGGTGACTTCAGGTAGGAGGTCCTGGAAGGAAGGTGAAGCCTAGTGTTTTTCTCAGTTCAGCTCAGACTAGGGAATGTGTGAGACTTCCACAGCAAGTTGGATCTTGCCAAAACAGTGCTCGTGAACCTGTGCGAGTGCTGTGAATCAAGATATCACAAGAAAGAGTGCAGTGTGTTGCCCATGATTCAGCAGACACAGAAGACCTCCGAGGGACCTATGGTCCACGTTGTTCTCAGCAGGGCTACAGAGGTGTGGAGGTAGTCAGGGATATTGGAACGAAAATGCTCCCTCGAGGGTCCTAGGAGTGCTGAAAAGGGTCCTTCCTTTAAAATAAAGCAGAACAGCGACTAAGAGCTCATGGAGAGAGCTGCATGCCTCCCTTTCTGCATGGCTACTCAGAGCCTTACCTCGAGGACAGGACAGATTTGAGATTCCTTTTAGCTCTAGAGCATGGCAAGATGAGTCCCACACCGGACTATGAAGCACACTGTGTAGCCAGAGAAAACACATTTTCTTCCCAGACCAATGCCTACAATAGCCAGGGGCCTGTCAACAGCAGAGAATTCAGGGATCTTCAAGGCGGCATGAATGGAGCTTTCAAAATGAAAAAGCAAGTCTACTACCAACCTGCCCCCATTTCCATAGGCACAAACAGCATACATCCCTGTGGTTTCAAAGAACTCAAAAGAGACACAGAGTACACATTGGTTCCTTCCCTGAATCACATTCTCGAGGCAGAGTGTTCTGCATGTGGTGAACGGCCTCATCCAAGTAACACCCTAGCTAGGCCTCTGGGCCCGTGTCTCTTCAAAGGCCTGCAGTGCTATAGGAAAAACTGTGCTTTAGTTGCAAAAGGAAAGCAAGCCGTCTTACTCCTGGAGGCAGGGTGACTTCAGGTAGGAGGTCCTGATTGGAAGGAGAAGCCTAGTGTTTTTCTCTGTGCAGCTCAGACTAGGGATTGAGTGCGATTTCCACGGCATGTTGGAACTTGCTTGAACGTTGCTCTTGAACCTGTGCGAGTGCTGTGAATCAAGATATCACAAGAAAGAGTGCAGTGTGTTGCCCATGACTCAGCAGACACAGAGGACCTCCGTGGGACCTATGGGCCTCGTTGTTGTTCAGCGGGCCTACAGGGGTGTGGAGGTACTCAGTGATCTTGGAACTAAAATGATGCTCACCCGAGGGGGTTAGGAGTCCTGAAAAGGGTACTTCCTTTAAAATAAAGCCAAATAGCGACTAAGAGCACATGGAAAGAGCTGCATGCCTCCCTTTCTGCATGGCCACTCGGGGCCTCACCACGAGGCAAGGACAGATTTGAGATTCCCTTTAACTCTAGAGCATGGCAAGATGAGTCCCACCACGGACTATGAAGCACACTGTGTAGCCAGAGAAAACACATTTTCTTCCCAGACCAATGCGTACAATAGCCAGGGGCCTGTGAACAGCAGAGTATTTCAGGGAGCTTCAAGGAGGCCTGAATGGAGCTATCAAAATGGATATGGAAGTCTACTACCAACATGAGCCCATTTCCATAGGCACAAACAGCATACATCCCTGTGGTGTCAAACAACTCAAAAGAGACACAGAGTACACACTGGTTCCTTCCCTGAATCAAATTCTCGAGGCACGGTGTTCTGCATGTAGTGAACCGCCTCAACCAAGGAACGCCCTAGTTAGGCCTGGGGCCGGTGCCTCTTCGAAAGCCTGAAAAGCGTACTGGCGTTAAAATGCTGAAGATAAGCGACTACGGCCTCATGGAAACTGCTACACGCCCGGGTGCTACAGGAAAGACTGTGCTTTAGTTGCAATACGAACGCAACCGATTTTTTCCTGGAGGCAGGGTGACTTCAGGTAGGAGGTCCTGGAAGGAAGGTGAAGCCTAGTGTTTTTCTCAGTTCAGCTCAGACTAGGGAATGTGTGAGACTTCCACAGCAAGTTGGATCTTGCCAAAACAGTGCTCGTGAACCTGTGCGAGTGCTGTGAATCAAGATATCACAAGAAAGAGTGCAGTGTGTTGCCCATGATTCAGCAGACACAGAAGACCTCCGAGGGACCTATGGTCCACGTTGTTCTCAGCAGGGCTACAGAGGTGTGGAGGTAGTCAGGGATATTGGAACGAAAATGCTCCCTCGAGGGTCCTAGGAGTGCTGAAAAGGGTCCTTCCTTTAAAATAAAGCAGAACAGCGTCTATGAGCTCATGGAAAGAGCTGCATGCCTCTCTTTCCCCATGGCTACTCAGGGCCTTACCTCGAGGCAAGGACTCGCGTTGAGGCTCCCTTTAGCTCTAGAGCATGGCATGATGAGTTCCGCCCAGGCCACTAAAGCTCCGTGTGTAGCCAGAGAAAACACATTTTCTTCCCAGACCAATGCCTACAATAGCCAGGGGCCTGTCCACAGCAGAGAATTTCATGGAGCTTCAAGGCAACATGAATGGAGCTATCAAAAAGGATAAGGAAGTCTACTACCAACATGACCCCATTTCCATAGGCAAAAACAGCATACATCCCTGTGGTTTCAAACAACTCAGAAGAGACACAGAGTACACACTGGTTGCTTCCCTGAATCAACTTCTCGATGTAGGGTGTTCTGCATGTAGTGAACCGCCTCAACCAAGGAACGCCCTAGCTAGGCCCCTAAACCCGTGCCTCTTCAAAAGCCTTCAGTGCTGTAGGAAAAACTGTGCTTTAGTTGCAATAGGAACGCAAGGCGTCTTTCTCCTGGAGGCAGGGTGACTTCAGCTAGGAGGTCCTGGATGGAAGGAGAAGCCTAGTGTTTTTCTCAGTGCAGCCCAGACTAGGGAATGAGTGCGACTTCCACGGCATGTTGGAATTTATTAGAACGGTGCTCATGAATCTGTGCGAGTGCTGGGTAAATCAAGATGTCCCAAGAAAGAGTGCAGTGTGTTGCCCATGACTCAGCAGACCCAGAGGACCTCCGAGAGACCTATGGGCTTCGTTGTTTCTCAGCAAGCCAACAAGGTATGGAAGTAGTCAGGGATCTTGGAACGAAAATGATGCTCCCCCGAGCGTCCTAGGAATGCTGAGAAGGGTACTTCCTTTAAAATAAAGCAGAACAGCGACTAAGAGCTCATGGAAAGAGCTGCCTGCCTCCCTTTCTGCATGGCTACTCAGGGCCTTACCTCAGGGCAAGGACTCAGGTTGAGATTCCCTTTAGCTCTAGAGCATGGCATGATGAGTTCCGCCCAGGCCACTAAAGCTCCGTGTGTAGCCAGAGAAAACACATTTTCTTCCCAGACCAATGCCTACAATAGCCAGGGGCCTGTCAACAGCAGAGAATTTCAGGGAGCTTCAAGGCAGCATGAATGGAGCTATCAAAATGGATAAGGAAGTCTACTACCAACATGCCCCCATTTCCATAGGCACAGGCAGCATACATCCGTCTGGTTTCTAACAAGACAAAAGAGACACAGCGTACCCACTAGTTCCTTCCCTGAATCAAAATCGCCTGGCAGGGTGTTCTGCATCTAGAGAACTGCCACAACCAAGGAACGCCCTAGCTAGGCCTGTGGGCCCGTGCCTCTTCAAAAGCTTGCAGTGCTATAGGAAAAATTGTGCTCTTGTTGCAATAGGAACGCAAGGCGTCATTCTCTTGCAGGCAGGGTGACTTCAGGTAGGAGGTCCTGGAAGGAAGGCGCAGCCTAGTGTTTTTCTCAGTGTAGCTCAGACTAGGGAATGTGTGCGACTTCCGCAGCAAGTTGGAACTTGCCCAAACGGTGCTCGTGAACCTATGCGAGTGCTGTGAAATCAAGATATCCTAAGAAAGAGTGCAGTGTGTTGCCCATGACTCAACAGACACAGGGGACCTCCCAGGGACCTATGGGCCTCGTTGTTGTTCAGCAGGCCACAGTTTGTGGAGGTACTCAGTGAACTTGGAACTAAAATGATGCTCACCCGAGGGGCCTAGGATTCCTGAAAAGGGTACATCCTTTAAAATAAAGCAGAACAGCGACTAAGAGCTCATGGAGAGAGCTGCATGCCTCCCTTTCTGCATGGCTACTCAGAGCCTTACCTCGAGGACAGGACAGATTTGAGATTCCCTTTAGCTCTAGAGCATGGCAAGATGAGTCCCACACCGGACTGTGAAGCACACTGTGTAGCCAGAGAAAACACATTTTCTTCCCAGACCAATGCCTACAATAGCCAGGGGCCTGTCAACAGCAGAGAATTCAGGGATCTTCAAGGCGGCATGAATGGAGCTTTCAAAATGAAAAAGCAAGTCTACATCCAACATGCCCCCATTTCCATAGGCACAAACAGCATACATCCCTGTGGTTTCAAAGAACTCAAAAGAGACACAGAGTACACATTGGTTCCTTCCCTGAATCACATTCTCGAGGCAGAGTGTTCTGCATGTGGTGAACGGCCTCATCCAAGGAACACCCTAGCTAGGCCTCTGGGCCCGTGTCTCTTCAAAAGCCTGCAGTGCTATAGGAAAAACTGTGCTTTAGTTGCAAAAGGAAAGCAAGCCGTCTTACTCCTGGAGGCAGGGTGACTTCAGGTAGGAGGTCCTGATTGGAAGGAGAAGCCTAGTGTTTTTCTCTGTGCAGCTCAGACTAGGGATTGAGTGCGATTTCCACGGCATGTTGGAACTTGCTTGAACGTTGCTCTTGAACCTGTGCGAGTGCTGTGAATCAAGATATCACAAGAAAGAGTGCAGTGTGTTGCCCATGACTCAGCAGACACAGAGGACCTCCGTGGGACCTATGGGCCTCGTTGTTGTTCAGCGGGCCTACAGGGGTGTGGAGGTACTCAGTGATCTTGGAACTAAAATGATGCTCACCCGAGGGGGTTAGGAGTCCTGAAAAGGGTACTTCCTTTAAAATAAATCAAAATAGCGACTAAGAGCACATGGAAAGAGCTGCATGCCTCCCTTTCTGCATGGCCACTCGGGGCCTCACCACGAGGCAAGGACAGATTTGAGATTCCCTTTAACTCTAGAGCATGGCAAGATGAGTCCCACCGCGGACTATGAAGCACACTGTGTAGCCAGAGAAAACACATTTTCTTCCCAGACCAAGGCGTACAATAGCCAGGGGCCTGTGAACAGCAGAGAATTTCAGGGAGCTTCAAGGCAGCCTGAATGGAGATATCCAAATGGATAAGGAAGTCTACTACCAACATGAGCCCATTTCCATAGGCAAAAACAGCATACATCCCTGTGGTTTCAAACAACTCAAAAGAGACACAGAGTACACACTGGTTCCTTCCCTGAATCAAATTCTCGAGGCAGGGTGTTCTGCATGTAGTGAACCGCCTCAACCAAGGAACGCCCTAGTTAGGCCTGGGGCCGGTGCCTCTTCAAAAGCCTGAAAAGCGTACTGGCGTTAAAATGCTGAAGATAAGCGACTACGGCCTCATGGAAACTGCTACACGCCCGGGTGCTACAGGAAAGACTGTGCTTTAGTTGCAATACGAACGCAACCGATTTTTTCCTGGAGGCAGGGTGACTTCAGGTAGGAGGTCCTGGAAGGAAGGTGAAGCCTAGTGTTTTTCTCAGTTCAGCTCAGACTAGGGAATGTGTGAGACTTCCACAGCAAGTTGGATCTTGCCAAAACAGTGCTCGTGAACCTGTGCGAGTGCTGTGAATCAAGATATCACAAGAAAGAGTGCAGTGTGTTGCCCATGATTCAGCAGACACAGAAGACCTCCGAGGGACCTATGGTCCACGTTGTTCTCAGCAGGGCTACAGAGGTGTGGAGGTAGTCAGGGATATTGGAACGAAAATGCTCCCTCGAGGGTCCTAGGAGTGCTGAAAAGGGTCCTTCCTTTAAAATAAAGCAGAACAGCGACTATGAGCTCATGGAAAGAGCTGCATGCCTCTCTTTCCCCATGGCTACTCAGGGCCTTACCTCGAGGCAAGGACTCAGGTTGAGATTCCCTTTAGCTATATAGCATGGCATGATGAGTTCCGCCCAGGCCACTAAAGCTCCGTGTGTAGCCAGAGACAACACATTTTCTTCCCAGACCAATGCCTACAATAGCCAGGAGACTGTCAACAGCAGAGAATTTCAGGGAGCTTCAAGGCAGCATGAATGGAGCTATCAAAATGGATAAGGAAGTCTACTACCAACATGCCCCCATTTCCATAGGCACAGGCAGCATACATCCGTCTGGTTTCTAACAAGACAAAAGAGACACAGCGTACCCACTAGTTCCTTCCCTGAATCAAAATCGCCTGGCAGGGTGTTCTGCATCTAGAGAACTGCCACAACCAAGGAACGCCCTAGCTAGGCCTGTGGGCCCGTGCCTCTTCAAAAGCTTGCAGTGCTATAGGAAAAATTGTGCTCTTGTTGCAATAGGAACGCAAGGCGTCATTCTCTTGCAGGCAGGGTGACTTCAGGTAGGAGGTCCTGGAAGGAAGGCGCAGCCTAGTGTTTTTCTCAGTGTAGCTCAGACTAGGGAATGTGTGCGACTTCCGCAGCAAGTTGGAACTTGCCCAAACGGTGCTCGTGAACCTATGCGAGTGCTGTGAAATCAAGATATCCTAAGAAAGAGTGCAGTGTGTTGCCCATGACTCAACAGACACAGGGGACCTCCCAAGGACCTATGGGCCTCGTTGTTGTTCAGCAGGCCACAGTTTGTGGAGGTACTCAGTGAACTTGGAACTAAAATGATGCTCACCCGAGGGGCCTAGGATTCCTGAAAAGGGTACATCCTTTAAAATAAAGCAGAACAGCGACTAAGAGCTCATGGAGAGAGCTGCATGCCTCCCTTTCTGCATGGCTACTCAGAGCCTTACCTCGAGGACAGATTTGAGATTCCCTTTAGCTCTAGAGCATGGCAAGATGAGTCCCACACCGGACTATGAAGCACACTGTGTAGCCAGAGAAAACACATTTTCTTCCCAGACCAATGCCTACAATAGCCAGGGGCCTGTCAACAGCAGAGAATTCAGGGATCTTCAAGGCGGCATGAATGGAGCTTTCAAAATGAAAAAGCAAGTCTACTACCAACCTGCCCCCATTTCCATAGGCACAAACAGCATACATCCCTGTGGTTTCAAAGAACTCAAAAGAGACACAGAGTACACATTGGTTCCTTCCCTGAATCACATTCTCGAGGCAGAGTGTTCTGCATGTGGTGAACGGCCTCATCCAAGTAACACCCTAGCTAGGCCTCTGGGCCCGTGTCTCTTCAAAGGCCTGCAGTGCTATAGGAAAAACTGTGCTTTAGTTGCAAAAGGAAAGCAAGCCGTCTTACTCCTGGAGGCAGGGTGACTTCAGGTAGGAGGTCCTGATTGGAAGGAGAAGCCTAGTGTTTTTCTCTGTGCAGCTCAGACTAGGGATTGAGTGCGATTTCCACGGCATGTTGGAACTTGCTTGAACGTTGCTCTTGAACCTGTGCGAGTGCTGTGAATCAAGATATCACAAGAAAGAGTGCAGTGTGTTGCCCATGACTCAGCAGACACAGAGGACCTCCGTGGGACCTATGGGCCTCGTTGTTGTTCAGCGGGCCTACAGGGGTGTGGAGGTACTCAGTGATCTTGGAACTAAAATGATGCTCCCCCGAGGGGGATAGGAGTCCTGAAAAGGGTACTTCCTTTAAAATAAAGCCAAATAGCGACTAAGAGCACATGGAAAGAGCTGCATGCCTCCCTTTCTGCATGGCCACTCGGGGCCTCACCACGAGGCAAGGACAGATTTGAGATTCCCTTTAACTCTAGAGCATGGCAAGATGAGTCCCACCGCGGACTATGAAGCACACTGTGTAGCCAGAGAAAACACATTTTCTTCCCAGACCAATGCGTACAATAGCCAGGGGCCTGTGAACAGCAGAGTATTTCAGGGAGCTTCAAGGAGGCCTGAATGGAGCTATCAAAATGGATATGGAAGTCTACTACCAACATGAGCCCATTTCCATAGGCAAAAACAGTATACATCCCTGTGGTGTCAAACAACTCAAAAGAGACACAGAGTACACACTGGTTCCTTCCCTGAATCAAATTCTCGAGGCAGGGTGTTCTGCATGTAGTGAACCGCCTCAACCAAGGAACGCCCTAGTTAGGCCTGGGGCCGGTGCCTCTTCAAAAGCCTGAAAAGCGTACTGGCGTTAAAATGCTGAAGATAAGCGACTACGGCCTCATGGAAACTGCTACACGCCCGGGTGCTACAGGAAAGACTGTGCTTTAGTTGCAATACGAACGCAACCGATTTTTTCCTGGAGGCAGGGTGACTTCAGGTAGGAGGTCCTGGAAGGAAGGTGAAGCCTAGTGTTTTTCTCAGTTCAGCTCAGACTAGGGAATGTGTGAGACTTCCACAGCAAGTTGGATCTTGCCAAAACAGTGCTCGTGAACCTGTGCGAGTGCTGTGAATCAAGATATCCTAAGAAAGAGTGCAGTGTGTTGCCCATGATTCAGCAGACACAGAAGACCTCCGAGGGACCTATGGTCCACGTTGTTCTCAGCAGGGCTACAGAGGTGTGGAGGTAGTCAGGGATATTGGAACGAAAATGCTCCCTCGAGGGTCCTAGGAGTGCTGAAAAGGGTCCTTCCTTTAAAATAAAGCAGAACAGCGTCTATGAGCTCATGGAAAGAGCTGCATGCCTCTCTTTCCCCATGGCTACTCAGGGCCTTACCTCGAGGCAAGGACTCGCGTTGAGGCTCCCTTTAGCTCTAGAGCATGGCATGATGAGTTCCGCCCAGGCCACTAAAGCTCCGTGTGTAGCCAGAGAAAACACATTTTCTTCCCAGACCAATGCCTACAATAGCCAGGGGCCTGTCCACAGCAGAGAATTTCATGGAGCTTCAAGGCAACATGAATGGAGCTATCAAAAAGGATAAGGAAGTCTACTACCAACATGACCCCATTTCCATAGGCAAAAACAGCATACATCCCTGTGGTTTCAAACAACTCAGAAGAGACACAGAGTACACACTGGTTGCTTCCCTGAATCAACTTCTCGATGTAGGGTGTTCTGCATGTAGTGAACCGCCTCAACCAAGGAACGCCCTAGCTAGGCCCCTAAACCCGTGCCTCTTCAAAAGCCTTCAGTGCTGTAGGAAAAACTGTGCTTTAGTTGCAATAGGAACGCAAGGCGTCTTTCTCCTGGAGGCAGGGTGACTTCAGCTAGGAGGTCCTGGATGGAAGGAGAAGCCTAGTGTTTTTCTCAGTGCAGCCCAGACTAGGGAATGAGTGCGACTTCCACGGCATGTTGGAATTTATTAGAACGGTGCTCATGAATCTGTGCGAGTGCTGGGTAAATCAAGATGTCCCAAGAAAGAGTGCAGTGTGTTGCCCATGACTCAGCAGACCCAGAGGACCTCCGAGAGACCTATGGGCTTCGTTGTTTCTCAGCAAGCCAACAAGGTGTGGAAGTAGTCAGGGATCTTGGAACGAAAATGATGCTCCCCCGAGCGTCCTAGGAATGCTGAGAAGGGTACTTCCTTTAAAATAAAGCAGAACAGCGACTAAGAGCTCATGGAAAGAGCTGCCTGCCTCCCTTTCTGCATGGCTACTCAGGGCCTTACCTCAGGGCAAGGACTCAGGTTGAGATTCCCTTTAGCTCTAGAGCATGGCATGATGAGTTCCGCCCAGGCCACTAAAGCTCCGTGTGTAGCCAGAGAAAACACATTTTCTTCCCAGACCAATGCCTACAATAGCCAGGGGCCTGTCAACAGCAGAGAATTTCAGGGAGCTTCAAGGCAGCATGAATGGAGCTATCAAAATGGATAAGGAAGTCTACTACCAACATGCCCCCATTTCCATAGGCACAGGCAGCATACATCCGTCTGGTTTCTAACAAGACAAAAGAGACACAGCGTACCCACTAGTTCCTTCCCTGAATCAAAATCGCCTGGCAGGGTGTTCTGCATCTAGAGAACTGCCACAACCAAGGAACGCCCTAGCTAGGCCTGTGGGCCCGTGCCTCTTCAAAAGCTTGCAGTGCTATAGGAAAAATTGTGCTCTTGTTGCAATAGGAACGCAAGGCGTCATTCTCTTGCAGGCAGGGTGACTTCAGGTAGGAGGTCCTGGAAGGAAGGCGCAGCCTAGTGTTTTTCTCAGTGTAGCTCAGACTAGGGAATGTGTGCGACTTCCGCAGCAAGTTGGAACTTGCCCAAACGGTGCTCGTGAACCTATGCGAGTGCTGTGAAATCAAGATATCCTAAGAAAGAGTGCAGTGTGTTGCCCATGACTCAACAGACACAGGGGACCTCCCAGGGACCTATGGGCCTCGTTGTTGTTCAGCAGGCCACAGTTTGTGGAGGTACTCAGTGAACTTGGAACTAAAATGATGCTCACCCGAGGGGCCTAGGATTCCTGAAAAGGGTACATCCTTTAAAATAAAGCAGAACAGCGACTAAGAGCTCATGGAGAGAGCTGCATGCCTCCCTTTCTGCATGGCTACTCAGAGCCTTACCTCGAGGACAGGACAGATTTGAGATTCCCTTTAGCTCTAGAGCATGGCAAGATGAGTCCCACACCGGACTGTGAAGCACACTGTGTAGCCAGAGAAAACACATTTTCTTCCCAGACCAATGCCTACAATAGCCAGGGGCCTGTCAACAGCAGAGAATTCAGGGATCTTCAAGGCGGCATGAATGGAGCTTTCAAAATGAAAAAGCAAGTCTACTTCCAACATGCCCCCATTTCCATAGGCACAAACAGCATACATCCCTGTGGTTTCAAAGAACTCAAAAGAGACACAGAGTACACATTGGTTCCTTCCCTGAATCACATTCTCAAGGCAGAGTGTTCTGCATGTGGTGAACGGCCTCATCCAAGGAACACCCTAGCTAGGCCTCTGGGCCCGTGTCTCTTCAAAAGCCTGCAGTGCTATAGGAAAAACTGTGCTTTAGTTGCAAAAGGAAAGCAAGCCGTCTTACTCCTGGAGGCAGGGTGACTTCAGGTAGGAGGTCCTGATTGGAAGGAGAAGCCTAGTGTTTTTCTCTGTGCAGCTCAGACTAGGGATTGAGTGCGATTTCCACGGCATGTTGGAACTTGCTTGAACGTTGCTCTTGAACCTGTGCGAGTGCTGTGAATCAAGATATCACAAGAAAGAGTGCAGTGTGTTGCCCATGACTCAGCAGACACAGAGGACCTCCGTGGGACCTATGGGCCTCGTTGTTGTTCAGCGGGCCTACAGGGGTGTGGAGGTACTCAGTGATCTTGGAACTAAAATGATGCTCACCCGAGGGGGTTAGGAGTCCTGAAAAGGGTACTTCCTTTAAAATAAATCAAAATAGCGACTAAGAGCACATGGAAAGAGCTGCATGCCTCCCTTTCTGCATGGCCACTCGGGGCCTCACCACGAGGCAAGGACAGATTTGAGATTCCCTTTAACTCTAGAGCATGGCAAGATGAGTCCCACCGCGGACTATGAAGCACACTGTGTAGCCAGAGAAAACACATTTTCTTCCCAGACCAAGGCGTACAATAGCCAGGGGCCTGTGAACAGCAGAGAATTTCAGGGAGCTTCAAGGCAGCCTGAATGGAGATATCCAAATGGATAAGGAAGTCTACTACCAACATGAGCCCATTTCCATAGGCAAAAACAGCATACATCCCTGTGGTTTCAAACAACTCAAAAGAGACACAGAGTACACACTGGTTCCTTCCCTGAATCAAATTCTCGAGGCAGGGTGTTCTGCATGTAGTGAACCGCCTCAACCAAGGAACGCCCTAGTTAGGCCTGGGGCCGGTGCCTCTTCAAAAGCCTGAAAAGCGTACTGGCGTTAAAATGCTGAAGATAAGCGACTACGGCCTCATGGAAACTGCTACACGCCCGGGTGCTACAGGAAAGACTGTGCTTTAGTTGCAATACGAACGCAACCGATTTTTTCCTGGAGGCAGGGTGACTTCAGGTAGGAGGTCCTGGAAGGAAGGTGAAGCCTAGTGTTTTTCTCAGTTCAGCTCAGACTAGGGAATGTGTGAGACTTCCACAGCAAGTTGGATCTTGCCAAAACAGTGCTCGTGAACCTGTGCGAGTGCTGTGAATCAAGATATCACAAGAAAGAGTGCAGTGTGTTGCCCATGATTCAGCAGACACAGAAGACCTCCGAGGGACCTATGGTCCACGTTGTTCTCAGCAGGGCTACAGAGGTGTGGAGGTAGTCAGGGATATTGGAACGAAAATGCTCCCTCGAGGGTCCTAGGAGTGCTGAAAAGGGTCCTTCCTTTAAAATAAAGCAGAACAGCGACTATGAGCTCATGGAAAGAGCTGCATGCCTCTCTTTCCCCATGGCTACTCAGGGCCTTACCTCGAGGCAAGGACTCAGGTTGAGATTCCCTTTAG
The DNA here is from genome assembly GCF_965194825.1 of Balaenoptera physalus. NCBI lineage: Eukaryota > Metazoa > Chordata > Mammalia > Artiodactyla > Balaenopteridae > Balaenoptera > Balaenoptera physalus. The sequence goes on along the minus strand of NW_028125978.1, from coordinate 242,975 downwards.
CTATATAGCATGGCATGATGAGTTCCGCCCAGGCCACTAAAGCTCCGTGTGTAGCCAGAGACAACACATTTTCTTCCCAGACCAATGCCTACAATAGCCAGGAGACTGTCAACAGCAGAGAATTTCAGGGAGCTTCAAGGCAGCATGAATGGAGCTATCAAAATGGATAAGGAAGTCTACTACCAACATGCCCCCATTTCCATAGGCACAGGCAGCATACATCCGTCTGGTTTCTAACAAGACAAAAGAGACACAGCGTACCCACTAGTTCCTTCCCTGAATCAAAATCGCCTGGCAGGGTGTTCTGCATCTAGAGAACTGCCACAACCAAGGAACGCCCTAGCTAGGCCTGTGGGCCCGTGCCTCTTCAAAAGCTTGCAGTGCTATAGGAAAAATTGTGCTCTTGTTGCAATAGGAACGCAAGGCGTCATTCTCTTGCAGGCAGGGTGACTTCAGGTAGGAGGTCCTGGAAGGAAGGCGCAGCCTAGTGTTTTTCTCAGTGTAGCTCAGACTAGGGAATGTGTGCGACTTCCGCAGCAAGTTGGAACTTGCCCAAACGGTGCTCGTGAACCTATGCGAGTGCTGTGAAATCAAGATATCCTAAGAAAGAGTGCAGTGTGTTGCCCATGACTCAACAGACACAGGGGACCTCCCAAGGACCTATGGGCCTCGTTGTTGTTCAGCAGGCCACAGTTTGTGGAGGTACTCAGTGAACTTGGAACTAAAATGATGCTCACCCGAGGGGCCTAGGATTCCTGAAAAGGGTACATCCTTTAAAATAAAGCAGAACAGCGACTAAGAGCTCATGGAGAGAGCTGCATGCCTCCCTTTCTGCATGGCTACTCAGAGCCTTACCTCGAGGACAGATTTGAGATTCCCTTTAGCTCTAGAGCATGGCAAGATGAGTCCCACACCGGACTATGAAGCACACTGTGTAGCCAGAGAAAACACATTTTCTTCCCAGACCAATGCCTACAATAGCCAGGGGCCTGTCAACAGCAGAGAATTCAGGGATCTTCAAGGCGGCATGAATGGAGCTTTCAAAATGAAAAAGCAAGTCTACATCCAACATGCCCCCATTTCCATAGGCACAAACAGCATACATCCCTGTGGTTTCAAAGAACTCAAAAGAGACACAGAGTACACATTGGTTCCTTCCCTGAATCACATTCTCGAGGCAGAGTGTTCTGCATGTGGTGAACGGCCTCATCCAAGGAACACCCTAGCTAGGCCTCTGGGCCCGTGTCTCTTCAAAAGCCTGCAGTGCTATAGGAAAAACTGTGCTTTAGTTGCAAAAGGAAAGCAAGCCGTCTTACTCCTGGAGGCAGGGTGACTTCAGGTAGGAGGTCCTGATTGGAAGGAGAAGCCTAGTGTTTTTCTCTGTGCAGCTCAGACTAGGGATTGAGTGCGATTTCCACGGCATGTTGGAACTTGCTTGAACGTTGCTCTTGAACCTGTGCGAGTGCTGTGAATCAAGATATCACAAGAAAGAGTGCAGTGTGTTGCCCATGACTCAGCAGACACAGAGGACCTCCGTGGGACCTATGGGCCTCGTTGTTGTTCAGCGGGCCTACAGGGGTGTGGAGGTACTCAGTGATCTTGGAACTAAAATGATGCTCACCCGAGGGGGTTAGGAGTCCTGAAAAGGGTACTTCCTTTAAAATAAATCAAAATAGCGACTAAGAGCACATGGAAAGAGCTGCATGCCTCCCTTTCTGCATGGCCACTCGGGGCCTCACCACGAGGCAAGGACAGATTTGAGATTCCCTTTAACTCTAGAGCATGGCAAGATGAGTCCCACCGCGGACTATGAAGCACACTGTGTAGCCAGAGAAAACACATTTTCTTCCCAGACCAAGGCGTACAATAGCCAGGGGCCTGTGAACAGCAGAGAATTTCAGGGAGCTTCAAGGCAGCCTGAATGGAGATATCCAAATGGATAAGGAAGTCTACTACCAACATGAGCCCATTTCCATAGGCAAAAACAGCATACATCCCTGTGGTTTCAAACAACTCAAAAGAGACACAGAGTACACACTGGTTCCTTCCCTGAATCAAATTCTCGAGGCAGGGTGTTCTGCATGTAGTGAACCGCCTCAACCAAGGAACGCCCTAGTTAGGCCTGGGGCCGGTGCCTCTTCAAAAGCCTGAAAAGCGTACTGGCGTTAAAATGCTGAAGATAAGCGACTACGGCCTCATGGAAACTGCTACACGCCCGGGTGCTACAGGAAAGACTGTGCTTTAGTTGCAATACGAACGCAACCGATTTTTTCCTGGAGGCAGGGTGACTTCAGGTAGGAGGTCCTGGAAGGAAGGTGAAGCCTAGTGTTTTTCTCAGTTCAGCTCAGACTAGGGAATGTGTGAGACTTCCACAGCAAGTTGGATCTTGCCAAAACAGTGCTCGTGAACCTGTGCGAGTGCTGTGAATCAAGATATCACAAGAAAGAGTGCAGTGTGTTGCCCATGATTCAGCAGACACAGAAGACCTCCGAGGGACCTATGGTCCACGTTGTTCTCAGCAGGGCTACAGAGGTGTGGAGGTAGTCAGGGATATTGGAACGAAAATGCTCCCTCGAGGGTCCTAGGAGTGCTGAAAAGGGTCCTTCCTTTAAAATAAAGCAGAACAGCGACTATGAGCTCATGGAAAGAGCTGCATGCCTCTCTTTCCCCATGGCTACTCAGGGCCTTACCTCGAGGCAAGGACTCAGGTTGAGATTCCCTTTAGCTATATAGCATGGCATGATGAGTTCCGCCCAGGCCACTAAAGCTCCGTGTGTAGCCAGAGACAACACATTTTCTTCCCAGACCAATGCCTACAATAGCCAGGAGACTGTCAACAGCAGAGAATTTCAGGGAGCTTCAAGGCAGCATGAATGGAGCTATCAAAATGGATAAGGAAGTCTACTACCAACATGCCCCCATTTCCATAGGCACAGGCAGCATACATCCGTCTGGTTTCTAACAAGACAAAAGAGACACAGCGTACCCACTAGTTCCTTCCCTGAATCAAAATCGCCTGGCAGGGTGTTCTGCATCTAGAGAACTGCCACAACCAAGGAACGCCCTAGCTAGGCCTGTGGGCCCGTGCCTCTTCAAAAGCTTGCAGTGCTATAGGAAAAATTGTGCTCTTGTTGCAATAGGAACGCAAGGCGTCATTCTCTTGCAGGCAGGGTGACTTCAGGTAGGAGGTCCTGGAAGGAAGGCGCAGCCTAGTGTTTTTCTCAGTGTAGCTCAGACTAGGGAATGTGTGCGACTTCCGCAGCAAGTTGGAACTTGCCCAAACGGTGCTCGTGAACCTATGCGAGTGCTGTGAAATCAAGATATCCTAAGAAAGAGTGCAGTGTGTTGCCCATGACTCAACAGACACAGGGGACCTCCCAAGGACCTATGGGCCTCGTTGTTGTTCAGCAGGCCACAGTTTGTGGAGGTACTCAGTGAACTTGGAACTAAAATGATGCTCACCCGAGGGGCCTAGGATTCCTGAAAAGGGTACATCCTTTAAAATAAAGCAGAACAGCGACTAAGAGCTCATGGAGAGAGCTGCATGCCTCCCTTTCTGCATGGCTACTCAGAGCCTTACCTCGAGGACAGATTTGAGATTCCCTTTAGCTCTAGAGCATGGCAAGATGAGTCCCACACCGGACTATGAAGCACACTGTGTAGCCAGAGAAAACACATTTTCTTCCCAGACCAATGCCTACAATAGCCAGGGGCCTGTCAACAGCAGAGAATTCAGGGATCTTCAAGGCGGCATGAATGGAGCTTTCAAAATGAAAAAGCAAGTCTACTACCAACCTGCCCCCATTTCCATAGGCACAAACAGCATACATCCCTGTGGTTTCAAAGAACTCAAAAGAGACACAGAGTACACATTGGTTCCTTCCCTGAATCACATTCTCGAGGCAGAGTGTTCTGCATGTGGTGAACGGCCTCATCCAAGTAACACCCTAGCTAGGCCTCTGGGCCCGTGTCTCTTCAAAGGCCTGCAGTGCTATAGGAAAAACTGTGCTTTAGTTGCAAAAGGAAAGCAAGCCGTCTTACTCCTGGAGGCAGGGTGACTTCAGGTAGGAGGTCCTGATTGGAAGGAGAAGCCTAGTGTTTTTCTCTGTGCAGCTCAGACTAGGGATTGAGTGCGATTTCCACGGCATGTTGGAACTTGCTTGAACGTTGCTCTTGAACCTGTGCGAGTGCTGTGAATCAAGATATCACAAGAAAGAGTGCAGTGTGTTGCCCATGACTCAGCAGACACAGAGGACCTCCGTGGGACCTATGGGCCTCGTTGTTGTTCAGCGGGCCTACAGGGGTGTGGAGGTACTCAGTGATCTTGGAACTAAAATGATGCTCCCCCGAGGGGGATAGGAGTCCTGAAAAGGGTACTTCCTTTAAAATAAAGCCAAATAGCGACTAAGAGCACATGGAAAGAGCTGCATGCCTCCCTTTCTGCATGGCCACTCGGGGCCTCACCACGAGGCAAGGACAGATTTGAGATTCCCTTTAACTCTAGAGCATGGCAAGATGAGTCCCACCGCGGACTATGAAGCACACTGTGTAGCCAGAGAAAACACATTTTCTTCCCAGACCAATGCGTACAATAGCCAGGGGCCTGTGAACAGCAGAGTATTTCAGGGAGCTTCAAGGAGGCCTGAATGGAGCTATCAAAATGGATATGGAAGTCTACTACCAACATGAGCCCATTTCCATAGGCAAAAACAGTATACATCCCTGTGGTGTCAAACAACTCAAAAGAGACACAGAGTACACACTGGTTCCTTCCCTGAATCAAATTCTCGAGGCAGGGTGTTCTGCATGTAGTGAACCGCCTCAACCAAGGAACGCCCTAGTTAGGCCTGGGGCCGGTGCCTCTTCAAAAGCCTGAAAAGCGTACTGGCGTTAAAATGCTGAAGATAAGCGACTACGGCCTCATGGAAACTGCTACACGCCCGGGTGCTACAGGAAAGACTGTGCTTTAGTTGCAATACGAACGCAACCGATTTTTTCCTGGAGGCAGGGTGACTTCAGGTAGGAGGTCCTGGAAGGAAGGTGAAGCCTAGTGTTTTTCTCAGTTCAGCTCAGACTAGGGAATGTGTGAGACTTCCACAGCAAGTTGGATCTTGCCAAAACAGTGCTCGTGAACCTGTGCGAGTGCTGTGAATCAAGATATCCTAAGAAAGAGTGCAGTGTGTTGCCCATGATTCAGCAGACACAGAAGACCTCCGAGGGACCTATGGTCCACGTTGTTCTCAGCAGGGCTACAGAGGTGTGGAGGTAGTCAGGGATATTGGAACGAAAATGCTCCCTCGAGGGTCCTAGGAGTGCTGAAAAGGGTCCTTCCTTTAAAATAAAGCAGAACAGCGTCTATGAGCTCATGGAAAGAGCTGCATGCCTCTCTTTCCCCATGGCTACTCAGGGCCTTACCTCGAGGCAAGGACTCGCGTTGAGGCTCCCTTTAGCTCTAGAGCATGGCATGATGAGTTCCGCCCAGGCCACTAAAGCTCCGTGTGTAGCCAGAGAAAACACATTTTCTTCCCAGACCAATGCCTACAATAGCCAGGGGCCTGTCCACAGCAGAGAATTTCATGGAGCTTCAAGGCAACATGAATGGAGCTATCAAAAAGGATAAGGAAGTCTACTACCAACATGACCCCATTTCCATAGGCAAAAACAGCATACATCCCTGTGGTTTCAAACAACTCAGAAGAGACACAGAGTACACACTGGTTGCTTCCCTGAATCAACTTCTCGATGTAGGGTGTTCTGCATGTAGTGAACCGCCTCAACCAAGGAACGCCCTAGCTAGGCCCCTAAACCCGTGCCTCTTCAAAAGCCTTCAGTGCTGTAGGAAAAACTGTGCTTTAGTTGCAATAGGAACGCAAGGCGTCTTTCTCCTGGAGGCAGGGTGACTTCAGCTAGGAGGTCCTGGATGGAAGGAGAAGCCTAGTGTTTTTCTCAGTGCAGCCCAGACTAGGGAATGAGTGCGACTTCCACGGCATGTTGGAATTTATTAGAACGGTGCTCATGAATCTGTGCGAGTGCTGGGTAAATCAAGATGTCCCAAGAAAGAGTGCAGTGTGTTGCCCATGACTCAGCAGACCCAGAGGACCTCCGAGAGACCTATGGGCTTCGTTGTTTCTCAGCAAGCCAACAAGGTGTGGAAGTAGTCAGGGATCTTGGAACGAAAATGATGCTCCCCCGAGCGTCCTAGGAATGCTGAGAAGGGTACTTCCTTTAAAATAAAGCAGAACAGCGACTAAGAGCTCATGGAAAGAGCTGCCTGCCTCCCTTTCTGCATGGCTACTCAGGGCCTTACCTCAGGGCAAGGACTCAGGTTGAGATTCCCTTTAGCTCTAGAGCATGGCATGATGAGTTCCGCCCAGGCCACTAAAGCTCCGTGTGTAGCCAGAGAAAACACATTTTCTTCCCAGACCAATGCCTACAATAGCCAGGGGCCTGTCAACAGCAGAGAATTTCAGGGAGCTTCAAGGCAGCATGAATGGAGCTATCAAAATGGATAAGGAAGTCTACTACCAACATGCCCCCATTTCCATAGGCACAGGCAGCATACATCCGTCTGGTTTCTAACAAGACAAAAGAGACACAGCGTACCCACTAGTTCCTTCCCTGAATCAAAATCGCCTGGCAGGGTGTTCTGCATCTAGAGAACTGCCACAACCAAGGAACGCCCTAGCTAGGCCTGTGGGCCCGTGCCTCTTCAAAAGCTTGCAGTGCTATAGGAAAAATTGTGCTCTTGTTGCAATAGGAACGCAAGGCGTCATTCTCTTGCAGGCAGGGTGACTTCAGGTAGGAGGTCCTGGAAGGAAGGCGCAGCCTAGTGTTTTTCTCAGTGTAGCTCAGACTAGGGAATGTGTGCGACTTCCGCAGCAAGTTGGAACTTGCCCAAACGGTGCTCGTGAACCTATGCGAGTGCTGTGAAATCAAGATATCCTAAGAAAGAGTGCAGTGTGTTGCCCATGACTCAACAGACACAGGGGACCTCCCAGGGACCTATGGGCCTCGTTGTTGTTCAGCAGGCCACAGTTTGTGGAGGTACTCAGTGAACTTGGAACTAAAATGATGCTCACCCGAGGGGCCTAGGATTCCTGAAAAGGGTACATCCTTTAAAATAAAGCAGAACAGCGACTAAGAGCTCATGGAGAGAGCTGCATGCCTCCCTTTCTGCATGGCTACTCAGAGCCTTACCTCGAGGACAGGACAGATTTGAGATTCCCTTTAGCTCTAGAGCATGGCAAGATGAGTCCCACACCGGACTGTGAAGCACACTGTGTAGCCAGAGAAAACACATTTTCTTCCCAGACCAATGCCTACAATAGCCAGGGGCCTGTCAACAGCAGAGAATTCAGGGATCTTCAAGGCGGCATGAATGGAGCTTTCAAAATGAAAAAGCAAGTCTACTTCCAACATGCCCCCATTTCCATAGGCACAAACAGCATACATCCCTGTGGTTTCAAAGAACTCAAAAGAGACACAGAGTACACATTGGTTCCTTCCCTGAATCACATTCTCAAGGCAGAGTGTTCTGCATGTGGTGAACGGCCTCATCCAAGGAACACCCTAGCTAGGCCTCTGGGCCCGTGTCTCTTCAAAAGCCTGCAGTGCTATAGGAAAAACTGTGCTTTAGTTGCAAAAGGAAAGCAAGCCGTCTTACTCCTGGAGGCAGGGTGACTTCAGGTAGGAGGTCCTGATTGGAAGGAGAAGCCTAGTGTTTTTCTCTGTGCAGCTCAGACTAGGGATTGAGTGCGATTTCCACGGCATGTTGGAACTTGCTTGAACGTTGCTCTTGAACCTGTGCGAGTGCTGTGAATCAAGATATCACAAGAAAGAGTGCAGTGTGTTGCCCATGACTCAGCAGACACAGAGGACCTCCGTGGGACCTATGGGCCTCGTTGTTGTTCAGCGGGCCTACAGGGGTGTGGAGGTACTCAGTGATCTTGGAACTAAAATGCTGCTCACCCGAGGGGGTTAGGAGTCCTGAAAAGGGTACTTCCTTTAAAATAAAGCCAAATAGCGACTAAGAGCACATGGAAAGAGCTGCATGCCTCCCTTTCTGCATGGCCACTCGGGGCCTCACCACGAGGCAAGGACAGATTTGAGATTCCCTTTAACTCTAGAGCATGGCAAGATGAGTCCCACCACGGACTATGAAGCACACTGTGTAGCCAGAGAAAACACATTTTCTTCCCAGACCAATGCGTACAATAGCCAGGGGCCTGTGAACAGCAGAGTATTTCAGGGAGCTTCAAGGAGGCCTGAATGGAGCTATCAAAATGGATATGGAAGTCTACTACCAACATGAGCCCATTTCCATAGGCACAAACAGCATACATCCCTGTGGTGTCAAACAACTCAAAAGAGACACAGAGTACACACTGGTTCCTTCCCTGAATCAAATTCTCGAGGCACGGTGTTCTGCATGTAGTGAACCGCCTCAACCAAGGAACGCCCTAGTTAGGCCTGGGGCCGGTGCCTCTTCGAAAGCCTGAAAAGCGTACTGGCGTTAAAATGCTGAAGATAAGCGACTACGGCCTCATGGAAACTGCTACACGCCCGGGTGCTACAGGAAAGACTGTGCTTTAGTTGCAATACGAACGCAACCGATTTTTTCCTGGAGGCAGGGTGACTTCAGGTAGGAGGTCCTGGAAGGAAGGTGAAGCCTAGTGTTTTTCTCAGTTCAGCTCAGACTAGGGAATGTGTGAGACTTCCACAGCAAGTTGGATCTTGCCAAAACAGTGCTCGTGAACCTGTGCGAGTGCTGTGAATCAAGATATCACAAGAAAGAGTGCAGTGTGTTGCCCATGATTCAGCAGACACAGAAGACCTCCGAGGGACCTATGGTCCACGTTGTTCTCAGCAGGGCTACAGAGGTGTGGAGGTAGTCAGGGATATTGGAACGAAAATGCTCCCTCGAGGGTCCTAGGAGTGCTGAAAAGGGTCCTTCCTTTAAAATAAAGCAGAACAGCGTCTATGAGCTCATGGAAAGAGCTGCATGCCTCTCTTTCCCCATGGCTACTCAGGGCCTTACCTCGAGGCAAGGACTCGCGTTGAGGCTCCCTTTAGCTCTAGAGCATGGCATGATGAGTTCCGCCCAGGCCACTAAAGCTCCGTGTGTAGCCAGAGAAAACACATTTTCTTCCCAGACCAATGCCTACAATAGCCAGGGGCCTGTCCACAGCAGAGAATTTCATGGAGCTTCAAGGCAACATGAATGGAGCTATCAAAAAGGATAAGGAAGTCTACTACCAACATGACCCCATTTCCATAGGCAAAAACAGCATACATCCCTGTGGTTTCAAACAACTCAGAAGAGACACAGAGTACACACTGGTTGCTTCCCTGAATCAACTTCTCGATGTAGGGTGTTCTGCATGTAGTGAACCGCCTCAACCAAGGAACGCCCTAGCTAGGCCCCTAAACCCGTGCCTCTTCAAAAGCCTTCAGTGCTGTAGGAAAAACTGTGCTTTAGTTGCAATAGGAACGCAAGGCGTCTTTCTCCTGGAGGCAGGGTGACTTCAGCTAGGAGGTCCTGGATGGAAGGAGAAGCCTAGTGTTTTTCTCAGTGCAGCCCAGACTAGGGAATGAGTGCGACTTCCACGGCATGTTGGAATTTATTAGAACGGTGCTCATGAATCTGTGCGAGTGCTGGGTAAATCAAGATGTCCCAAGAAAGAGTGCAGTGTGTTGCCCATGACTCAGCAGACCCAGAGGACCTCCGAGAGACCTATGGGCTTCGTTGTTTCTCAGCAAGCCAACAAGGTGTGGAAGTAGTCAGGGATCTTGGAACGAAAATGATGCTCCCCCGAGCGTCCTAGGAATGCTGAGAAGGGTACTTCCTTTAAAATAAAGCAGAACAGCGACTAAGAGCTCATGGAAAGAGCTGCCTGCCTCCCTTTCTGCATGGCTACTCAGGGCCTTACCTCAGGGCAAGGACTCAGGTTGAGATTCCCTTTAGCTCTAGAGCATGGCATGATGAGTTCCGCCCAGGCCACTAAAGCTCCGTGTGTAGCCAGAGAAAACACATTTTCTTCCCAGACCAATGCCTACAATAGCCAGGGGCCTGTCAACAGCAGAGAATTTCAGGGAGCTTCAAGGCAGCATGAATGGAGCTATCAAAATGGATAAGGAAGTCTACTACCAACATGCCCCCATTTCCATAGGCACAGGCAGCATACATCCGTCTGGTTTCTAACAAGACAAAAGAGACACAGCGTACCCACTAGTTCCTTCCCTGAATCAAAATCGCCTGGCAGGGTGTTCTGCATCTAGAGAACTGCCACAACCAAGGAACGCCCTAGCTAGGCCTGTGGGCCCGTGCCTCTTCAAAAGCTTGCAGTGCTATAGGAAAAATTGTGCTCTTGTTGCAATAGGAACGCAAGGCGTCATTCTCTTGCAGGCAGGGTGACTTCAGGTAGGAGGTCCTGGAAGGAAGGCGCAGCCTAGTGTTTTTCTCAGTGTAGCTCAGACTAGGGAATGTGTGCGACTTCCGCAGCAAGTTGGAACTTGCCCAAACGGTGCTCGTGAACCTATGCGAGTGCTGTGAAATCAAGATATCCTAAGAAAGAGTGCAGTGTGTTGCCCATGACTCAACAGACACAGGGGACCTCCCAGGGACCTATGGGCCTCGTTGTTGTTCAGCAGGCCACAGTTTGTGGAGGTACTCAGTGAACTTGGAACTAAAATGATGCTCACCCGAGGGGCCTAGGATTCCTGAAAAGGGTACATCCTTTAAAATAAAGCAGAACAGCGACTAAGAGCTCATGGAGAGAGCTGCATGCCTCCCTTTCTGCATGGCTACTCAGAGCCTTACCTCGAGGACAGGACAGATTTGAGATTCCCTTTAGCTCTAGAGCATGGCAAGATGAGTCCCACACCGGACTGTGAAGCACACTGTGTAGCCAGAGAAAACACATTTTCTTCCCAGACCAATGCCTACAATAGCCAGGGGCCTGTCAACAGCAGAGAATTCAGGGATCTTCAAGGCGGCATGAATGGAGCTTTCAAAATGAAAAAGCAAGTCTACATCCAACATGCCCCCATTTCCATAGGCACAAACAGCATACATCCCTGTGGTTTCAAAGAACTCAAAAGAGACACAGAGTACACATTGGTTCCTTCCCTGAATCACATTCTCGAGGCAGAGTGTTCTGCATGTGGTGAACGGCCTCATCCAAGGAACACCCTAGCTAGGCCTCTGGGCCCGTGTCTCTTCAAAAGCCTGCAGTGCTATAGGAAAAACTGTGCTTTAGTTGCAAAAGGAAAGCAAGCCGTCTTACTCCTGGAGGCAGGGTGACTTCAGGTAGGAGGTCCTGATTGGAAGGAGAAGCCTAGTGTTTTTCTCTGTGCAGCTCAGACTAGGGATTGAGTGCGATTTCCACGGCATGTTGGAACTTGCTTGAACGTTGCTCTTGAACCTGTGCGAGTGCTGTGAATCAAGATATCACAAGAAAGAGTGCAGTGTGTTGCCCATGACTCAGCAGACACAGAGGACCTCCGTGGGACCTATGGGCCTCGTTGTTGTTCAGCGGGCCTACAGGGGTGTGGAGGTACTCAGTGATCTTGGAACTAAAATGATGCTCACCCGAGGGGGTTAGGAGTCCTGAAAAGGGTACTTCCTTTAAAATAAATCAAAATAGCGACTAAGAGCACATGGAAAGAGCTGCATGCCTCCCTTTCTGCATGGCCACTCGGGGCCTCACCACGAGGCAAGGACAGATTTGAGATTCCCTTTAACTCTAGAGCATGGCAAGATGAGTCCCACCGCGGACTATGAAGCACACTGTGTAGCCAGAGAAAACACATTTTCTTCCCAGACCAAGGCGTACAATAGCCAGGGGCCTGTGAACAGCAGAGAATTTCAGGGAGCTTCAAGGCAGCCTGAATGGAGATATCCAAATGGATAAGGAAGTCTACTACCAACATGAGCCCATTTCCATAGGCAAAAACAGCATACATCCCTGTGGTTTCAAACAACTCAAAAGAGACACAGAGTACACACTGGTTCCTTCCCTGAATCAAATTCTCGAGGCAGGGTGTTCTGCATGTAGTGAACCGCCTCAACCAAGGAACGCCCTAGTTAGGCCTGGGGCCGGTGCCTCTTCAAAAGCCTGAAAAGCGTACTGGCGTTAAAATGCTGAAGATAAGCGACTACGGCCTCATGGAAACTGCTACACGCCCGGGTGCTACAGGAAAGACTGTGCTTTAGTTGCAATACGAACGCAACCGATTTTTTCCTGGAGGCAGGGTGACTTCAGGTAGGAGGTCCTGGAAGGAAGGTGAAGCCTAGTGTTTTTCTCAGTTCAGCTCAGACTAGGGAATGTGTGAGACTTCCACAGCAAGTTGGATCTTGCCAAAACAGTGCTCGTGAACCTGTGCGAGTGCTGTGAATCAAGATATCACAAGAAAGAGTGCAGTGTGTTGCCCATGATTCAGCAGACACAGAAGACCTCCGAGGGACCTATGGTCCACGTTGTTCTCAGCAGGGCTACAGAGGTGTGGAGGTAGTCAGGGATATTGGAACGAAAATGCTCCCTCGAGGGTCCTAGGAGTGCTGAAAAGGGTCTTTCCTTTAAAATAAAGCAGAACAGCGACTATGAGCTCATGGAAAGAGCTGCATGCCTCTCTTTCCCCATGGCTACTCAGGGCCTTACCTCGAGGCAAGGACTCAGGTTGAGATTCCCTTTAGCTATATAGCATGGCATGATGAGTTACGCCCAGGCCACTAAAGCTCCGTGTGTAGCCAGAGACAACACATTTTCTTCCCAGACCAATGCCTACAATAGCCAGGAGACTGTCAACAGCAGAGAATTTCAGGGAGCTTCAAGGCAGCATGAATGGAGCTATCAAAATGGATAAGGAAGTCTACTACCAACATGCCCCCATTTCCATAGGCACAGGCAGCATACATCCCTCTGGTTTCTAACAAGACAAAAGAGACACAGCGTACCCACTAGTTCCTTCCCTGAATCAAAATCGCCTGGCAGGGTGTTCTGCATCTAGAGAACTGCCACAACCAAGGAACGCCCTAGCTAGGCCTGTGGGCCCGTGCCTCTTCAAAAGCTTGCAGTGCTATAGGAAAAATTGTGCTCTTGTTGCAATAGGAACGCAAGGCGTCATTCTCTTGCAGGCAGGGTGACTTCAGGTAGGAGGTCCTGGAAGGAAGGCGCAGCCTAGTGTTTTTCTCAGTGTAGCTCAGACTAGGGAATGTGTGCGACTTCCGCAGCAAGTTGGAACTTGCCCAAACGGTGCTCGTGAACCTATGCGAGTGCTGTGAAATCAAGATATCCTAAGAAAGAGTGCAGTGTGTTGCCCATGACTCAACAGACACAGGGGACCTCCCAAGGACCTATGGGCCTCGTTGTTGTTCAGCAGGCCACAGTTTGTGGAGGTACTCAGTGAACTTGGAACTAAAATGATGCTCACCCGAGGGGCCTAGGATTCCTGAAAAGGGTACATCCTTTAAAATAAAGCAGAACAGCGACTAAGAGCTCATGGAGAGAGCTGCATGCCTCCCTTTCTGCATGGCTACTCAGAGCCTTACCTCGAGGACAGGACAGATTTGAGATTCCCTTTAGCTCTAGAGCATGGCAAGATGAGTCCCACACCGGACTATGAAGCACACTGTGTAGCCAGAGAAAACACATTTTCTTCCCAGACCAATGCCTACAATAGCCAGGGGCCTGTCAACAGCAGAGAATTCAGGGATCTTCAAGGCGGCATGAATGGAGCTTTCAAAATGAAAAAGCAAGTCTACTACCAACCTGCCCCCATTTCCATAGGCACAAACAGCATACATCCCTGTGGTTTCAAAGAACTCAAAAGAGACACAGAGTACACATTGGTTCCTTCCCTGAATCACATTCTCGAGGCAGAGTGTTCTGCATGTGGTGAACGGCCTCATCCAAGTAACACCCTAGCTAGGCCTCTGGGCCCGTGTCTCTTCAAAGGCCTGCAGTGCTATAGGAAAAACTGTGCTTTAGTTGCAAAAGGAAAGCAAGCCGTCTTACTCCTGGAGGCAGGGTGACTTCAGGTAGGAGGTCCTGATTGGAAGGAGAAGCCTAGTGTTTTTCTCTGTGCAGCTCAGACTAGGGATTGAGTGCGATTTCCACGGCATGTTGGAACTTGCTTGAACGTTGCTCTTGAACCTGTGCGAGTGCTGTGAATCAAGATATCACAAGAAAGAGTGCAGTGTGTTGCCCATGACTCAGCAGACACAGAGGACCTCCGTGGGACCTATGGGCCTCGTTGTTGTTCAGCGGGCCTACAGGGGTGTGGAGGTACTCAGTGATCTTGGAACTAAAATGATGCTCCCCCGAGGGGGATAGGAGTCCTGAAAAGGGTACTTCCTTTAAAATAAAGCCAAATAGCGACTAAGAGCACATGGAAAGAGCTGCATGCCTCCCTTTCTGCATGGCCACTCGGGGCCTCACCACGAGGCAAGGACAGATTTGAGATTCCCTTTAACTCTAGAGCATGGCAAGATGAGTCCCACCGCGGACTATGAAGCACACTGTGTAGCCAGAGAAAACACATTTTCTTCCCAGACCAATGCGTACAATAGCCAGGGGCCTGTGAACAGCAGAGTATTTCAGGGAGCTTCAAGGAGGCCTGAATGGAGCTATCAAAATGGATATGGAAGTCTACTACCAACATGAGCCCATTTCCATAGGCAAAAACAGTATACATCCCTGTGGTGTCAAACAACTCAAAAGAGACACAGAGTACACACTGGTTCCTTCCCTGAATCAAATTCTCGAGGCAGGGTGTTCTGCATGTAGTGAACCGCCTCAACCAAGGAACGCCCTAGTTAGGCCTGGGGCCGGTGCCTCTTCAAAAGCCTGAAAAGCGTACTGGCGTTAAAATGCTGAAGATAAGCGACTACGGCCTCATGGAAACTGCTACACGCCCGGGTGCTACAGGAAAGACTGTGCTTTAGTTGCAATACGAACGCAACCGATTTTTTCCTGGAGGCAGGGTGACTTCAGGTAGGAGGTCCTGGAAGGAAGGTGAAGCCTAGTGTTTTTCTCAGTTCAGCTCAGACTAGGGAATGTGTGAGACTTCCACAGCAAGTTGGATCTTGCCAAAACAGTGCTCGTGAACCTGTGCGAGTGCTGTGAATCAAGATATCCTAAGAAAGAGTGCAGTGTGTTGCCCATGATTCAGCAGACACAGAAGACCTCCGAGGGACCTATGGTCCACGTTGTTCTCAGCAGGGCTACAGAGGTGTGGAGGTAGTCAGGGATATTGGAACGAAAATGCTCCCTCGAGGGTCCTAGGAGTGCTGAAAAGGGTCCTTCCTTTAAAATAAAGCAGAACAGCGTCTATGAGCTCATGGAAAGAGCTGCATGCCTCTCTTTCCCCATGGCTACTCAGGGCCTTACCTCGAGGCAAGGACTCGCGTTGAGGCTCCCTTTAGCTCTAGAGCATGGCATGATGAGTTCCGCCCAGGCCACTAAAGCTCCGTGTGTAGCCAGAGAAAACACATTTTCTTCCCAGACCAATGCCTACAATAGCCAGGGGCCTGTCCACAGCAGAGAATTTCATGGAGCTTCAAGGCAACATGAATGGAGCTATCAAAAAGGATAAGGAAGTCTACTACCAACATGACCCCATTTCCATAGGCAAAAACAGCATACATCCCTGTGGTTTCAAACAACTCAGAAGAGACACAGAGTACACACTGGTTGCTTCCCTGAATCAACTTCTCGATGTAGGGTGTTCTGCATGTAGTGAACCGCCTCAACCAAGGAACGCCCTAGCTAGGCCCCTAAACCCGTGCCTCTTCAAAAGCCTTCAGTGCTGTAGGAAAAACTGTGCTTTAGTTGCAATAGGAACGCAAGGCGTCTTTCTCCTGGAGGCAGGGTGACTTCAGCTAGGAGGTCCTGGATGGAAGGAGAAGCCTAGTGTTTTTCTCAGTGCAGCCCAGACTAGGGAATGAGTGCGACTTCCACGGCATGTTGGAATTTATTAGAACGGTGCTCATGAATCTGTGCGAGTGCTGGGTAAATCAAGATGTCCCAAGAAAGAGTGCAGTGTGTTGCCCATGACTCAGCAGACCCAGAGGACCTCCGAGAGACCTATGGGCTTCGTTGTTTCTCAGCAAGCCAACAAGGTGTGGAAGTAGTCAGGGATCTTGGAACGAAAATGATGCTCCCCCGAGCGTCCTAGGAATGCTGAGAAGGGTACTTCCTTTAAAATAAAGCAGAACAGCGACTAAGAGCTCATGGAAAGAGCTGCCTGCCTCCCTTTCTGCATGGCTACTCAGGGCCTTACCTCAGGGCAAGGACTCAGGTTGAGATTCCCTTTAGCTCTAGAGCATGGCATGATGAGTTCCGCCCAGGCCACTAAAGCTCCGTGTGTAGCCAGAGAAAACACATTTTCTTCCCAGACCAATGCCTACAATAGCCAGGGGCCTGTCAACAGCAGAGAATTTCAGGGAGCTTCAAGGCAGCATGAATGGAGCTATCAAAATGGATAAGGAAGTCTACTACCAACATGCCCCCATTTCCATAGGCACAGGCAGCATACATCCGTCTGGTTTCTAACAAGACAAAAGAGACACAGCGTACCCACTAGTTCCTTCCCTGAATCAAAATCGCCTGGCAGGGTGTTCTGCATCTAGAGAACTGCCACAACCAAGGAACGCCCTAGCTAGGCCTGTGGGCCCGTGCCTCTTCAAAAGCTTGCAGTGCTATAGGAAAAATTGTGCTCTTGTTGCAATAGGAACGCAAGGCGTCATTCTCTTGCAGGCAGGGTGACTTCAGGTAGGAGGTCCTGGAAGGAAGGCGCAGCCTAGTGTTTTTCTCAGTGTAGCTCAGACTAGGGAATGTGTGCGACTTCCGCAGCAAGTTGGAACTTGCCCAAACGGTGCTCGTGAACCTATGCGAGTGCTGTGAAATCAAGATATCCTAAGAAAGAGTGCAGTGTGTTGCCCATGACTCAACAGACACAGGGGACCTCCCAGGGACCTATGGGCCTCGTTGTTGTTCAGCAGGCCACAGTTTGTGGAGGTACTCAGTGAACTTGGAACTAAAATGATGCTCACCCGAGGGGCCTAGGATTCCTGAAAAGGGTACATCCTTTAAAATAAAGCAGAACAGCGACTAAGAGCTCATGGAGAGAGCTGCATGCCTCCCTTTCTGCATGGCTACTCAGAGCCTTACCTCGAGGACAGGACAGATTTGAGATTCCCTTTAGCTCTAGAGCATGGCAAGATGAGTCCCACACCGGACTGTGAAGCACACTGTGTAGCCAGAGAAAACACATTTTCTTCCCAGACCAATGCCTACAATAGCCAGGGGCCTGTCAACAGCAGAGAATTCAGGGATCTTCAAGGCGGCATGAATGGAGCTTTCAAAATGAAAAAGCAAGTCTACTTCCAACATGCCCCCATTTCCATAGGCACAAACAGCATACATCCCTGTGGTTTCAAAGAACTCAAAAGAGACACAGAGTACACATTGGTTCCTTCCCTGAATCACATTCTCAAGGCAGAGTGTTCTGCATGTGGTGAACGGCCTCATCCAAGGAACACCCTAGCTAGGCCTCTGGGCCCGTGTCTCTTCAAAAGCCTGCAGTGCTATAGGAAAAACTGTGCTTTAGTTGCAAAAGGAAAGCAAGCCGTCTTACTCCTGGAGGCAGGGTGACTTCAGGTAGGAGGTCCTGATTGGAAGGAGAAGCCTAGTGTTTTTCTCTGTGCAGCTCAGACTAGGGATTGAGTGCGATTTCCACGGCATGTTGGAACTTGCTTGAACGTTGCTCTTGAACCTGTGCGAGTGCTGTGAATCAAGATATCACAAGAAAGAGTGCAGTGTGTTGCCCATGACTCAGCAGACACAGAGGACCTCCGTGGGACCTATGGGCCTCGTTGTTGTTCAGCGGGCCTACAGGGGTGTGGAGGTACTCAGTGATCTTGGAACTAAAATGATGCTCACCCGAGGGGGTTAGGAGTCCTGAAAAGGGTACTTCCTTTAAAATAAATCAAAATAGCGACTAAGAGCACATGGAAAGAGCTGCATGCCTCCCTTTCTGCATGGCCACTCGGGGCCTCACCACGAGGCAAGGACAGATTTGAGATTCCCTTTAACTCTAGAGCATGGCAAGATGAGTCCCACCGCGGACTATGAAGCACACTGTGTAGCCAGAGAAAACACATTTTCTTCCCAGACCAAGGCGTACAATAGCCAGGGGCCTGTGAACAGCAGAGAATTTCAGGGAGCTTCAAGGCAGCCTGAATGGAGATATCCAAATGGATAAGGAAGTCTACTACCAACATGAGCCCATTTCCATAGGCAAAAACAGCATACATCCCTGTGGTTTCAAACAACTCAAAAGAGACACAGAGTACACACTGGTTCCTTCCCTGAATCAAATTCTCGAGGCAGGGTGTTCTGCATGTAGTGAACCGCCTCAACCAAGGAACGCCCTAGTTAGGCCTGGGGCCGGTGCCTCTTCAAAAGCCTGAAAAGCGTACTGGCGTTAAAATGCTGAAGATAAGCGACTACGGCCTCATGGAAACTGCTACACGCCCGGGTGCTACAGGAAAGACTGTGCTTTAGTTGCAATACGAACGCAACCGATTTTTTCCTGGAGGCAGGGTGACTTCAGGTAGGAGGTCCTGGAAGGAAGGTGAAGCCTAGTGTTTTTCTCAGTTCAGCTCAGACTAGGGAATGTGTGAGACTTCCACAGCAAGTTGGATCTTGCCAAAACAGTGCTCGTGAACCTGTGCGAGTGCTGTGAATCAAGATATCACAAGAAAGAGTGCAGTGTGTTGCCCATGATTCAGCAGACACAGAAGACCTCCGAGGGACCTATGGTCCACGTTGTTCTCAGCAGGGCTACAGAGGTGTGGAGGTAGTCAGGGATATTGGAACGAAAATGCTCCCTCGAGGGTCCTAGGAGTGCTGAAAAGGGTCCTTCCTTTAAAATAAAGCAGAACAGCGACTATGAGCTCATGGAAAGAGCTGCATGCCTCTCTTTCCCCATGGCTACTCAGGGCCTTACCTCGAGGCAAGGACTCAGGTTGAGATTCCCTTTAGCTATATAGCATGGCATGATGAGTTCCGCCCAGGCCACTAAAGCTCCGTGTGTAGCCAGAGACAACACATTTTCTTCCCAGACCAATGCCTACAATAGCCAGGAGACTGTCAACAGCAGAGAATTTCAGGGAGCTTCAAGGCAGCATGAATGGAGCTATCAAAATGGATAAGGAAGTCTACTACCAACATGCCCCCATTTCCATAGGCACAGGCAGCATACATCCCTCTGGTTTCTAACAAGACAAAAGAGACACAGCGTACCCACTAGTTCCTTCCCTGAATCAAAATCGCCTGGCAGGGTGTTCTGCATCTAGAGAACTGCCACAACCAAGGAACGCCCTAGCTAGGCCTGTGGGCCCGTGCCTCTTCAAAAGCTTGCAGTGCTATAGGAAAAATTGTGCTCTTGTTGCAATAGGAACGCAAGGCGTCATTCTCTTGCAGGCAGGGTGACTTCAGGTAGGAGGTCCTGGAAGGAAGGCGCAGCCTAGTGTTTTTCTCAGTGTAGCTCAGACTAGGGAATGTGTGCGACTTCCGCAGCAAGTTGGAACTTGCCCAAACGGTGCTCGTGAACCTATGCGAGTGCTGTGAAATCAAGATATCCTAAGAAAGAGTGCAGTGTGTTGCCCATGACTCAACAGACACAGGGGACCTCCCAAGGACCTATGGGCCTCGTTGTTGTTCAGCAGGCCACAGTTTGTGGAGGTACTCAGTGAACTTGGAACTAAAATGATGCTCACCCGAGGGGCCTAGGATTCCTGAAAAGGGTACATCCTTTAAAATAAAGCAGAACAGCGACTAAGAGCTCATGGAGAGAGCTGCATGCCTCCCTTTCTGCATGGCTACTCAGAGCCTTACCTCGAGGACAGATTTGAGATTCCCTTTAGCTCTAGAGCATGGCAAGATGAGTCCCACACCGGACTATGAAGCACACTGTGTAGCCAGAGAAAACACATTTTCTTCCCAGACCAATGCCTACAATAGCCAGGGGCCTGTCAACAGCAGAGAATTCAGGGATCTTCAAGGCGGCATGAATGGAGCTTTCAAAATGAAAAAGCAAGTCTACTACCAACCTGCCCCCATTTCCATAGGCACAAACAGCATACATCCCTGTGGTTTCAAAGAACTCAAAAGAGACACAGAGTACACATTGGTTCCTTCCCTGAATCACATTCTCGAGGCAGAGTGTTCTGCATGTGGTGAACGGCCTCATCCAAGTAACACCCTAGCTAGGCCTCTGGGCCCGTGTCTCTTCAAAGGCCTGCAGTGCTATAGGAAAAACTGTGCTTTAGTTGCAAAAGGAAAGCAAGCCGTCTTACTCCTGGAGGCAGGGTGACTTCAGGTAGGAGGTCCTGATTGGAAGGAGAAGCCTAGTGTTTTTCTCTGTGCAGCTCAGACTAGGGATTGAGTGCGATTTCCACGGCATGTTGGAACTTGCTTGAACGTTGCTCTTGAACCTGTGCGAGTGCTGTGAATCAAGATATCACAAGAAAGAGTGCAGTGTGTTGCCCATGACTCAGCAGACACAGAGGACCTCCGTGGGACCTATGGGCCTCGTTGTTGTTCAGCGGGCCTACAGGGGTGTGGAGGTACTCAGTGATCTTGGAACTAAAATGATGCTCCCCCGAGGGGGATAGGAGTCCTGAAAAGGGTACTTCCTTTAAAATAAAGCCAAATAGCGACTAAGAGCACATGGAAAGAGCTGCATGCCTCCCTTTCTGCATGGCCACTCGGGGCCTCACCACGAGGCAAGGACAGATTTGAGATTCCCTTTAACTCTAGAGCATGGCAAGATGAGTCCCACCGCGGACTATGAAGCACACTGTGTAGCCAGAGAAAACACATTTTCTTCCCAGACCAATGCGTACAATAGCCAGGGGCCTGTGAACAGCAGAGTATTTCAGGGAGCTTCAAGGAGGCCTGAATGGAGCTATCAAAATGGATATGGAAGTCTACTACCAACATGAGCCCATTTCCATAGGCAAAAACAGCATACATCCCTGTGGTGTCAAACAACTCAAAAGAGACACAGAGTACACACTGGTTCCTTATCTGAATCAAATTCTCGAGGCAGGGTGTTCTGCATGTAGTGAACCGCCTCAACCAAGGAACGCCCTAGTTAGGCCTGGGGCCGGTGCCTCTTCAAAAGCCTGAAAAGCGTACTGGCGTTAAAATGCTGAAGATAAGCGACTACGGCCTCATGGAAACTGCTACACGCCCGGGTGCTACAGGAAAGACTGTGCTTTAGTTGCAATACGAACGCAACCGATTTTTTCCTGGAGGCAGGGTGACTTCAGGTAGGAGGTCCTGGAAGGAAGGTGAAGCCTAGTGTTTTTCTCAGTTCAGCTCAGACTAGGGAATGTGTGAGACTTCCACAGCAAGTTGGATCTTGCCAAAACAGTGCTCGTGAACCTGTGCGAGTGCTGTGAATCAAGATATCCTAAGAAAGAGTGCAGTGTGTTGCCCATGATTCAGCAGACACAGAAGACCTCCGAGGGACCTATGGTCCACGTTGTTCTCAGCAGGGCTACAGAGGTGTGGAGGTAGTCAGGGATATTGGAACGAAAATGCTCCCTCGAGGGTCCTAGGAGTGCTGAAAAGGGTCCTTCCTTTACAATAAAGCAGAACAGCGTCTATGAGCTCATGGAAAGAGCTGCATGCCTCTCTTTCCCCATGGCTACTCAGGGCCTTACCTCGAGGCAAGGACTCGCGTTGAGGCTCCCTTTAGCTCTAGAGCATGGCATGATGAGTTCCGCCCAGGCCACTAAAGCTCCGTGTGTAGCCAGAGAAAACACATTTTCTTCCCAGACCAATGCCTACAATAGCCAGGGGCCTGTCCACAGCAGAGAATTTCATGGAGCTTCAAGGCAACATGAATGGAGCTATCAAAAAGGATAAGGAAGTCTACTACCAACATGACCCCATTTCCATAGGCAAAAACAGCATACATCCCTGTGGTTTCAAACAACTCAGAAGAGACACAGAGTACACACTGGTTGCTTCCCTGAATCAACTTCTCGATGTAGGGTGTTCTGCATGTAGTGAACCGCCTCAACCAAGGAACGCCCTAGCTAGGCCCCTAAACCCGTGCCTCTTCAAAAGCCTTCAGTGCTGTAGGAAAAACTGTGCTTTAGTTGCAATAGGAACGCAAGGCGTCTTTCTCCTGGAGGCAGGGTGACTTCAGCTAGGAGGTCCTGGATGGAAGGAGAAGCCTAGTGTTTTTCTCAGTGCAGCCCAGACTAGGGAATGAGTGCGACTTCCACGGCATGTTGGAATTTATTAGAACGGTGCTCATGAATCTGTGCGAGTGCTGGGTAAATCAAGATGTCCCAAGAAAGAGTGCAGTGTGTTGCCCATGACTCAGCAGACCCAGAGGACCTCCGAGAGACCTATGGGCTTCGTTGTTTCTCAGCAAGCCAACAAGGTGTGGAAGTAGTCAGGGATCTTGGAACGAAAATGATGCTCCCCCGAGCGTCCTAGGAATGCTGAGAAGGGTACTTCCTTTAAAATAAAGCAGAACAGCGACCAAGAGCTCATGGAAAGAGCTGCCTGCCTCCCTTTCTGCATGGCTACTCAGGGCCTTACCTCAGGGCAAGGACTCAGGTTGAGATTCCCTTTAGCTCTAGAGCATGGCATGATGAGTTCCGCCCAGGCCACTAAAGCTCCGTGTGTAGCCAGAGAAAACACATTTTCTTCCCAGACCAATGCCTACAATAGCCAGGGGCCTGTCAACAGCAGAGAATTTCAGGGAGCTTCAAGGCAGCATGAATGGAGCTATCAAAATGGATAAGGAAGTCTACTACCAACATGCCCCCATTTCCATAGGCACAGGCAGCATACATCCGTCTGGTTTCTAACAAGACAAAAGAGACACAGCGTACCCACTAGTTCCTTCCCTGAATCAAAATCGCCTGGCAGGGTGTTCTGCATCTAGAGAACTGCCACAACCAAGGAACGCCCTAGCTAGGCCTGTGGGCCCGTGCCTCTTCAAAAGCTTGCAGTGCTATAGGAAAAATTGTGCTCTTGTTGCAATAGGAACGCAAGGCGTCATTCTCTTGCAGGCAGGGTGACTTCAGGTAGGAGGTCCTGGAAGGAAGGCGCAGCCTAGTGTTTTTCTCAGTGTAGCTCAGACTAGGGAATGTGTGTGACTTCCGCAGCAAGTTGGAACTTGCCCAAACGGTGCTCGTGAACCTATGCGAGTGCTGTGAAATCAAGATATCCTAAGAAAGAGTGCAGTGTGTTGCCCATGACTCAACAGACACAGGGGACCTCCCAGGGACCTATGGGCCTCGTTGTTGTTCAGCAGGCCACAGTTTGTGGAGGTACTCAGTGAACTTGGAACTAAAATGATGCTCACCCGAGGGGCCTAGGATTCCTGAAAAGGGTACATCCTTTAAAATAAAGCAGAACAGCGACTAAGAGCTCATGGAGAGAGCTGCATGCCTCCCTTTCTGCATGGCTACTCAGAGCCTTACCTCGAGGACAGGACAGATTTGAGATTCCCTTTAGCTCTAGAGCATGGCAAGATGAGTCCCACACCGGACTGTGAAGCACACTGTGTAGCCAGAGAAAACACATTTTCTTCCCAGACCAATGCCTACAATAGCCAGGGGCCTGTCAACAGCAGAGAATTCAGGGATCTTCAAGGCGGCATGAATGGAGCTTTCAAAATGAAAAAGCAAGTCTACTTCCAACATGCCCCCATTTCCATAGGCACAAACAGCATACATCCCTGTGGTTTCAAAGAACTCAAAAGAGACACAGAGTACACATTGGTTCCTTCCCTGAATCACATTCTCGAGGCAGAGTGTTCTGCATGTGGTGAACGGCCTCATCCAAGGAACACCCTAGCTAGGCCTCTGGGCCCGTGTCTCTTCAAAAGCCTGCAGTGCTATAGGAAAAACTGTGCTTTAGTTGCAAAAGGAAAGCAAGCCGTCTTACTCCTGGAGGCAGGGTGACTTCAGGTAGGAGGTCCTGATTGGAAGGAGAAGCCTAGTGTTTTTCTCTGTGCAGCTCAGACTAGGGATTGAGTGCGATTTCCACGGCATGTTGGAACTTGCTTGAACGTTGCTCTTGAACCTGTGCGAGTGCTGTGAATCAAGATATCACAAGAAAGAGTGCAGTGTGTTGCCCATGACTCAGCAGACACAGAGGACCTCCGTGGGACCTATGGGCCTCGTTGTTGTTCAGCGGGCCTACAGGGGTGTGGAGGTACTCAGTGATCTTGGAACTAAAATGATGCTCACCCGAGGGGGTTAGGAGTCCTGAAAAGGGTACTTCCTTTAAAATAAATCAAAATAGCGACTAAGAGCACATGGAAAGAGCTGCATGCCTCCCTTTCTGCATGGCCACTCGGGGCCTCACCACGAGGCAAGGACAGATTTGAGATTCCCTTTAACTCTAGAGCATGGCAAGATGAGTCCCACCGCGGACTATGAAGCACACTGTGTAGCCAGAGAAAACACATTTTCTTCCCAGACCAAGGCGTACAATAGCCAGGGGCCTGTGAACAGCAGAGAATTTCAGGGAGCTTCAAGGCAGCCTGAATGGAGATATCCAAATGGATAAGGAAGTCTACTACCAACATGAGCCCATTTCCATAGGCAAAAACAGCATACATCCCTGTGGTTTCAAACAACTCAAAAGAGACACAGAGTACACACTGGTTCCTTCCCTGAATCAAATTCTCGAGGCAGGGTGTTCTGCATGTAGTGAACCGCCTCAACCAAGGAACGCCCTAGTTAGGCCTGGGGCCGGTGCCTCTTCAAAAGCCTGAAAAGCGTACTGGCGTTAAAATGCTGAAGATAAGCGACTACGGCCTCATGGAAACTGCTACACGCCCGGGTGCTACAGGAAAGACTGTGCTTTAGTTGCAATACGAACGCAACCGATTTTTTCCTGGAGGCAGGGTGACTTCAGGTAGGAGGTCCTGGAAGGAAGGTGAAGCCTAGTGTTTTTCTCAGTTCAGCTCAGACTAGGGAATGTGTGAGACTTCCACAGCAAGTTGGATCTTGCCAAAACAGTGCTCGTGAACCTGTGCGAGTGCTGTGAATCAAGATATCACAAGAAAGAGTGCAGTGTGTTGCCCATGATTCAGCAGACACAGAAGACCTCCGAGGGACCTATGGTCCACGTTGTTCTCAGCAGGGCTACAGAGGTGTGGAGGTAGTCAGGGATATTGGAACGAAAATGCTCCCTCGAGGGTCCTAGGAGTGCTGAAAAGGGTCCTTCCTTTAAAATAAAGCAGAACAGCGACTATGAGCTCATGGAAAGAGCTGCATGCCTCTCTTTCCCCATGGCTACTCAGGGCCTTACCTCGAGGCAAGGACTCAGGTTGAGATTCCCTTTAGCTATATAGCATGGCATGATGAGTTCCGCCCAGGCCACTAAAGCTCCGTGTGTAGCCAGAGACAACACATTTTCTTCCCAGACCAATGCCTACAATAGCCAGGAGACTGTCAACAGCAGAGAATTTCAGGGAGCTTCAAGGCAGCATGAATGGAGCTATCAAAATGGATAAGGAAGTCTACTACCAACATGCCCCCATTTCCATAGGCACAGGCAGCATACATCCCTCTGGTTTCTAACAAGACAAAAGAGACACAGCGTACCCACTAGTTCCTTCCCTGAATCAAAATCGCCTGGCAGGGTGTTCTGCATCTAGAGAACTGCCACAACCAAGGAATGCCCTAGCTAGGCCTGTGGGCCCGTGCCTCTTCAAAAGCTTGCAGTGCTATAGGAAAAATTGTGCTCTTGTTGCAATAGGAACGCAAGGCGTCATTCTCTTGCAGGCAGGGTGACTTCAGGTAGGAGGTCCTGGAAGGAAGGCGCAGCCTAGTGTTTTTCTCAGTGTAGCTCAGACTAGGGAATGTGTGCGACTTCCGCAGCAAGTTGGAACTTGCCCAAACGGTGCTCGTGAACCTATGCGAGTGCTGTGAAATCAAGATATCCTAAGAAAGAGTGCAGTGTGTTGCCCATGACTCAACAGACACAGGGGACCTCCCAAGGACCTATGGGCCTCGTTGTTGTTCAGCAGGCCACAGTTTGTGGAGGTACTCAGTGAACTTGGAACTAAAATGATGCTCACCCGAGGGGCCTAGGATTCCTGAAAAGGGTACATCCTTTAAAATAAAGCAGAACAGCGACTAAGAGCTCATGGAGAGAGCTGCATGCCTCCCTTTCTGCATGGCTACTCAGAGCCTTACCTCGAGGACAGATTTGAGATTCCCTTTAGCTCTAGAGCATGGCAAGATGAGTCCCACACCGGACTATGAAGCACACTGTGTAGCCAGAGAAAACACATTTTCTTCCCAGACCAATGCCTACAATAGCCAGGGGCCTGTCAACAGCAGAGAATTCAGGGATCTTCAAGGCGGCATGAATGGAGCTTTCAAAATGAAAAAGCAAGTCTACTACCAACCTGCCCCCATTTCCATAGGCACAAACAGCATACATCCCTGTGGTTTCAAAGAACTCAAAAGAGACACAGAGTACACATTGGTTCCTTCCCTGAATCACATTCTCGAGGCAGAGTGTTCTGCATGTGGTGAACGGCCTCATCCAAGTAACACCCTAGCTAGGCCTCTGGGCCCGTGTCTCTTCAAAGGCCTGCAGTGCTATAGGAAAAACTGTGCTTTAGTTGCAAAAGGAAAGCAAGCCGTCTTACTCCTGGAGGCAGGGTGACTTCAGGTAGGAGGTCCTGATTGGAAGGAGAAGCCTAGTGTTTTTCTCTGTGCAGCTCAGACTAGGGATTGAGTGCGATTTCCACGGCATGTTGGAACTTGCTTGAACGTTGCTCTTGAACCTGTGCGAGTGCTGTGAATCAAGATATCACAAGAAAGAGTGCAGTGTGTTGCCCATGACTCAGCAGACACAGAGGACCTCCGTGGGACCTATGGGCCTCGTTGTTGTTCAGCGGGCCTACAGGGGTGTGGAGGTACTCAGTGATCTTGGAACTAAAATGATGCTCCCCCGAGGGGGATAGGAGTCCTGAAAAGGGTACTTCCTTTAAAATAAAGCCAAATAGCGACTAAGAGCACATGGAAAGAGCTGCATGCCTCCCTTTCTGCATGGCCACTCGGGGCCTCACCACGAGGCAAGGACAGATTTGAGATTCCCTTTAACTCTAGAGCATGGCAAGATGAGTCCCACCGCGGACTATGAAGCACACTGTGTAGCCAGAGAAAACACATTTTCTTCCCAGACCAATGCGTACAATAGCCAGGGGCCTGTGAACAGCAGAGTATTTCAGGGAGCTTCAAGGAGGCCTGAATGGAGCTATCAAAATGGATATGGAAGTCTACTACCAACATGAGCCCATTTCCATAGGCAAAAACAGCATACATCCCTGTGGTGTCAAACAACTCAAAAGAGACACAGAGTACACACTGGTTCCTTCCCTGAATCAAATTCTCGAGGCAGGGTGTTCTGCATGTAGTGAACCGCCTCAACCAAGGAACGCCCTAGTTAGGCCTGGGGCCGGTGCCTCTTCAAAAGCCTGAAAAGCGTACTGGCGTTAAAATGCTGAAGATAAGCGACTACGGCCTCATGGAAACTGCTACACGCCCGGGTGCTACAGGAAAGACTGTGCTTTAGTTGCAATACGAACGCAACCGATTTTTTCCTGGAGGCAGGGTGACTTCAGGTAGGAGGTCCTGGAAGGAAGGTGAAGCCTAGTGTTTTTCTCAGTTCAGCTCAGACTAGGGAATGTGTGAGACTTCCACAGCAAGTTGGATCTTGCCAAAACAGTGCTCGTGAACCTGTGCGAGTGCTGTGAATCAAGATATCACAAGAAAGAGTGCAGTGTGTTGCCCATGATTCAGCAGACACAGAAGACCTCCGAGGGACCTATGGTCCACGTTGTTCTCAGCAGGGCTACAGAGGTGTGGAGGTAGTCAGGGATATTGGAACGAAAATGCTCCCTCGAGGGTCCTAGGAGTGCTGAAAAGGGTCCTTCCTTTAAAATAAAGCAGAACAGCGTCTATGAGCTCATGGAAAGAGCTGCATGCCTCTCTTTCCCCATGGCTACTCAGGGCCTTACCTCGAGGCAAGGACTCGCGTTGAGGCTCCCTTTAGCTCTAGAGCATGGCATGATGAGTTCCGCCCAGGCCACTAAAGCTCCGTGTGTAGCCAGAGAAAACACATTTTCTTCCCAGACCAATGCCTACAATAGCCAGGGGCCTGTCCACAGCAGAGAATTTCATGGAGCTTCAAGGCAACATGAATGGAGCTATCAAAAAGGATAAGGAAGTCTACTACCAACATGACCCCATTTCCATAGGCAAAAACAGCATACATCCCTGTGGTTTCAAACAACTCAGAAGAGACACAGAGTACACACTGGTTGCTTCCCTGAATCAACTTCTCGATGTAGGGTGTTCTGCATGTAGTGAACCGCCTCAACCAAGGAACGCCCTAGCTAGGCCCCTAAACCCGTGCCTCTTCAAAAGCCTTCAGTGCTGTAGGAAAAACTGTGCTTTAGTTGCAATAGGAACGCAAGGCGTCTTTCTCCTGGAGGCAGGGTGACTTCAGCTAGGAGGTCCTGGATGGAAGGAGAAGCCTAGTGTTTTTCTCAGTGCAGCCCAGACTAGGGAATGAGTGCGACTTCCACGGCATGTTGGAATTTATTAGAACGGTGCTCATGAATCTGTGCGAGTGCTGGGTAAATCAAGATGTCCCAAGAAAGAGTGCAGTGTGTTGCCCATGACTCAGCAGACCCAGAGGACCTCCGAGAGACCTATGGGCTTCGTTGTTTCTCAGCAAGCCAACAAGGTGTGGAAGTAGTCAGGGATCTTGGAACGAAAATGATGCTCCCCCGAGCGTCCTAGGAATGCTGAGAAGGGTACTTCCTTTAAAATAAAGCAGAACAGCGACTAAGAGCTCATGGAAAGAGCTGCCTGCCTCCCTTTCTGCATGGCTACTCAGGGCCTTACCTCAGGGCAAGGACTCAGGTTGAGATTCCCTTTAGCTCTAGAGCATGGCATGATGAGTTCCGCCCAGGCCACTAAAGCTCCGTGTGTAGCCAGAGAAAACACATTTTCTTCCCAGACCAATGCCTACAATAGCCAGGGGCCTGTCAACAGCAGAGAATTTCAGGGAGCTTCAAGGCAGCATGAATGGAGCTATCAAAATGGATAAGGAAGTCTACTACCAACATGCCCCCATTTCCATAGGCACAGGCAGCATACATCCGTCTGGTTTCTAACAAGACAAAAGAGACACAGCGTACCCACTAGTTCCTTCCCTGAATCAAAATCGCCTGGCAGGGTGTTCTGCATCTAGAGAACTGCCACAACCAAGGAACGCCCTAGCTAGGCCTGTGGGCCCGTGCCTCTTCAAAAGCTTGCAGTGCTATAGGAAAAATTGTGCTCTTGTTGCAATAGGAACGCAAGGCGTCATTCTCTTGCAGGCAGGGTGACTTCAGGTAGGAGGTCCTGGGAGGAAGGCGCAGCCTAGTGTTTTTCTCAGTGTAGCTCAGACTAGGGAATGTGTGCGACTTCCGCAGCAAGTTGGAACTTGCCCAAACGGTGCTCGTGAACCTATGCGAGTGCTGTGAAATCAAGATATCCTAAGAAAGAGTGCAGTGTGTTGCCCATGACTCAACAGACACAGGGGACCTCCCAGGGACCTATGGGCCTCGTTGTTGTTCAGCAGGCCACAGTTTGTGGAGGTACTCAGTGAACTTGGAACTAAAATGATGCTCACCCGAGGGGCCTAGGATTCCTGAAAAGGGTACATCCTTTAAAATAAAGCAGAACAGCGACTAAGAGCTCATGGAGAGAGCTGCATGCCTCCCTTTCTGCATGGCTACTCAGAGCCTTACCTCGAGGACAGGACAGATTTGAGATTCCCTTTAGCTCTAGAGCATGGCAAGATGAGTCCCACACCGGACTGTGAAGCACACTGTGTAGCCAGAGAAAACACATTTTCTTCCCAGACCAATGCCTACAATAGCCAGGGGCCTGTCAACAGCAGAGAATTCAGGGATCTTCAAGGCGGCATGAATGGAGCTTTCAAAATGAAAAAGCAAGTCTACTTCCAACATGCCCCCATTTCCATAGGCACAAACAGCATACATCCCTGTGGTTTCAAAGAACTCAAAAGAGACACAGAGTACACATTGGTTCCTTCCCTGAATCACATTCTCGAGGCAGAGTGTTCTGCATGTGGTGAACGGCCTCATCCAAGGAACACCCTAGCTAGGCCTCTGGGCCCGTGTCTCTTCAAAAGCCTGCAGTGCTATAGGAAAAACTGTGCTTTAGTTGCAAAAGGAAAGCAAGCCGTCTTACTCCTGGAGGCAGGGTGACTTCAGGTAGGAGGTCCTGATTGGAAGGAGAAGCCTAGTGTTTTTCTCTGTGCAGCTCAGACTAGGGATTGAGTGCGATTTCCACGGCATGTTGGAACTTGCTTGAACGTTGCTCTTGAACCTGTGCGAGTGCTGTGAATCAAGATATCACAAGAAAGAGTGCAGTGTGTTGCCCATGACTCAGCAGACACAGAGGACCTCCGTGGGACCTATGGGCCTCGTTGTTGTTCAGCGGGCATACAGGGGTGTGGAGGTACTCAGTGATCTTGGAACTAAAATGATGCTCACCCGAGGGGGTTAGGAGTCCTGAAAAGGGTACTTCCTTTAAAATAAATCAAAATAGCGACTAAGAGCACATGGAAAGAGCTGCATGCCTCCCTTTCTGCATGGCCACTCGGGGTCTCACCACGAGGCAAGGACAGATTTGAGATTCCCTTTAACTCTAGAGCATGGCAAGATGAGTCCCACCGCGGACTATGAAGCACACTGTGTAGCCAGAGAAAACACATTTTCTTCCCAGACCAAGGCGTACAATAGCCAGGGGCCTGTGAACAGCAGAGAATTTCACGGAGCTTCAAGGCAGCCTGAATGGAGATATCAAAATGGATAAGGAAGTCTACTACCAACATGAGCCCATTTCCATAGGCAAAAACAGCATACATCCCTGTGGTTTCAAACAACTCAAAAGAGACACAGAGTACACACTGGTTCCTTCCCTGAATCAAATTCTCGAGGCAGGGTGTTCTGCATGTAGTGAACCGCCTCAACCAAGGAACGCCCTAGTTAGGCCTGGGGCCGGTGCCTCTTCAAAAGCCTGAAAAGCGTACTGGCGTTAAAATGCTGAAGATAAGCGACTACGGCCTCATGGAAACTGCTACACGCCCGGGTGCTACAGGAAAGACTGTGCTTTAGTTGCAATAGGAACGCAAGGCGTCTTTCTCCTGGAGGCAGGGTGACTTCAGGTAGGAGGTCCTGGAAGGAAGGTGAAGCCTAGTGTTTTTCTCAGTTCAGCTCAGACTAGGGAATGTGTGAGACTTCCACAGCAAGTTGGATCTTGCCAAAACAGTGCTCGTGAACCTGTGCGAGTGCTGTGAATCAAGATATCCTAAGAAAGAGTGCAGTGTGTTGCCCATGATTCAGCAGACACAGAAGACCTCCGAGGGACCTATGGTCCTCGTTGTTCTCAGCAGGGCTACAGAGGTGTGGAGGTAGTCAGGGATATTGGAACGAAAATGCTCCCTCGAGGGTCCTAGGAGTGCTGAAAAGGGTCCTTCCTTTAAAATAAAGCAGAACAGCGTCTATGAGCTCATGGAAAGAGCTGCATGCCTCTCTTTCCCCATGGCTACTCAGGGCCTTACCTCGAGGCAAGGACTCGCGTTGAGGCTCCCTTTAGCTCTAGAGCATGGCATGATGAGTTCCGCCCAGGCCACTAAAGCTCCGTGTGTAGCCAGAGAAAACACATTTTCTTCCCAGACCAATGCCTACAATAGCCAGGGGCCTGTCCACAGCAGAGAATTTCATGGAGCTTCAAGGCAACATGAATGGAGCTATCAAAAAGGATAAGGAAGTCTACTACCAACATGACCCCATTTCCATAGGCAAAAACTGCATACATCCCTGTGGTTTCAAACAACTCAGAAGAGACACAGAGTACACACTGGTTGCTTCCCTGAATCAACTTCTCGATGTAGGGTGTTCTGCATGTAGTGAACCGCCTCAACCAAGGAACGCCCTAGCTAGGCCCCTAAACCCGTGCCTCTTCAAAAGCCTTCAGTGCTGTAGGAAAAACTGTGCTTTAGTTGCAATAGGAACGCAAGGCGTCTTTCTCCTGGAGGCAGGGTGACTTCAGCTAGGAGGTCCTGGATGGAAGGAGAAGCCTAGTGTTTTTCTCAGTGCAGCCCAGACTAGGGAATGAGTGCGACTTCCACGGCATGTTGGAATTTATTAGAACGGTGCTCATGAATCTGTGCGAGTGCTGGGTAAATCAAGATGTCCCAAGAAAGAGTGCAGTGTGTTGCCCATGACTCAGCAGACCCAGAGGACCTCCGAGAGACCTATGGGCTTCGTTGTTTCTCAGCAAGCCAACAAGGTGTGGAAGTAGTCAGGGATCTTGGAACGAAAATGATGCTCCCCCGAGCGTCCTAGGAATGCTGAAAAGGGTACTTCCTTTAAAATAAAGCAGAACAGCGACTAAGAGCTCATGGAAAGAGCTGCCTGCCTCCCTTTCTGCATGGCTACTCAGGGCCTTACCTCAGGGCAAGGACTCAGGTTGAGATTCCCTTTAGCTCTAGAGCATGGCATGATGAGTTCCGCCCAGGCCACTAAAGCTCCGTGTGTAGCCAGAGAAAACACATTTTCTTCCCAGACCAATGCCTACAATAGCCAGGGGCCTGTCAACAGCAGAGAATTTCAGGGAGCTTCAAGGCAGCATGAATGGAGCTATCAAAATGGATAAGGAAGTCTACTACCAACATGCCCCCATTTCCATAGGCACAGGCAGCATACATCCGTCTGGTTTCTAACAAGACAAAAGAGACACAGCGTACCCACTAGTTCCTTCCCTGAATCAAAATCGCCTGGCAGGGTGTTCTGCATCTAGAGAACTGCCACAACCAAGGAACGCCCTAGCTAGGCCTGTGGGCCCGTGCCTCTTCAAAAGCTTGCAGTGCTATAGGAAAAATTGTGCTCTTGTTGCAATAGGAACGCAAGGCGTCATTCTCTTGCAGGCAGGGTGACTTCAGGTAGGAGGTCCTGGAAGGAAGGCGCAGCCTAGTGTTTTTCTCAGTGTAGCTCAGACTAGGGAATGTGTGCGACTTCCGCAGCAAGTTGGAACTTGCCCAAACGGTGCTCGTGAACCTATGCGAGTGCTGTGAAATCAAGATATCCTAAGAAAGAGTGCAGTGTGTTGCCCATGACTCAACAGACACAGGGGACCTCCCAGGGACCTATGGGCCTCGTTGTTGTTCAGCAGGCCACAGTTTGTGGAGGTACTCAGTGAACTTGGAACTAAAATGATGCTCACCCGAGGGGCCTAGGATTCCTGAAAAGGGTACATCCTTTAAAATAAAGCAGAACAGCGACTAAGAGCTCATGGAGAGAGCTGCATGCCTCCCTTTCTGCATGGCTACTCAGAGCCTTACCTCGAGGACAGGACAGATTTGAGATTCCCTTTAGCTCTAGAGCATGGCAAGATGAGTCCCACACCGGACTGTGAAGCACACTGTGTAGCCAGAGAAAACACATTTTCTTCCCAGACCAATGCCTACAATAGCCAGGGGCCTGTCAACAGCAGAGAATTCAGGGATCTTCAAGGCGGCATGAATGGAGCTTTCAAAATGAAAAAGCAAGTCTACTTCCAACATGCCCCCATTTCCATAGGCACAAACAGCATACATCCCTGTGGTTTCAAAGAACTCAAAAGAGACACAGAGTACACATTGGTTCCTTCCCTGAATCACATTCTCGAGGCAGAGTGTTCTGCATGTGGTGAACGGCCTCATCCAAGGAACACCCTAGCTAGGCCTCTGGGCCCGTGTCTCTTCAAAAGCCTGCAGTGCTATAGGAAAAACTGTGCTTTAGTTGCAAAAGGAAAGCAAGCCGTCTTACTCCTGGAGGCAGGGTGACTTCAGGTAGGAGGTCCTGATTGGAAGGAGAAGCCTAGTGTTTTTCTCTGTGCAGCTCAGACTAGGGATTGAGTGCGATTTCCACGGCATGTTGGAACTTGCTTGAACGTTGCTCTTGAACCTGTGCGAGTGCTGTGAATCAAGATATCACAAGAAAGAGTGCAGTGTGTTGCCCATGACTCAGCAGACACAGAGGACCTCCGTGGGACCTATGGGCCTCGTTGTTGTTCAGCGGGCATACAGGGGTGTGGAGGTACTCAGTGATCTTGGAACTAAAATGATGCTCACCCGAGGGGGTTAGGAGTCCTGAAAAGGGTACTTCCTTTAAAATAAATCAAAATAGCGACTAAGAGCACATGGAAAGAGCTGCATGCCTCCCTTTCTGCATGGCCACTCGGGGTCTCACCACGAGGCAAGGACAGATTTGAGATTCCCTTTAACTCTAGAGCATGGCAAGATGAGTCCCACCGCGGACTATGAAGCACACTGTGTAGCCAGAGAAAACACATTTTCTTCCCAGACCAAGGCGTACAATAGCCAGGGGCCTGTGAACAGCAGAGAATTTCAGGGAGCTTCAAGGCAGCCTGAATGGAGATATCAAAATGGATAAGGAAGTCTACTACCAACATGAGCCCATTTCCATAGGCAAAAACAGCATACATCCCTGTGGTTTCAAACAACTCAAAAGAGACACAGAGTACACACTGGTTCCTTCCCTGAATCAAATTCTCGAGGCAGGGTGTTCTGCATGTAGTGAACCGCCTCAACCAAGGAACGCCCTAGTTAGGCCTGGGGCCGGTGCCTCTTCAAAAGCCTGAAAAGCGTACTGGCGTTAAAATGCTGAAGATAAGCGACTACGGCCTCATGGAAACTGCTACACGCCCGGGTGCTACAGGAAAGACTGTGCTTTAGTTGCAATAGGAACGCAAGGCGTCTTTCTCCTGGAGGCAGGGTGACTTCAGGTAGGAGGTCCTGGAAGGAAGGTGAAGCCTAGTGTTTTTCTCAGTTCAGCTCAGACTAGGGAATGTGTGAGACTTCCACAGCAAGTTGGATCTTGCCAAAACAGTGCTCGTGAACCTGTGCGAGTGCTGTGAATCAAGATATCCTAAGAAAGAGTGCAGTGTGTTGCCCATGATTCAGCAGACACAGAAGACCTCCGAGGGACCTATGGTCCTCGTTGTTCTCAGCAGGGCTACAGAGGTGTGGAGGTAGTCAGGGATATTGGAACGAAAATGCTCCCTCGAGGGTCCTAGGAGTGCTGAAAAGGGTCCTTCCTTTAAAATAAAGCAGAACAGCGTCTATGAGCTCATGGAAAGAGCTGCATGCCTCTCTTTCCCCATGGCTACTCAGGGCCTTACCTCGAGGCAAGGACTCGCGTTGAGGCTCCCTTTAGCTCTAGAGCATGGCATGATGAGTTCCGCCCAG
Source organism: Balaenoptera physalus (assembly GCF_965194825.1). Lineage (NCBI taxonomy): Eukaryota > Metazoa > Chordata > Mammalia > Artiodactyla > Balaenopteridae > Balaenoptera > Balaenoptera physalus. The sequence goes on along the minus strand of NW_028125978.1, from coordinate 207,579 downwards.
GCCACTAAAGCTCCGTGTGTAGCCAGAGAAAACACATTTTCTTCCCAGACCAATGCCTACAATAGCCAGGGGCCTGTCCACAGCAGAGAATTTCATGGAGCTTCAAGGCAACATGAATGGAGCTATCAAAAAGGATAAGGAAGTCTACTACCAACATGACCCCATTTCCATAGGCAAAAACTGCATACATCCCTGTGGTTTCAAACAACTCAGAAGAGACACAGAGTACACACTGGTTGCTTCCCTGAATCAACTTCTCGATGTAGGGTGTTCTGCATGTAGTGAACCGCCTCAACCAAGGAACGCCCTAGCTAGGCCCCTAAACCCGTGCCTCTTCAAAAGCCTTCAGTGCTGTAGGAAAAACTGTGCTTTAGTTGCAATAGGAACGCAAGGCGTCTTTCTCCTGGAGGCAGGGTGACTTCAGCTAGGAGGTCCTGGATGGAAGGAGAAGCCTAGTGTTTTTCTCAGTGCAGCCCAGACTAGGGAATGAGTGCGACTTCCACGGCATGTTGGAATTTATTAGAACGGTGCTCATGAATCTGTGCGAGTGCTGGGTAAATCAAGATGTCCCAAGAAAGAGTGCAGTGTGTTGCCCATGACTCAGCAGACCCAGAGGACCTCCGAGAGACCTATGGGCTTCGTTGTTTCTCAGCAAGCCAACAAGGTGTGGAAGTAGTCAGGGATCTTGGAACGAAAATGATGCTCCCCCGAGCGTCCTAGGAATGCTGAAAAGGGTACTTCCTTTAAAATAAAGCAGAACAGCGACTAAGAGCTCATGGAAAGAGCTGCCTGCCTCCCTTTCTGCATGGCTACTCAGGGCCTTACCTCAGGGCAAGGACTCAGGTTGAGATTCCCTTTAGCTCTAGAGCATGGCATGATGAGTTCCGCCCAGGCCACTAAAGCTCCGTGTGTAGCCAGAGAAAACACATTTTCTTCCCAGACCAATGCCTACAATAGCCAGGGGCCTGTCAACAGCAGAGAATTTCAGGGAGCTTCAAGGCAGCATGAATGGAGCTATCAAAATGGATAAGGAAGTCTACTACCAACATGCCCCCATTTCCATAGGCACAGGCAGCATACATCCGTCTGGTTTCTAACAAGACAAAAGAGACACAGCGTACCCACTAGTTCCTTCCCTGAATCAAAATCGCCTGGCAGGGTGTTCTGCATCTAGAGAACTGCCACAACCAAGGAACGCCCTAGCTAGGCCTGTGGGCCCGTGCCTCTTCAAAAGCTTGCAGTGCTATAGGAAAAATTGTGCTCTTGTTGCAATAGGAACGCAAGGCGTCATTCTCTTGCAGGCAGGGTGACTTCAGGTAGGAGGTCCTGGAAGGAAGGCGCAGCCTAGTGTTTTTCTCAGTGTAGCTCAGACTAGGGAATGTGTGCGACTTCCGCAGCAAGTTGGAACTTGCCCAAACGGTGCTCGTGAACCTATGCGAGTGCTGTGAAATCAAGATATCCTAAGAAAGAGTGCAGTGTGTTGCCCATGACTCAACAGACACAGGGGACCTCCCAGGGACCTATGGGCCTCGTTGTTGTTCAGCAGGCCACAGTTTGTGGAGGTACTCAGTGAACTTGGAACTAAAATGATGCTCACCCGAGGGGCCTAGGATTCCTGAAAAGGGTACATCCTTTAAAATAAAGCAGAACAGCGACTAAGAGCTCATGGAGAGAGCTGCATGCCTCCCTTTCTGCATGGCTACTCAGAGCCTTACCTCGAGGACAGGACAGATTTGAGATTCCCTTTAGCTCTAGAGCATGGCAAGATGAGTCCCACACCGGACTGTGAAGCACACTGTGTAGCCAGAGAAAACACATTTTCTTCCCAGACCAATGCCTACAATAGCCAGGGGCCTGTCAACAGCAGAGAATTCAGGGATCTTCAAGGCGGCATGAATGGAGCTTTCAAAATGAAAAAGCAAGTCTACTTCCAACATGCCCCCATTTCCATAGGCACAAACAGCATACATCCCTGTGGTTTCAAAGAACTCAAAAGAGACACAGAGTACACATTGGTTCCTTCCCTGAATCACATTCTCGAGGCAGAGTGTTCTGCATGTGGTGAACGGCCTCATCCAAGGAACACCCTAGCTAGGCCTCTGGGCCCGTGTCTCTTCAAAAGCCTGCAGTGCTATAGGAAAAACTGTGCTTTAGTTGCAAAAGGAAAGCAAGCCGTCTTACTCCTGGAGGCAGGGTGACTTCAGGTAGGAGGTCCTGATTGGAAGGAGAAGCCTAGTGTTTTTCTCTGTGCAGCTCAGACTAGGGATTGAGTGCGATTTCCACGGCATGTTGGAACTTGCTTGAACGTTGCTCTTGAACCTGTGCGAGTGCTGTGAATCAAGATATCACAAGAAAGAGTGCAGTGTGTTGCCCATGACTCAGCAGACACAGAGGACCTCCGTGGGACCTATGGGCCTCGTTGTTGTTCAGCGGGCCTACAGGGGTGTGGAGGTACTCAGTGATCTTGGAACTAAAATGATGCTCACCCGAGGGGGATAGGAGTCCTGAAAAGGGTACTTCCTTTAAAATAAATCAAAATAGCGACTAAGAGCACATGGAAAGAGCTGCATGCCTCCCTTTCTGCATGGCCACTCGGGGCCTCACCACGAGGCAAGGACAGATTTGAGATTCCCTTTAACTCTAGAGCATGGCAAGATGAGTCCCACCGCGGACTATGAAGCACACTGTGTAGCCAGAGAAAACACATTTTCTTCCCAGACCAAGGCGTACAATAGCCAGGGGCCTGTGAACAGCAGAGAATTTCAGGGAGCTTCAAGGCAGCCTGAATGGAGATATCAAAATGGATAAGGAAGTCTACTACCAACATGAGCCCATTTCCATAGGCACAAACAGCATACATCCCTGTGGTTTCAAACAACTCAAAAGAGACACAGAGTACACACTGGTTCCTTCCCTGAATCAAATTCTCGAGGCAGGGTGTTCTGCATGTAGTGAACCGCCTCAACCAAGGAACGCCCTAGTTAGGCCTGGGGCCGGTGCCTCTTCAAAAGCCTGAAAAGCGTACTGGCGTTAAAATGCTGAAGATAAGCGACTACGGCCTCATGGAAACTGCTACACGCCCGGGTGCTACAGGAAAGACTGTGCTTTAGTTGCAATAGGAACGCAAGGCGTCTTTCTCCTGGAGGCAGGGTGACTTCAGGTAGGAGGTCCTGGAAGGAAGGTGAAGCCTAGTGTTTTTCTCAGTTCAGCTCAGACTAGGGAATGTGTGAGACTTCCACAGCAAGTTGGATCTTGCCAAAACAGTGCTCGTGAACCTGTGCGAGTGCTGTGAATCAAGATATCCTAAGAAAGAGTGCAGTGTGTTGCCCATGATTCAGCAGACACAGAAGACCTCCGAGGGACCTATGGTCCTCGTTGTTCTCAGCAGGGCTACAGAGGTGTGGAGGTAGTCAGGGATATTGGAACGAAAATGCTCCCTCGAGGGTCCTAGGAGTGCTGAAAAGGGTCCTTCCTTTAAAATAAAGCAGAACAGCGTCTATGAGCTCATGGAAAGAGCTGCATGCCTCTCTTTCCCCATGGCTACTCAGGGCCTTACCTCGAGGCAAGGACTCGCGTTGAGGCTCCCTTTAGCTCTAGAGCATGGCATGATGAGTTCCGCCCAGGCCACTAAAGCTCCGTGTGTAGCCAGAGAAAACACATTTTCTTCCCAGACCAATGCCTACAATAGCCAGGGGCCTGTCCACAGCAGAGAATTTCATGGAGCTTCAAGGCAACATGAATGGAGCTATCAAAAAGGATAAGGAAGTCTACTACCAACATGACCCCATTTCCATAGGCAAAAACTGCATACATCCCTGTGGTTTCAAACAACTCAGAAGAGACACAGAGTACACACTGGTTGCTTCCCTGAATCAACTTCTCGATGTAGGGTGTTCTGCATGTAGTGAACCGCCTCAACCAAGGAACGCCCTAGCTAGGCCCCTAAACCCGTGCCTCTTCAAAAGCCTTCAGTGCTGTAGGAAAAACTGTGCTTTAGTTGCAATAGGAACGCAAGGCGTCTTTCTCCTGGAGGCAGGGTGACTTCAGCTAGGAGGTCCTGGATGGAAGGAGAAGCCTAGTGTTTTTCTCAGTGCAGCCCAGACTAGGGAATGAGTGCGACTTCCACGGCATGTTGGAATTTATTAGAACGGTGCTCATGAATCTGTGCGAGTGCTGGGTAAATCAAGATGTCCCAAGAAAGAGTGCAGTGTGTTGCCCATGACTCAGCAGACCCAGAGGACCTCCGAGAGACCTATGGGCTTCGTTGTTTCTCAGCAAGCCAACAAGGTGTGGAAGTAGTCAGGGATCTTGGAACGAAAATGATGCTCCCCCGAGCGTCCTAGGAATGCTGAAAAGGGTACTTCCTTTAAAATAAAGCAGAACAGCGACTAAGAGCTCATGGAAAGAGCTGCCTGCCTCCCTTTCTGCATGGCTACTCAGGGCCTTACCTCAGGGCAAGGACTCAGGTTGAGATTCCCTTTAGCTCTAGAGCATGGCATGATGAGTTCCGCCCAGGCCACTAAAGCTCCGTGTGTAGCCAGAGAAAACACATTTTCTTCCCAGACCAATGCCTACAATAGCCAGGGGCCTGTCAACAGCAGAGAATTTCAGGGAGCTTCAAGGCAGCATGAATGGAGCTATCAAAATGGATAAGGAAGTCTACTACCAACATGCCCCCATTTCCATAGGCACAGGCAGCATACATCCGTCTGGTTTCTAACAAGACAAAAGAGACACAGCGTACCCACTAGTTCCTTCCCTGAATCAAAATCGCCTGGCAGGGTGTTCTGCATCTAGAGAACTGCCACAACCAAGGAACGCCCTAGCTAGGCCTGTGGGCCCGTGCCTCTTCAAAAGCTTGCAGTGCTATAGGAAAAATTGTGCTCTTGTTGCAATAGGAACGCAAGGCGTCATTCTCTTGCAGGCAGGGTGACTTCAGGTAGGAGGTCCTGGAAGGAAGGCGCAGCCTAGTGTTTTTCTCAGTGTAGCTCAGACTAGGGAATGTGTGCGACTTCCGCAGCAAGTTGGAACTTGCCCAAACGGTGCTCGTGAACCTATGCGAGTGCTGTGAAATCAAGATATCCTAAGAAAGAGTGCAGTGTGTTGCCCATGACTCAACAGACACAGGGGACCTCCCAGGGACCTATGGGCCTCGTTGTTGTTCAGCAGGCCACAGTTTGTGGAGGTACTCAGTGAACTTGGAACTAAAATGATGCTCACCCGAGGGGCCTAGGATTCCTGAAAAGGGTACATCCTTTAAAATAAAGCAGAACAGCGACTAAGAGCTCATGGAGAGAGCTGCATGCCTCCCTTTCTGCATGGCTACTCAGAGCCTTACCTCGAGGACAGGACAGATTTGAGATTCCCTTTAGCTCTAGAGCATGGCAAGATGAGTCCCACACCGGACTGTGAAGCACACTGTGTAGCCAGAGAAAACACATTTTCTTCCCAGACCAATGCCTACAATAGCCAGGGGCCTGTCAACAGCAGAGAATTCAGGGATCTTCAAGGCGGCATGAATGGAGCTTTCAAAATGAAAAAGCAAGTCTACTTCCAACATGCCCCCATTTCCATAGGCACAAACAGCATACATCCCTGTGGTTTCAAAGAACTCAAAAGAGACACAGAGTACACATTGGTTCCTTCCCTGAATCACATTCTCGAGGCAGAGTGTTCTGCATGTGGTGAACGGCCTCATCCAAGGAACACCCTAGCTAGGCCTCTGGGCCCGTGTCTCTTCAAAAGCCTGCAGTGCTATAGGAAAAACTGTGCTTTAGTTGCAAAAGGAAAGCAAGCCGTCTTACTCCTGGAGGCAGGGTGACTTCAGGTAGGAGGTCCTGATTGGAAGGAGAAGCCTAGTGTTTTTCTCTGTGCAGCTCAGACTAGGGATTGAGTGCGATTTCCACGGCATGTTGGAACTTGCTTGAACGTTGCTCTTGAACCTGTGCGAGTGCTGTGAATCAAGATATCACAAGAAAGAGTGCAGTGTGTTGCCCATGACTCAGCAGACACAGAGGACCTCCGTGGGACCTATGGGCCTCGTTGTTGTTCAGCGGGCATACAGGGGTGTGGAGGTACTCAGTGATCTTGGAACTAAAATGATGCTCACCCGAGGGGGTTAGGAGTCCTGAAAAGGGTACTTCCTTTAAAATAAATCAAAATAGCGACTAAGAGCACATGGAAAGAGCTGCATGCCTCCCTTTCTGCATGGCCACTCGGGGTCTCACCACGAGGCAAGGACAGATTTGAGATTCCCTTTAACTCTAGAGCATGGCAAGATGAGTCCCACCGCGGACTATGAAGCACACTGTGTAGCCAGAGAAAACACATTTTCTTCCCAGACCAAGGCGTACAATAGCCAGGGGCCTGTGAACAGCAGAGAATTTCAGGGAGCTTCAAGGCAGCCTGAATGGAGATATCAAAATGGATAAGGAAGTCTACTACCAACATGAGCCCATTTCCATAGGCAAAAACAGCATACATCCCTGTGGTTTCAAACAACTCAAAAGAGACACAGAGTACACACTGGTTCCTTCCCTGAATCAAATTCTCGAGGCAGGGTGTTCTGCATGTAGTGAACCGCCTCAACCAAGGAACGCCCTAGTTAGGCCTGGGGCCGGTGCCTCTTCAAAAGCCTGAAAAGCGTACTGGCGTTAAAATGCTGAAGATAAGCGACTACGGCCTCATGGAAACTGCTACACGCCCGGGTGCTACAGGAAAGACTGTGCTTTAGTTGCAATAGGAACGCAAGGCGTCTTTCTCCTGGAGGCAGGGTGACTTCAGGTAGGAGGTCCTGGAAGGAAGGTGAAGCCTAGTGTTTTTCTCAGTTCAGCTCAGACTAGGGAATGTGTGAGACTTCCACAGCAAGTTGGATCTTGCCAAAACAGTGCTCGTGAACCTGTGCGAGTGCTGTGAATCAAGATATCCTAAGAAAGAGTGCAGTGTGTTGCCCATGATTCAGCAGACACAGAAGACCTCCGAGGGACCTATGGTCCTCGTTGTTCTCAGCAGGGCTACAGAGGTGTGGAGGTAGTCAGGGATATTGGAACGAAAATGCTCCCTCGAGGGTCCTAGGAGTGCTGAAAAGGGTCCTTCCTTTAAAATAAAGCAGAACAGCGTCTATGAGCTCATGGAAAGAGCTGCATGCCTCTCTTTCCCCATGGCTACTCAGGGCCTTACCTCGAGGCAAGGACTCGCGTTGAGGCTCCCTTTAGCTCTAGAGCATGGCATGATGAGTTCCGCCCAGGCCACTAAAGCTCCGTGTGTAGCCAGAGAAAACACATTTTCTTCCCAGACCAATGCCTACAATAGCCAGGGGCCTGTCCACAGCAGAGAATTTCATGGAGCTTCAAGGCAACATGAATGGAGCTATCAAAAAGGATAAGGAAGTCTACTACCAACATGACCCCATTTCCATAGGCAAAAACTGCATACATCCCTGTGGTTTCAAACAACTCAGAAGAGACACAGAGTACACACTGGTTGCTTCCCTGAATCAACTTCTCGATGTAGGGTGTTCTGCATGTAGTGAACCGCCTCAACCAAGGAACGCCCTAGCTAGGCCCCTAAACCCGTGCCTCTTCAAAAGCCTTCAGTGCTGTAGGAAAAACTGTGCTTTAGTTGCAATAGGAACGCAAGGCGTCTTTCTCCTGGAGGCAGGGTGACTTCAGCTAGGAGGTCCTGGATGGAAGGAGAAGCCTAGTGTTTTTCTCAGTGCAGCCCAGACTAGGGAATGAGTGCGACTTCCACGGCATGTTGGAATTTATTAGAACGGTGCTCATGAATCTGTGCGAGTGCTGGGTAAATCAAGATGTCCCAAGAAAGAGTGCAGTGTGTTGCCCATGACTCAGCAGACCCAGAGGACCTCCGAGAGACCTATGGGCTTCGTTGTTTCTCAGCAAGCCAACAAGGTGTGGAAGTAGTCAGGGATCTTGGAACGAAAATGATGCTCCCCCGAGCGTCCTAGGAATGCTGAAAAGGGTACTTCCTTTAAAATAAAGCAGAACAGCGACTAAGAGCTCATGGAAAGAGCTGCCTGCCTCCCTTTCTGCATGGCTACTCAGGGCCTTACCTCAGGGCAAGGACTCAGGTTGAGATTCCCTTTAGCTCTAGAGCATGGCATGATGAGTTCCGCCCAGGCCACTAAAGCTCCGTGTGTAGCCAGAGAAAACACATTTTCTTCCCAGACCAATGCCTACAATAGCCAGGGGCCTGTCAACAGCAGAGAATTTCAGGGAGCTTCAAGGCAGCATGAATGGAGCTATCAAAATGGATAAGGAAGTCTACTACCAACATGCCCCCATTTCCATAGGCACAGGCAGCATACATCCGTCTGGTTTCTAACAAGACAAAAGAGACACAGCGTACCCACTAGTTCCTTCCCTGAATCAAAATCGCCTGGCAGGGTGTTCTGCATCTAGAGAACTGCCACAACCAAGGAACGCCCTAGCTAGGCCTGTGGGCCCGTGCCTCTTCAAAAGCTTGCAGTGCTATAGGAAAAATTGTGCTCTTGTTGCAATAGGAACGCAAGGCGTCATTCTCTTGCAGGCAGGGTGACTTCAGGTAGGAGGTCCTGGAAGGAAGGCGCAGCCTAGTGTTTTTCTCAGTGTAGCTCAGACTAGGGAATGTGTGCGACTTCCGCAGCAAGTTGGAACTTGCCCAAACGGTGCTCGTGAACCTATGCGAGTGCTGTGAAATCAAGATATCCTAAGAAAGAGTGCAGTGTGTTGCCCATGACTCAACAGACACAGGGGACCTCCCAGGGACCTATGGGCCTCGTTGTTGTTCAGCAGGCCACAGTTTGTGGAGGTACTCAGTGAACTTGGAACTAAAATGATGCTCACCCGAGGGGCCTAGGATTCCTGAAAAGGGTACATCCTTTAAAATAAAGCAGAACAGCGACTAAGAGCTCATGGAGAGAGCTGCATGCCTCCCTTTCTGCATGGCTACTCAGAGCCTTACCTCGAGGACAGGACAGATTTGAGATTCCCTTTAGCTCTAGAGCATGGCAAGATGAGTCCCACACCGGACTGTGAAGCACACTGTGTAGCCAGAGAAAACACATTTTCTTCCCAGACCAATGCCTACAATAGCCAGGGGCCTGTCAACAGCAGAGAATTCAGGGATCTTCAAGGCGGCATGAATGGAGCTTTCAAAATGAAAAAGCAAGTCTACTTCCAACATGCCCCCATTTCCATAGGCACAAACAGCATACATCCCTGTGGTTTCAAAGAACTCAAAAGAGACACAGAGTACACATTGGTTCCTTCCCTGAATCACATTCTCGAGGCAGAGTGTTCTGCATGTGGTGAACGGCCTCATCCAAGGAACACCCTAGCTAGGCCTCTGGGCCCGTGTCTCTTCAAAAGCCTGCAGTGCTATAGGAAAAACTGTGCTTTAGTTGCAAAAGGAAAGCAAGCCGTCTTACTCCTGGAGGCAGGGTGACTTCAGGTAGGAGGTCCTGATTGGAAGGAGAAGCCTAGTGTTTTTCTCTGTGCAGCTCAGACTAGGGATTGAGTGCGATTTCCACGGCATGTTGGAACTTGCTTGAACGTTGCTCTTGAACCTGTGCGAGTGCTGTGAATCAAGATATCACAAGAAAGAGTGCAGTGTGTTGCCCATGACTCAGCAGACACAGAGGACCTCCGTGGGACCTATGGGCCTCGTTGTTGTTCAGCGGGCCTACAGGGGTGTGGAGGTACTCAGTGATCTTGGAACTAAAATGATGCTCACCCGAGGGGGATAGGAGTCCTGAAAAGGGTACTTCCTTTAAAATAAATCAAAATAGCGACTAAGAGCACATGGAAAGAGCTGCATGCCTCCCTTTCTGCATGGCCACTCGGGGCCTCACCACGAGGCAAGGACAGATTTGAGATTCCCTTTAACTCTAGAGCATGGCAAGATGAGTCCCACCGCGGACTATGAAGCACACTGTGTAGCCAGAGAAAACACATTTTCTTCCCAGACCAAGGCGTACAATAGCCAGGGGCCTGTGAACAGCAGAGAATTTCAGGGAGCTTCAAGGCAGCCTGAATGGAGATATCAAAATGGATAAGGAAGTCTACTACCAACATGAGCCCATTTCCATAGGCACAAACAGCATACATCCCTGTGGTTTCAAACAACTCAAAAGAGACACAGAGTACACACTGGTTCCTTCCCTGAATCAAATTCTCGAGGCAGGGTGTTCTGCATGTAGTGAACCGCCTCAACCAAGGAACGCCCTAGTTAGGCCTGGGGCCGGTGCCTCTTCAAAAGCCTGAAAAGCGTACTGGCGTTAAAATGCTGAAGATAAGCGACTATGGCCTCATGGAAACTGCTACACGCCCGGGTGCTACAGGAAAGACTGTGCTTTAGTTGCAATAGGAACGCAAGGCGTCTTTCTCCTGGAGGCAGGGTGACTTCAGGTAGGAGGTCCTGGAAGGAAGGTGAAGCCTAGTGTTTTTCTCAGTTCAGCTCAGACTAGGGAATGTGTGAGACTTCCACAGCAAGTTGGATCTTGCCAAAACAGTGCTCGTGAACCTGTGCGAGTGCTGTGAATCAAGATATCCTAAGAAAGAGTGCAGTGTGTTGCCCATGATTCAGCAGACACAGAAGACCTCCGAGGGACCTATGGTCCTCGTTGTTCTCAGCAGGGCTACAGAGGTGTGGAGGTAGTCAGGGATATTGGAACGAAAATGCTCCCTCGAGGGTCCTAGGAGTGCTGAAAAGGGTCCTTCCTTTAAAATAAAGCAGAACAGCGTCTATGAGCTCATGGAAAGAGCTGCATGCCTCTCTTTCCCCATGGCTACTCAGGGCCTTACCTCGAGGCAAGGACTCGCGTTGAGGCTCCCTTTAGCTCTAGAGCATGGCATGATGAGTTCCGCCCAGGCCACTAAAGCTCCGTGTGTAGCCAGAGAAAACACATTTTCTTCCCAGACCAATGCCTACAATAGCCAGGGGCCTGTCCACAGCAGAGAATTTCATGGAGCTTCAAGGCAACATGAATGGAGCTATCAAAAAGGATAAGGAAGTCTACTACCAACATGACCCCATTTCCATAGGCAAAAACTGCATACATCCCTGTGGTTTCAAACAACTCAGAAGAGACACAGAGTACACACTGGTTGCTTCCCTGAATCAACTTCTCGATGTAGGGTGTTCTGCATGTAGTGAACCGCCTCAACCAAGGAACGCCCTAGCTAGGCCCCTAAACCCGTGCCTCTTCAAAAGCCTTCAGTGCTGTAGGAAAAACTGTGCTTTAGTTGCAATAGGAACGCAAGGCGTCTTTCTCCTGGAGGCAGGGTGACTTCAGCTAGGAGGTCCTGGATGGAAGGAGAAGCCTAGTGTTTTTCTCAGTGCAGCCCAGACTAGGGAATGAGTGCGACTTCCACGGCATGTTGGAATTTATTAGAACGGTGCTCATGAATCTGTGCGAGTGCTGGGTAAATCAAGATGTCCCAAGAAAGAGTGCAGTGTGTTGCCCATGACTCAGCAGACCCAGAGGACCTCCGAGAGACCTATGGGCTTCGTTGTTTCTCAGCAAGCCAACAAGGTGTGGAAGTAGTCAGGGATCTTGGAACGAAAATGATGCTCCCCCGAGCGTCCTAGGAATGCTGAAAAGGGTACTTCCTTTAAAATAAAGCAGAACAGCGACTAAGAGCTCATGGAAAGAGCTGCCTGCCTCCCTTTCTGCATGGCTACTCAGGGCCTTACCTCAGGGCAAGGACTCAGGTTGAGATTCCCTTTAGCTCTAGAGCATGGCATGATGAGTTCCGCCCAGGCCACTAAAGCTCCGTGTGTAGCCAGAGAAAACACATTTTCTTCCCAGACCAATGCCTACAATAGCCAGGGGCCTGTCAACAGCAGAGAATTTCAGGGAGCTTCAAGGCAGCATGAATGGAGCTATCAAAATGGATAAGGAAGTCTACTACCAACATGCCCCCATTTCCATAGGCACAGGCAGCATACATCCGTCTGGTTTCTAACAAGACAAAAGAGACACAGCGTACCCACTAGTTCCTTCCCTGAATCAAAATCGCCTGGCAGGGTGTTCTGCATCTAGAGAACTGCCACAACCAAGGAACGCCCTAGCTAGGCCTGTGGGCCCGTGCCTCTTCAAAAGCTTGCAGTGCTATAGGAAAAATTGTGCTCTTGTTGCAATAGGAACGCAAGGCGTCATTCTCTTGCAGGCAGGGTGACTTCAGGTAGGAGGTCCTGGAAGGAAGGCGCAGCCTAGTGTTTTTCTCAGTGTAGCTCAGACTAGGGAATGTGTGCGACTTCCGCAGCAAGTTGGAACTTGCCCAAACGGTGCTCGTGAACCTATGCGAGTGCTGTGAAATCAAGATATCCTAAGAAAGAGTGCAGTGTGTTGCCCATGACTCAACAGACACAGGGGACCTCCCAGGGACCTATGGGCCTCGTTGTTGTTCAGCAGGCCACAGTTTGTGGAGGTACTCAGTGAACTTGGAACTAAAATGATGCTCACCCGAGGGGCCTAGGATTCCTGAAAAGGGTACATCCTTTAAAATAAAGCAGAACAGCGACTAAGAGCTCATGGAGAGAGCTGCATGCCTCCCTTTCTGCATGGCTACTCAGAGCCTTACCTCGAGGACAGGACAGATTTGAGATTCCCTTTAGCTCTAGAGCATGGCAAGATGAGTCCCACACCGGACTGTGAAGCACACTGTGTAGCCAGAGAAAACACATTTTCTTCCCAGACCAATGCCTACAATAGCCAGGGGCCTGTCAACAGCAGAGAATTCAGGGATCTTCAAGGCGGCATGAATGGAGCTTTCAAAATGAAAAAGCAAGTCTACTTCCAACATGCCCCCATTTCCATAGGCACAAACAGCATACATCCCTGTGGTTTCAAAGAACTCAAAAGAGACACAGAGTACACATTGGTTCCTTCCCTGAATCACATTCTCGAGGCAGAGTGTTCTGCATGTGGTGAACGGCCTCATCCAAGGAACACCCTAGCTAGGCCTCTGGGCCCGTGTCTCTTCAAAAGCCTGCAGTGCTATAGGAAAAACTGTGCTTTAGTTGCAAAAGGAAAGCAAGCCGTCTTACTCCTGGAGGCAGGGTGACTTCAGGTAGGAGGTCCTGATTGGAAGGAGAAGCCTAGTGTTTTTCTCTGTGCAGCTCAGACTAGGGATTGAGTGCGATTTCCACGGCATGTTGGAACTTGCTTGAACGTTGCTCTTGAACCTGTGCGAGTGCTGTGAATCAAGATATCACAAGAAAGAGTGCAGTGTGTTGCCCATGACTCAGCAGACACAGAGGACCTCCGTGGGACCTATGGGCCTCGTTGTTGTTCAGCGGGCCTACAGGGGTGTGGAGGTACTCAGTGATCTTGGAACTAAAATGATGCTCACCCGAGGGGGATAGGAGTCCTGAAAAGGGTACTTCCTTTAAAATAAATCAAAATAGCGACTAAGAGCACATGGAAAGAGCTGCATGCCTCCCTTTCTGCATGGCCACTCGGGGCCTCACCACGAGGCAAGGACAGATTTGAGATTCCCTTTAACTCTAGAGCATGGCAAGATGAGTCCCACCGCGGACTATGAAGCACACTGTGTAGCCAGAGAAAACACATTTTCTTCCCAGACCAAGGCGTACAATAGCCAGGGGCCTGTGAACAGCAGAGAATTTCAGGGAGCTTCAAGGCAGCCTGAATGGAGATATCAAAATGGATAAGGAAGTCTACTACCAACATGAGCCCATTTCCATAGGCACAAACAGCATACATCCCTGTGGTTTCAAACAACTCAAAAGAGACACAGAGTACACACTGGTTCCTTCCCTGAATCAAATTCTCGAGGCAGGGTGTTCTGCATGTAGTGAACCGCCTCAACCAAGGAACGCCCTAGTTAGGCCTGGGGCCGGTGCCTCTTCAAAAGCCTGAAAAGCGTACTGGCGTTAAAATGCTGAAGATAAGCGACTACGGCCTCATGGAAACTGCTACACGCCCGGGTGCTACAGGAAAGACTGTGCTTTAGTTGCAATACGAACGCAACCGATTTTTTCCTGGAGGCAGGGTGACTTCAGGTAGGAGGTCCTGGAAGGAAGGTGAAGCCTAGTGTTTTTCTCAGTTCAGCTCAGACTAGGGAATGTGTGAGACTTCCACAGCAAGTTGGATCTTGCCAAAACAGTGCTCGTGAACCTGTGCGAGTGCTGTGAATCAAGATATCACAAGAAAGAGTGCAGTGTGTTGCCCATGATTCAGCAGACACAGAAGACCTCCGAGGGACCTATGGTCCACGTTGTTCTCAGCAGGGCTACAGAGGTGTGGAGGTAGTCAGGGATATTGGAACGAAAATGCTCCCTCGAGGGTCCTAGGAGTGCTGAAAAGGGTCCTTCCTTTAAAATAAAGCAGAACAGCGACTATGAGCTCATGGAAAGAGCTGCATGCCTCTCTTTCCCCATGGCTACTCAGGGCCTTACCTCGAGGCAAGGACTCAGGTTGAGATTCCCTTTAGCTATATAGCATGGCATGATGAGTTCCGCCCAGGCCACTAAAGCTCCGTGTGTAGCCAGAGACAACACATTTTCTTCCCAGACCAATGCCTACAATAGCCAGGAGACTGTCAACAGCAGAGAATTTCAGGGAGCTTCAAGGCAGCATGAATGGAGCTATCAAAATGGATAAGGAAGTCTACTACCAACATGACCCCATTTCCATAGGCAAAAACAGCATACATCCCTGTGGTTTCAAAGAACTCAGAAGAGACACAGAGTACACACTGGTTGCTTCCCTGAATCAACTTCTCGATGTAGGGTGTTCTGCATGTAGTGAACCGCCTCAACCAAGGAACGCCCTAGCTAGGCCCCTAAACCCGTGCCTCTTCAAAAGCCTTCAGTGCTGTAGGAAAAACTGTGCTTTAGTTGCAATAGGAACGCAAGGCGTCTTTCTCCTGGAGGCAGGGTGACTTCAGCTAGGAGGTCCTGGATGGAAGGAGAAGCCTAGTGTTTTTCTCAGTGCAGCCCAGACTAGGGAATGAGTGCGACTTCCACGGCATGTTGGAATTTATTAGAACGGTGCTCATGAATCTGTGCGAGTGATGGGTAAATCAAGATGTCCCAAGAAAGAGTGCAGTGTGTTGCCCATGACTCAGCAGACCCAGAGGACCTCCGAGAGACCTATGGGCTTCGTTGTTTCTCAGCAAGCCAACAAGGTGTGGAAGTAGTCAGGGATCTTGGAACGAAAATGATGCTCCCCCGAGCGTCCTAGGAATGCTGAGAAGGGTACTTCCTTTAAAATAAAGCAGAACAGCGACTAAGAGCTCATGGAAAGAGCTGCCTGCCTCCCTTTCTGCATGGCTACTCAGGGCCTTACCTCAGGGCAAGGACTCAGGTTGAGATTCCCTTTAGCTCTAGAGCATGGCATGATGAGTTCCGCCCAGGCCACTAAAGCTCCGTGTGTAGCCAGAGAAAACACATTTTCTTCCCAGACCAATGCCTACAATAGCCAGGGGCCTGTCAACAGCAGAGAATTTCAGGGAGCTTCAAGGCAGCATGAATGGAGCTATCAAAATGGATAAGGAAGTCTACTACCAACATGCCCCCATTTCCATAGGCACAGGCAGCATACATCCGTCTGGTTTCTAACAAGACAAAAGAGACACAGCGTACCCACTAGTTCCTTCCCTGAATCAAAATCGCCTGGCAGGGTGTTCTGCATCTAGAGAACTGCCACAACCAAGGAACGCCCTAGCTAGGCCTGTGGGCCCGTGCCTCTTCAAAAGCTTGCAGTGCTATAGGAAAAATTGTGCTCTTGTTGCAATAGGAACGCAAGGCGTCATTCTCTTGCAGGCAGGGTGACTTCAGGTAGGAGGTCCTGGAAGGAAGGCGCAGCCTAGTGTTTTTCTCAGTGTAGCTCAGACTAGGGAATGTGTGCGATTTCCGCAGCAAGTTGGAACTTGCCCAAACGGTGCTCGTGAACCTATGCGAGTGCTGTGAAATCAAGATATCCTAAGAAAGAGTGCAGTGTGTTGCCCATGACTCAACAGACACAGGGGACCTCCCAGGGACCTATGGGCCTCGTTGTTGTTCAGCAGGCCACAGTTTGTGGAGGTACTCAGTGAACTTGGAACTAAAATGATGCTCACCCGAGGGGCCTAGGATTCCTGAAAAGGGTACATCCTTTAAAATAAAGCAGAACAGCGACTAAGAGCTCATGGAGAGAGCTGCATGCCTCCCTTTCTGCATGGCTACTCAGAGCCTTACCTCGAGGACAGGACAGATTTGAGATTCCCTTTAGCTCTAGAGCATGGCAAGATGAGTCCCACACCGGACTGTGAAGCACACTGTGTAGCCAGAGAAAACACATTTTCTTCCCAGACCAATGCCTACAATAGCCAGGGGCCTGTCAACAGCAGAGAATTCAGGGATCTTCAAGGCGGCATGAATGGAGCTTTCAAAATGAAAAAGCAAGTCTACTTCCAACATGCCCCCATTTCCATAGGCACAAACAGCATACATCCCTGTGGTTTCAAAGAACTCAAAAGAGACACAGAGTACACATTGGTTCCTTCCCTGAATCACATTCTCGAGGCAGAGTGTTCTGCATGTGGTGAACGGCCTCATCCAAGGAACACCCTAGCTAGGCCTCTGGGCCCGTGTCTCTTCAAAAGCCTGCAGTGCTATAGGAAAAACTGTGCTTTAGTTGCAAAAGGAAAGCAAGCCGTCTTACTCCTGGAGGCAGGGTGACTTCAGGTAGGAGGTCCTGATTGGAAGGAGAAGCCTAGTGTTTTTCTCTGTGCAGCTCAGACTAGGGATTGAGTGCGATTTCCACGGCATGTTGGAACTTGCTTGAACGTTGCTCTTGAACCTGTGCGAGTGCTGTGAATCAAGATATCACAAGAAAGAGTGCAGTGTGTTGCCCATGACTCAGCAGACACAGAGGACCTCCGTGGGACCTATGGGCCTCGTTGTTGTTCAGCGGGCCTACAGGGGTGTGGAGGTACTCAGTGATCTTGGAACTAAAATGATGCTCACCCGAGGGGGATAGGAGTCCTGAAAAGGGTACTTCCTTTAAAATAAAGCCAAATAGCGACTAAGAGCACATGGAAAGAGCTGCATGCCTCCCTTTCTGCATGGCCACTCGGGGCCTCACCACGAGGCAAGGACAGATTTGAGATTCCCTTTAACTCTAGAGCATGGCAAGATGAGTCCCACCGCGGACTATGAAGCACACTGTGTAGCCAGAGAAAACACATTTTCTTCCCAGACCAATGCGTACAATAGCCAGGGGCCTGTGAACAGCAGAGTATTTCAGGGAGCTTCAAGGAGGCCTGAATGGAGCTATCAAAATGGATATGGAAGTCTACTACCAACATGAGCCCATTTCCATAGGCACAAACAGCATACATCCCTGTGGTGTCAAACAACTCAAAAGAGACACAGAGTACACACTGGTTCCTTCCCTGAATCAAATTCTCGAGGCAGGGTGTTCTGCATGTAGTGAACCGCCTCAACCAAGGAACGCCCTAGTTAGGCCTGGGGCCGGTGCCTCTTCAAAAGCCTGAAAAGCGTACTGGCGTTAAAATGCTGAAGATAAGCGACTACGGCCTCATGGAAACTGCTACACGCCCGGGTGCTACAGGAAAGACTGTGCTTTAGTTGCAATACGAACGCAACCGATTTTTTCCTGGAGGCAGGGTGACTTCAGGTAGGAGGTCCTGGAAGGAAGGTGAAGCCTAGTGTTTTTCTCAGTTCAGCTCAGACTAGGGAATGTGTGAGACTTCCACAGCAAGTTGGATCTTGCCAAAACAGTGCTCGTGAACCTGTGCGAGTGCTGTGAATCAAGATATCACAAGAAAGAGTGCAGTGTGTTGCCCATGATTCAGCAGACACAGAAGACCTCGAGGGACCTATGGTCCACGTTGTTCTCAGCAGGGCTACAGAGGTGTGGAGGTAGTCAGGGATATTGGAACGAAAATGCTCCCTCGAGGGTCCTAGGAGTGCTGAAAAGGGTCCTTCCTTTAAAATAAAGCAGAACAGCGTCTATGAGCTCATGGAAAGAGCTGCATGCCTCTCTTTCCCCATGGCTACTCAGGGCCTTACCTCGAGGCAAGGACTCGCGTTGAGGCTCCCTTTAGCTCTAGAGCATGGCATGATGAGTTCCGCCCAGGCCACTAAAGCTCCGTGTGTAGCCAGAGAAAACACATTTTCTTCCCAGACCAATGCCTACAATAGCCAGGGGCCTGTCCACAGCAGAGAATTTCATGGAGCTTCAAGGCAACATGAATGGAGCTATCAAAAAGGATAAGGAAGTCTACTACCAACATGACCCCATTTCCATAGGCAAAAACAGCATACATCCCTGTGGTTTCAAACAACTCAGAAGAGACACAGAGTACACACTGGTTGCTTCCCTGAATCAACTTCTCGATGTAGGGTGTTCTGCATGTAGTGAACCGCCTCAACCAAGGAACGCCCTAGCTAGGCCCCTAAACCCGTGCCTCTTCAAAAGCCTTCAGTGCTGTAGGAAAAACTGTGCTTTAGTTGCAATAGGAACGCAAGGCGTCTTTCTCCTGGAGGCAGGGTGACTTCAGCTAGGAGGTCCTGGATGGAAGGAGAAGCCTAGTGTTTTTCTCAGTGCAGCCCAGACTAGGGAATGAGTGCGACTTCCACGGCATGTTGGAATTTATTAGAACGGTGCTCATGAATCTGTGCGAGTGCTGGGTAAATCAAGATGTCCCAAGAAAGAGTGCAGTGTGTTGCCCATGACTCAGCAGACCCAGAGGACCTCCGAGAGACCTATGGGCTTCGTTGTTTCTCAGCAAGCCAACAAGGTGTGGAAGTAGTCAGGGATCTTGGAACGAAAATGATGCTCCCCCGAGCGTCCTAGGAATGCTGAAAAGGGTACTTCCTTTAAAATAAAGCAGAACAGCGACTAAGAGCTCATGGAAAGAGCTGCCTGCCTCCCTTTCTGCATGGCTACTCAGGGCCTTACCTCAGGGCAAGGACTCAGGTTGAGATTCCCTTTAGCTCTAGAGCATGGCATGATGAGTTCCGCCCAGGCCACTAAAGCTCCGTGTGTAGCCAGAGAAAACACATTTTCTTCCCAGACCAATGCCTACAATAGCCAGGGGCCTGTCAACAGCAGAGAATTTCAGGGAGCTTCAAGGCAGCATGAATGGAGCTATCAAAATGGATAAGGAAGTCTACTACCAACATGCCCCCATTTCCATAGGCACAGGCAGCATACATCCGTCTGGTTTCTAACAAGACAAAAGAGACACAGCGTACCCACTAGTTCCTTCCCTGAATCAAAATCGCCTGGCAGGGTGTTCTGCATCTAGAGAACTGCCACAACCAAGGAACGCCCTAGCTAGGCCTGTGGGCCCGTGCCTCTTCAAAAGCTTGCAGTGCTATAGGAAAAATTGTGCTCTTGTTGCAATAGGAACGCAAGGCGTCATTCTCTTGCAGGCAGGGTGACTTCAGGTAGGAGGTCCTGGAAGGAAGGCGCAGCCTAGTGTTTTTCTCAGTGTAGCTCAGACTAGGGAATGTGTGCGACTTCCGCAGCAAGTTGGAACTTGCCCAAACGGTGCTCGTGAACCTATGCGAGTGCTGTGAAATCAAGATATCCTAAGAAAGAGTGCAGTGTGTTGCCCATGACTCAACAGACACAGGGGACCTCCCAGGGACCTATGGGCCTCGTTGTTGTTCAGCAGGCCACAGTTTGTGGAGGTACTCAGTGAACTTGGAACTAAAATGATGCTCACCCGAGGGGCCTAGGATTCCTGAAAAGGGTACATCCTTTAAAATAAAGCAGAACAGCGACTAAGAGCTCATGGAGAGAGCTGCATGCCTCCCTTTCTGCATGGCTACTCAGAGCCTTACCTCGAGGACAGGACAGATTTGAGATTCCCTTTAGCTCTAGAGCATGGCAAGATGAGTCCCACACCGGACTGTGAAGCACACTGTGTAGCCAGAGAAAACACATTTTCTTCCCAGACCAATGCCTACAATAGCCAGGGGCCTGTCAACAGCAGAGAATTCAGGGATCTTCAAGGCGGCATGAATGGAGCTTTCAAAATGAAAAAGCAAGTCTACTTCCAACATGCCCCCATTTCCATAGGCACAAACAGCATACATCCCTGTGGTTTCAAAGAACTCAAAAGAGACACAGAGTACACATTGGTTCCTTCCCTGAATCACATTCTCGAGGCAGAGTGTTCTGCATGTGGTGAACGGCCTCATCCAAGGAACACCCTAGCTAGGCCTCTGGGCCCGTGTCTCTTCAAAAGCCTGCAGTGCTATAGGAAAAACTGTGCTTTAGTTGCAAAAGGAAAGCAAGCCGTCTTACTCCTGGAGGCAGGGTGACTTCAGGTAGGAGGTCCTGATTGGAAGGAGAAGCCTAGTGTTTTTCTCTGTGCAGCTCAGACTAGGGATTGAGTGCGATTTCCACGGCATGTTGGAACTTGCTTGAACGTTGCTCTTGAACCTGTGCGAGTGCTGTGAATCAAGATATCACAAGAAAGAGTGCAGTGTGTTGCCCATGACTCAGCAGACACAGAGGACCTCCGTGGGACCTATGGGCCTCGTTGTTGTTCAGCGGGCCTACAGGGGTGTGGAGGTACTCAGTGATCTTGGAACTAAAATGATGCTCACCCGAGGGGGATAGGAGTCCTGAAAAGGGTACTTCCTTTAAAATAAATCAAAATAGCGACTAAGAGCACATGGAAAGAGCTGCATGCCTCCCTTTCTGCATGGCCACTCGGGGCCTCACCACGAGGCAAGGACAGATTTGAGATTCCCTTTAACTCTAGAGCATGGCAAGATGAGTCCCACCGCGGACTATGAAGCACACTGTGTAGCCAGAGAAAACACATTTTCTTCCCAGACCAAGGCGTACAATAGCCAGGGGCCTGTGAACAGCAGAGAATTTCAGGGAGCTTCAAGGCAGCCTGAATGGAGATATCAAAATGGATAAGGAAGTCTACTACCAACATGAGCCCATTTCCATAGGCACAAACAGCATACATCCCTGTGGTTTCAAACAACTCAAAAGAGACACAGAGTACACACTGGTTCCTTCCCTGAATCAAATTCTCGAGGCAGGGTGTTCTGCATGTAGTGAACCGCCTCAACCAAGGAACGCCCTAGTTAGGCCTGGGGCCGGTGCCTCTTCAAAAGCCTGAAAAGCGTACTGGCGTTAAAATGCTGAAGATAAGCGACTACGGCCTCATGGAAACTGCTACACGCCCGGGTGCTACAGGAAAGACTGTGCTTTAGTTGCAATACGAACGCAACCGATTTTTTCCTGGAGGCAGGGTGACTTCAGGTAGGAGGTCCTGGAAGGAAGGTGAAGCCTAGTGTTTTTCTCAGTTCAGCTCAGACTAGGGAATGTGTGAGACTTCCACAGCAAGTTGGATCTTGCCAAAACAGTGCTCGTGAACCTGTGCGAGTGCTGTGAATCAAGATATCACAAGAAAGAGTGCAGTGTGTTGCCCATGATTCAGCAGACACAGAAGACCTCCGAGGGACCTATGGTCCACGTTGTTCTCAGCAGGGCTACAGAGGTGTGGAGGTAGTCAGGGATATTGGAACGAAAATGCTCCCTCGAGGGTCCTAGGAGTGCTGAAAAGGGTCCTTCCTTTAAAATAAAGCAGAACAGCGACTATGAGCTCATGGAAAGAGCTGCATGCCTCTCTTTCCCCATGGCTACTCAGGGCCTTACCTCGAGGCAAGGACTCAGGTTGAGATTCCCTTTAGCTATATAGCATGGCATGATGAGTTCCGCCCAGGCCACTAAAGCTCCGTGTGTAGCCAGAGACAACACATTTTCTTCCCAGACCAATGCCTACAATAGCCAGGAGACTGTCAACAGCAGAGAATTTCAGGGAGCTTCAAGGCAGCATGAATGGAGCTATCAAAATGGATAAGGAAGTCTACTACCAACATGACCCCATTTCCATAGGCAAAAACAGCATACATCCCTGTGGTTTCAAAGAACTCAGAAGAGACACAGAGTACACACTGGTTGCTTCCCTGAATCAACTTCTCGATGTAGGGTGTTCTGCATGTAGTGAACCGCCTCAACCAAGGAACGCCCTAGCTAGGCCCCTAAACCCGTGCCTCTTCAAAAGCCTTCAGTGCTGTAGGAAAAACTGTGCTTTAGTTGCAATAGGAACGCAAGGCGTCTTTCTCCTGGAGGCAGGGTGACTTCAGCTAGGAGGTCCTGGATGGAAGGAGAAGCCTAGTGTTTTTCTCAGTGCAGCCCAGACTAGGGAATGAGTGCGACTTCCACGGCATGTTGGAATTTATTAGAACGGTGCTCATGAATCTGTGCGAGTGATGGGTAAATCAAGATGTCCCAAGAAAGAGTGCAGTGTGTTGCCCATGACTCAGCAGACCCAGAGGACCTCCGAGAGACCTATGGGCTTCGTTGTTTCTCAGCAAGCCAACAAGGTGTGGAAGTAGTCAGGGATCTTGGAACGAAAATGATGCTCCCCCGAGCGTCCTAGGAATGCTGAGAAGGGTACTTCCTTTAAAATAAAGCAGAACAGCGACTAAGAGCTCATGGAAAGAGCTGCCTGCCTCCCTTTCTGCATGGCTACTCAGGGCCTTACCTCAGGGCAAGGACTCAGGTTGAGATTCCCTTTAGCTCTAGAGCATGGCATGATGAGTTCCGCCCAGGCCACTAAAGCTCCGTGTGTAGCCAGAGAAAACACATTTTCTTCCCAGACCAATGCCTACAATAGCCAGGGGCCTGTCAACAGCAGAGAATTTCAGGGAGCTTCAAGGCAGCATGAATGGAGCTATCAAAATGGATAAGGAAGTCTACTACCAACATGCCCCCATTTCCATAGGCACAGGCAGCATACATCCGTCTGGTTTCTAACAAGACAAAAGAGACACAGCGTACCCACTAGTTCCTTCCCTGAATCAAAATCGCCTGGCAGGGTGTTCTGCATCTAGAGAACTGCCACAACCAAGGAACGCCCTAGCTAGGCCTGTGGGCCCGTGCCTCTTCAAAAGCTTGCAGTGCTATAGGAAAAATTGTGCTCTTGTTGCAATAGGAACGCAAGGCGTCATTCTCTTGCAGGCAGGGTGACTTCAGGTAGGAGGTCCTGGAAGGAAGGCGCAGCCTAGTGTTTTTCTCAGTGTAGCTCAGACTAGGGAATGTGTGCGATTTCCGCAGCAAGTTGGAACTTGCCCAAACGGTGCTCGTGAACCTATGCGAGTGCTGTGAAATCAAGATATCCTAAGAAAGAGTGCAGTGTGTTGCCCATGACTCAACAGACACAGGGGACCTCCCAGGGACCTATGGGCCTCGTTGTTGTTCAGCAGGCCACAGTTTGTGGAGGTACTCAGTGAACTTGGAACTAAAATGATGCTCACCCGAGGGGCCTAGGATTCCTGAAAAGGGTACATCCTTTAAAATAAAGCAGAACAGCGACTAAGAGCTCATGGAGAGAGCTGCATGCCTCCCTTTCTGCATGGCTACTCAGAGCCTTACCTCGAGGACAGGACAGATTTGAGATTCCCTTTAGCTCTAGAGCATGGCAAGATGAGTCCCACACCGGACTGTGAAGCACACTGTGTAGCCAGAGAAAACACATTTTCTTCCCAGACCAATGCCTACAATAGCCAGGGGCCTGTCAACAGCAGAGAATTCAGGGATCTTCAAGGCGGCATGAATGGAGCTTTCAAAATGAAAAAGCAAGTCTACTTCCAACATGCCCCCATTTCCATAGGCACAAACAGCATACATCCCTGTGGTTTCAAAGAACTCAAAAGAGACACAGAGTACACATTGGTTCCTTCCCTGAATCACATTCTCGAGGCAGAGTGTTCTGCATGTGGTGAACGGCCTCATCCAAGGAACACCCTAGCTAGGCCTCTGGGCCCGTGTCTCTTCAAAAGCCTGCAGTGCTATAGGAAAAACTGTGCTTTAGTTGCAAAAGGAAAGCAAGCCGTCTTACTCCTGGAGGCAGGGTGACTTCAGGTAGGAGGTCCTGATTGGAAGGAGAAGCCTAGTGTTTTTCTCTGTGCAGCTCAGACTAGGGATTGAGTGCGATTTCCACGGCATGTTGGAACTTGCTTGAACGTTGCTCTTGAACCTGTGCGAGTGCTGTGAATCAAGATATCACAAGAAAGAGTGCAGTGTGTTGCCCATGACTCAGCAGACACAGAGGACCTCCGTGGGACCTATGGGCCTCGTTGTTGTTCAGCGGGCCTACAGGGGTGTGGAGGTACTCAGTGATCTTGGAACTAAAATGATGCTCACCCGAGGGGGATAGGAGTCCTGAAAAGGGTACTTCCTTTAAAATAAAGCCAAATAGCGACTAAGAGCACATGGAAAGAGCTGCATGCCTCCCTTTCTGCATGGCCACTCGGGGCCTCACCACGAGGCAAGGACAGATTTGAGATTCCCTTTAACTCTAGAGCATGGCAAGATGAGTCCCACCGCGGACTATGAAGCACACTGTGTAGCCAGAGAAAACACATTTTCTTCCCAGACCAATGCGTACAATAGCCAGGGGCCTGTGAACAGCAGAGTATTTCAGGGAGCTTCAAGGAGGCCTGAATGGAGCTATCAAAATGGATATGGAAGTCTACTACCAACATGAGCCCATTTCCATAGGCACAAACAGCATACATCCCTGTGGTGTCAAACAACTCAAAAGAGACACAGAGTACACACTGGTTCCTTCCCTGAATCAAATTCTCGAGGCAGGGTGTTCTGCATGTAGTGAACCGCCTCAACCAAGGAACGCCCTAGTTAGGCCTGGGGCCGGTGCCTCTTCAAAAGCCTGAAAAGCGTACTGGCGTTAAAATGCTGAAGATAAGCGACTACGGCCTCATGGAAACTGCTACACGCCCGGGTGCTACAGGAAAGACTGTGCTTTAGTTGCAATACGAACGCAACCGATTTTTTCCTGGAGGCAGGGTGACTTCAGGTAGGAGGTCCTGGAAGGAAGGTGAAGCCTAGTGTTTTTCTCAGTTCAGCTCAGACTAGGGAATGTGTGAGACTTCCACAGCAAGTTGGATCTTGCCAAAACAGTGCTCGTGAACCTGTGCGAGTGCTGTGAATCAAGATATCACAAGAAAGAGTGCAGTGTGTTGCCCATGATTCAGCAGACACAGAAGACCTCGAGGGACCTATGGTCCACGTTGTTCTCAGCAGGGCTACAGAGGTGTGGAGGTAGTCAGGGATATTGGAACGAAAATGCTCCCTCGAGGGTCCTAGGAGTGCTGAAAAGGGTCCTTCCTTTAAAATAAAGCAGAACAGCGTCTATGAGCTCATGGAAAGAGCTGCATGCCTCTCTTTCCCCATGGCTACTCAGGGCCTTACCTCGAGGCAAGGACTCGCGTTGAGGCTCCCTTTAGCTCTAGAGCATGGCATGATGAGTTCCGCCCAGGCCACTAAAGCTCCGTGTGTAGCCAGAGAAAACACATTTTCTTCCCAGACCAATGCCTACAATAGCCAGGGGCCTGTCCACAGCAGAGAATTTCATGGAGCTTCAAGGCAACATGAATGGAGCTATCAAAAAGGATAAGGAAGTCTACTACCAACATGACCCCATTTCCATAGGCAAAAACAGCATACATCCCTGTGGTTTCAAACAACTCAGAAGAGACACAGAGTACACACTGGTTGCTTCCCTGAATCAACTTCTCGATGTAGGGTGTTCTGCATGTAGTGAACCGCCTCAACCAAGGAACGCCCTAGCTAGGCCCCTAAACCCGTGCCTCTTCAAAAGCCTTCAGTGCTGTAGGAAAAACTGTGCTTTAGTTGCAATAGGAACGCAAGGCGTCTTTCTCCTGGAGGCAGGGTGACTTCAGCTAGGAGGTCCTGGATAGAAGGAGAAGCCTAGTGTTTTTCTCAGTGCAGCCCAGACTAGGGAATGAGTGCGACTTCCACGGCATGTTGGAATTTATTAGAACGGTGCTCATGAATCTGTGCGAGTGCTGGGTAAATCAAGATGTCCCAAGAAAGAGTGCAGTGTGTTGCCCATGACTCAGCAGACCCAGAGGACCTCCGAGAGACCTATGGGCTTCGTTGTTTCTCAGCAAGCCAACAAGGTGTGGAAGTAGTCAGGGATCTTGGAACGAAAATGATGCTCCCCCGAGCGTCCTAGGAATGCTGAAAAGGGTACTTCCTTTAAAATAAAGCAGAACAGCGACTAAGAGCTCATGGAAAGAGCTGCCTGCCTCCCTTTCTGCATGGCTACTCAGGGCCTTACCTCAGGGCAAGGACTCAGGTTGAGATTCCCTTTAGCTCTAGAGCATGGCATGATGAGTTCCGCCCAGGCCACTAAAGCTCCGTGTGTAGCCAGAGAAAACACATTTTCTTCCCAGACCAATGCCTACAATAGCCAGGGGCCTGTCAACAGCAGAGAATTTCAGGGAGCTTCAAGGCAGCATGAATGGAGCTATCAAAATGGATAAGGAAGTCTACTACCAACATGCCCCCATTTCCATAGGCACAGGCAGCATACATCCGTCTGGTTTCTAACAAGACAAAAGAGACACAGCGTACCCACTAGTTCCTTCCCTGAATCAAAATCGCCTGGCAGGGTGTTCTGCATCTAGAGAACTGCCACAACCAAGGAACGCCCTAGCTAGGCCTGTGGGCCCGTGCCTCTTCAAAAGCTTGCAGTGCTATAGGAAAAATTGTGCTCTTGTTGCAATAGGAACGCAAGGCGTCATTCTCTTGCAGGCAGGGTGACTTCAGGTAGGAGGTCCTGGAAGGAAGGCGCAGCCTAGTGTTTTTCTCAGTGTAGCTCAGACTAGGGAATGTGTGCGACTTCCGCAGCAAGTTGGAACTTGCCCAAACGGTGCTCGTGAACCTATGCGAGTGCTGTGAAATCAAGATATCCTAAGAAAGAGTGCAGTGTGTTGCCCATGACTCAACAGACACAGGGGACCTCCCAGGGACCTATGGGCCTCGTTGTTGTTCAGCAGGCCACAGTTTGTGGAGGTACTCAGTGAACTTGGAACTAAAATGATGCTCACCCGAGGGGCCTAGGATTCCTGAAAAGGGTACATCCTTTAAAATAAAGCAGAACAGCGACTAAGAGCTCATGGAGAGAGCTGCATGCCTCCCTTTCTGCATGGCTACTCAGAGCCTTACCTCGAGGACAGGACAGATTTGAGATTCCCTTTAGCTCTAGAGCATGGCAAGATGAGTCCCACACCGGACTGTGAAGCACACTGTGTAGCCAGAGAAAACACATTTTCTTCCCAGACCAATGCCTACAATAGCCAGGGGCCTGTCAACAGCAGAGAATTCAGGGATCTTCAAGGCGGCATGAATGGAGCTTTCAAAATGAAAAAGCAAGTCTACTTCCAACATGCCCCCATTTCCATAGGCACAAACAGCATACATCCCTGTGGTTTCAAAGAACTCAAAAGAGACACAGAGTACACATTGGTTCCTTCCCTGAATCACATTCTCGAGGCAGAGTGTTCTGCATGTGGTGAACGGCCTCATCCAAGGAACACCCTAGCTAGGCCTCTGGGCCCGTGTCTCTTCAAAAGCCTGCAGTGCTATAGGAAAAACTGTGCTTTAGTTGCAAAAGGAAAGCAAGCCGTCTTACTCCTGGAGGCAGGGTGACTTCAGGTAGGAGGTCCTGATTGGAAGGAGAAGCCTAGTGTTTTTCTCTGTGCAGCTCAGACTAGGGATTGAGTGCGATTTCCACGGCATGTTGGAACTTGCTTGAACGTTGCTCTTGAACCTGTGCGAGTGCTGTGAATCAAGATATCACAAGAAAGAGTGCAGTGTGTTGCCCATGACTCAGCAGACACAGAGGACCTCCGTGGGACCTATGGGCCTCGTTGTTGTTCAGCGGGCCTACAGGGGTGTGGAGGTACTCAGTGATCTTGGAACTAAAATGATGCTCACCCGAGGGGGTTAGGAGTCCTGAAAAGGGTACTTCCTTTAAAATAAATCAAAATAGCGACTAAGAGCACATGGAAAGAGCTGCATGCCTCCCTTTCTGCATGGCCACTCGGGGCCTCACCACGAGGCAAGGACAGATTTGAGATTCCCTTTAACTCTAGAGCATGGCAAGATGAGTCCCACCGCGGACTATGAAGCACACTGTGTAGCCAGAGAAAACACATTTTCTTCCCAGACCAAGGCGTACAATAGCCAGGGGCCTGTGAACAGCAGAGAATTTCAGGGAGCTTCAAGGCAGCCTGAATGGAGATATCCAAATGGATAAGGAAGTCTACTACCAACATGAGCCCATTTCCATAGGCAAAAACAGCATACATCCCTGTGGTTTCAAACAACTCAAAAGAGACACAGAGTACACACTGGTTCCTTCCCTGAATCAAATTCTCGAGGCAGGGTGTTCTGCATGTAGTGAACCGCCTCAACCAAGGAACGCCCTAGTTAGGCCTGGGGCCGGTGCCTCTTCAAAAGCCTGAAAAGCGTACTGGCGTTAAAATGCTGAAGATAAGCGACTACGGCCTCATGGAAACTGCTACACGCCCGGGTGCTACAGGAAAGACTGTGCTTTAGTTGCAATACGAACGCAACCGATTTTTTCCTGGAGGCAGGGTGACTTCAGGTAGGAGGTCCTGGAAGGAAGGTGAAGCCTAGTGTTTTTCTCAGTTCAGCTCAGACTAGGGAATGTGTGAGACTTCCACAGCAAGTTGGATCTTGCCAAAACAGTGCTCGTGAACCTGTGCGAGTGCTGTGAATCAAGATATCACAAGAAAGAGTGCAGTGTGTTGCCCATGATTCAGCAGACACAGAAGACCTCCGAGGGACCTATGGTCCACGTTGTTCTCAGCAGGGCTACAGAGGTGTGGAGGTAGTCAGGGATATTGGAACGAAAATGCTCCCTCGAGGGTCCTAGGAGTGCTGAAAAGGGTCCTTCCTTTAAAATAAAGCAGAACAGCGACTATGAGCTCATGGAAAGAGCTGCATGCCTCTCTTTCCCCATGGCTACTCAGGGCCTTACCTCGAGGCAAGGACTCAGGTTGAGATTCCCTTTAGCTATATAGCATGGCATGATGAGTTCCGCCCAGGCCACTAAAGCTCCGTGTGTAGCCAGAGACAACACATTTTCTTCCCAGACCAATGCCTACAATAGCCAGGAGACTGTCAACAGCAGAGAATTTCAGGGAGCTTCAAGGCAGCATGAATGGAGCTATCAAAATGGATAAGGAAGTCTACTACCAACATGCCCCCATTTCCATAGGCACAGGCAGCATACATCCGTCTGGTTTCTAACAAGACAAAAGAGACACAGCGTACCCACTAGTTCCTTCCCTGAATCAAAATCGCCTGGCAGGGTGTTCTGCATCTAGAGAACTGCCACAACCAAGGAACGCCCTAGCTAGGCCTGTGGGCCCGTGCCTCTTCAAAAGCTTGCAGTGCTATAGGAAAAATTGTGCTCTTGTTGCAATAGGAACGCAAGGCGTCATTCTCTTGCAGGCAGGGTGACTTCAGGTAGGAGGTCCTGGAAGGAAGGCGCAGCCTAGTGTTTTTCTCAGTGTAGCTCAGACTAGGGAATGTGTGCGACTTCCGCAGCAAGTTGGAACTTGCCCAAACGGTGCTCGTGAACCTATGCGAGTGCTGTGAAATCAAGATATCCTAAGAAAGAGTGCAGTGTGTTGCCCATGACTCAACAGACACAGGGGACCTCCCAGGGACCTATGGGCCTCGTTGTTGTTCAGCAGGCCACAGTTTGTGGAGGTACTCAGTGAACTTGGAACTAAAATGATGCTCACCCGAGGGGCCTAGGATTCCTGAAAAGGGTACATCCTTTAAAATAAAGCAGAACAGCGACTAAGAGCTCATGGAGAGAGCTGCATGCCTCCCTTTCTGCATGGCTACTCAGAGCCTTACCTCGAGGACAGGACAGATTTGAGATTCCCTTTAGCTCTAGAGCATGGCAAGATGAGTCCCACACCGGACTGTGAAGCACACTGTGTAGCCAGAGAAAACACATTTTCTTCCCAGACCAATGCCTACAATAGCCAGGGGCCTGTCAACAGCAGAGAATTCAGGGATCTTCAAGGCGGCATGAATGGAGCTTTCAAAATGAAAAAGCAAGTCTACTTCCAACATGCCCCCATTTCCATAGGCACAAACAGCATACATCCCTGTGGTTTCAAAGAACTCAAAAGAGACACAGAGTACACATTGGTTCCTTCCCTGAATCACATTCTCGAGGCAGAGTGTTCTGCATGTGGTGAACGGCCTCATCCAAGGAACACCCTAGCTAGGCCTCTGGGCCCGTGTCTCTTCAAAAGCCTGCAGTGCTATAGGAAAAACTGTGCTTTAGTTGCAAAAGGAAAGCAAGCCGTCTTACTCCTGGAGGCAGGGTGACTTCAGGTAGGAGGTCCTGATTGGAAGGAGAAGCCTAGTGTTTTTCTCTGTGCAGCTCAGACTAGGGATTGAGTGCGATTTACACGGCATGTTGGAACTTGCTTGAACGTTGCTCTTGAACCTGTGCGAGTGCTGTGAATCAAGATATCACAAGAAAGAGTGCAGTGTGTTGCCCATGACTCAGCAGACACAGAGGACCTCCGTGGGACCTATGGGCCTCGTTGTTGTTCAGCGGGCCTACAGGGGTGTGGAGGTACTCAGTGATCTTGGAACTAAAATGATGCTCACCCGAGGGGGTTAGGAGTCCTGAAAAGGGTACTTCCTTTAAAATAAATCAAAATAGCGACTAAGAGCACATGGAAAGAGCTGCATGCCTCCCTTTCTGCATGGCCACTCGGGGCCTCACCACGAGGCAAGGACAGATTTGAGATTCCCTTTAACTCTAGAGCATGGCAAGATGAGTCCCACCGCGGACTATGAAGCACACTGTGTAGCCAGAGAAAACACATTTTCTTCCCAGACCAAGGCGTACAATAGCCAGGGGCCTGTGAACAGCAGAGAATTTCAGGGAGCTTCAAGGCAGCCTGAATGGAAATATCCAAATGGATAAGGAAGTCTACTACCAACATGAGCCCATTTCCATAGGCAAAAACAGCATACATCCCTGTGGTTTCAAACAACTCAAAAGAGACACAGAGTACACACTGGTTCCTTCCCTGAATCAAATTCTCGAGGCAGGGTGTTCTGCATGTAGTGAACCGCCTCAACCAAGGAACGCCCTAGTTAGGCCTGGGGCCGGTGCCTCTTCAAAAGCCTGAAAAGCGTACTGGCGTTAAAATGCTGAAGATAAGCGACTACGGCCTCATGGAAACTGCTACACGCCCGGGTGCTACAGGAAAGACTGTGCTTTAGTTGCAATACGAACGCAACCGATTTTTTCCTGGAGGCAGGGTGACTTCAGGTAGGAGGTCCTGGAAGGAAGGTGAAGCCTAGTGTTTTTCTCAGTTCAGCTCAGACTAGGGAATGTGTGAGACTTCCACAGCAAGTTGGATCTTGCCAAAACAGTGCTCGTGAACCTGTGCGAGTGCTGTGAATCAAGATATCACAAGAAAGAGTGCAGTGTGTTGCCCATGATTCAGCAGACACAGAAGACCTCCGAGGGACCTATGGTCCACGTTGTTCTCAGCAGGGCTACAGAGGTGTGGAGGTAGTCAGGGATATTGGAACGAAAATGCTCCCTCGAGGGTCCTAGGAGTGCTGAAAAGGGTCCTTCCTTTAAAATAAAGCAGAACAGCGACTATGAGCTCATGGAAAGAGCTGCATGCCTCTCTTTCCCCATGGCTACTCAGGGCCTTACCTCGAGGCAAGGACTCAGGTTGAGATTCCCTTTAGCTATATAGCATGGCATGATGAGTTCCGCCCAGGCCACTAAAGCTCCGTGTGTAGCCAGAGACAACACATTTTCTTCCCAGACCAATGCCTACAATAGCCAGGAGACTGTCAACAGCAGAGAATTTCAGGGAGCTTCAAGGCAGCATGAATGGAGCTATCAAAATGGATAAGGAAGTCTACTACCAACATGCCCCCATTTCCATAGGCACAGGCAGCATACATCCGTCTGGTTTCTAACAAGACAAAAGAGACACAGCGTACCCACTAGTTCCTTCCCTGAATCAAAATCGCCTGGCAGGGTGTTCTGCATCTAGAGAACTGCCACAACCAAGGAACGCCCTAGCTAGGCCTGTGGGCCCGTGCCTCTTCAAAAGCTTGCAGTGCTATAGGAAAAATTGTGCTCTTGTTGCAATAGGAACGCAAGGCGTCATTCTCTTGCAGGCAGGGTGACTTCAGGTAGGAGGTCCTGGAAGGAAGGCGCAGCCTAGTGTTTTTCTCAGTGTAGCTCAGACTAGGGAATGTGTGCGACTTCCGCAGCAAGTTGGAACTTGCCCAAACGGTGCTCGTGAACCTATGCGAGTGCTGTGAAATCAAGATATCCTAAGAAAGAGTGCAGTGTGTTGCCCATGACTCAACAGACACAGGGGACCTCCCAAGGACCTATGGGCCTCGTTGTTGTTCAGCAGGCCACAGTTTGTGGAGGTACTCAGTGAACTTGGAACTAAAATGATGCTCACCCGAGGGGCCTAGGATTCCTGAAAAGGGTACATCCTTTAAAATAAAGCAGAACAGCGACTAAGAGCTCATGGAGAGAGCTGCATGCCTCCCTTTCTGCATGGCTACTCAGAGCCTTACCTCGAGGACAGATTTGAGATTCCCTTTAGCTCTAGAGCATGGCAAGATGAGTCCCACACCGGACTATGAAGCACACTGTGTAGCCAGAGAAAACACATTTTCTTCCCAGACCAATGCCTACAATAGCCAGGGGCCTGTCAACAGCAGAGAATTCAGGGATCTTCAAGGCGGCATGAATGGAGCTTTCAAAATGAAAAAGCAAGTCTACTACCAACCTGCCCCCATTTCCATAGGCACAAACAGCATACATCCCTGTGGTTTCAAAGAACTCAAAAGAGACACAGAGTACACATTGGTTCCTTCCCTGAATCACATTCTCGAGGCAGAGTGTTCTGCATGTGGTGAACGGCCTCATCCAAGTAACACCCTAGCTAGGCCTCTGGGCCCGTGTCTCTTCAAAGGCCTGCAGTGCTATAGGAAAAACTGTGCTTTAGTTGCAAAAGGAAAGCAAGCCGTCTTACTCCTGGAGGCAGGGTGACTTCAGGTAGGAGGTCCTGATTGGAAGGAGAAGCCTAGTGTTTTTCTCTGTGCAGCTCAGACTAGGGATTGAGTGCGATTTCCACGGCATGTTGGAACTTGCTTGAACGTTGCTCTTGAACCTGTGCGAGTGCTGTGAATCAAGATATCACAAGAAAGAGTGCAGTGTGTTGCCCATGACTCAGCAGACACAGAGGACCTCCGTGGGACCTATGGGCCTCGTTGTTGTTCAGCGGGCCTACAGGGGTGTGGAGGTACTCAGTGATCTTGGAACTAAAATGATGCTCCCCCGAGGGGGATAGGAGTCCTGAAAAGGGTACTTCCTTTAAAATAAAGCCAAATAGCGACTAAGAGCACATGGAAAGAGCTGCATGCCTCCCTTTCTGCATGGCCACTCGGGGCCTCACCACGAGGCAAGGACAGATTTGAGATTCCCTTTAACTCTAGAGCATGGCAAGATGAGTCCCACCGCGGACTATGAAGCACACTGTGTAGCCAGAGAAAACACATTTTCTTCCCAGACCAATGCGTACAATAGCCAGGGGCCTGTGAACAGCAGAGTATTTCAGGGAGCTTCAAGGAGGCCTGAATGGAGCTATCAAAATGGATATGGAAGTCTACTACCAACATGAGCCCATTTCCATAGGCAAAAACAGCATACATCCCTGTGGTGTCAAACAACTCAAAAGAGACACAGAGTACACACTGGTTCCTTATCTGAATCAAATTCTCGAGGCAGGGTGTTCTGCATGTAGTGAACCGCCTCAACCAAGGAACGCCCTAGTTAGGCCTGGGGCCGGTGCCTCTTCAAAAGCCTGAAAAGCGTACTGGCGTTAAAATGCTGAAGATAAGCGACTACGGCCTCATGGAAACTGCTACACGCCCGGGTGCTACAGGAAAGACTGTGCTTTAGTTGCAATACGAACGCAACCGATTTTTTCCTGGAGGCAGGGTGACTTCAGGTAGGAGGTCCTGGAAGGAAGGTGAAGCCTAGTGTTTTTCTCAGTTCAGCTCAGACTAGGGAATGTGTGAGACTTCCACAGCAAGTTGGATCTTGCCAAAACAGTGCTCGTGAACCTGTGCGAGTGCTGTGAATCAAGATATCCTAAGAAAGAGTGCAGTGTGTTGCCCATGATTCAGCAGACACAGAAGACCTCCGAGGGACCTATGGTCCACGTTGTTCTCAGCAGGGCTACAGAGGTGTGGAGGTAGTCAGGGATATTGGAACGAAAATGCTCCCTCGAGGGTCCTAGGAGTGCTGAAAAGGGTCCTTCCTTTAAAATAAAGCAGAACAGCGTCTATGAGCTCATGGAAAGAGCTGCATGCCTCTCTTTCCCCATGGCTACTCAGGGCCTTACCTCGAGGCAAGGACTCGCGTTGAGGCTCCCTTTAGCTCTAGAGCATGGCATGATGAGTTCCGCCCAGGCCACTAAAGCTCCGTGTGTAGCCAGAGAAAACACATTTTCTTCCCAGACCAATGCCTACAATAGCCAGGGGCCTGTCCACAGCAGAGAATTTCATGGAGCTTCAAGGCAACATGAATGGAGCTATCAAAAAGGATAAGGAAGTCTACTACCAACATGACCCCATTTCCATAGGCAAAAACAGCATACATCCCTGTGGTTTCAAACAACTCAGAAGAGACACAGAGTACACACTGGTTGCTTCCCTGAATCAACTTCTCGATGTAGGGTGTTCTGCATGTAGTGAACCGCCTCAACCAAGGAACGCCCTAGCTAGGCCCCTAAACCCGTGCCTCTTCAAAAGCCTTCAGTGCTGTAGGAAAAACTGTGCTTTAGTTGCAATAGGAACGCAAGGCGTCTTTCTCCTGGAGGCAGGGTGACTTCAGCTAGGAGGTCCTGGATGGAAGGAGAAGCCTAGTGTTTTTCTCAGTGCAGCCCAGACTAGGGAATGAGTGCGACTTCCACGGCATGTTGGAATTTATTAGAACGGTGCTCATGAATCTGTGCGAGTGCTGGGTAAATCAAGATGTCCCAAGAAAGAGTGCAGTGTGTTGCCCATGACTCAGCAGACCCAGAGGACCTCCGAGAGACCTATGGGCTTCGTTGTTTCTCAGCAAGCCAACAAGGTGTGGAAGTAGTCAGGGATCTTGGAACGAAAATGATGCTCCCCCGAGCGTCCTAGGAATGCTGAAAAGGGTACTTCCTTTAAAATAAAGCAGAACAGCGACTAAGAGCTCATGGAAAGAGCTGCCTGCCTCCCTTTCTGCATGGCTACTCAGGGCCTTACCTCAGGGCAAGGACTCAGGTTGAGATTCCCTTTAGCTCTAGAGCATGGCATGATGAGTTCCGCCCAGGCCACTAAAGCTCCGTGTGTAGCCAGAGAAAACACATTTTCTTCCCAGACCAATGCCTACAATAGCCAGGAGACTGTCAACAGCAGAGAATTTCAGGGAGCTTCAAGGCAGCATGAATGGAGCTATCAAAATGGATAAGGAAGTCTACTACCAACATGCCCCCATTTCCATAGGCACAGGCAGCATACATCCGTCTGGTTTCTAACAAGACAAAAGAGACACAGCGTACCCACTAGTTCCTTCCCTGAATCAAAATCGCCTGGCAGGGTGTTCTGCATCTAGAGAACTGCCACAACCAAGGAACGCCCTAGCTAGGCCTGTGGGCCCGTGCCTCTTCAAAAGCTTGCAGTGCTATAGGAAAAATTGTGCTCTTGTTGCAATAGGAACGCAAGGCGTCATTCTCTTGCAGGCAGGGTGACTTCAGGTAGGAGGTCCTGGAAGGAAGGCGCAGCCTAGTGTTTTTCTCAGTGTAGCTCAGACTAGGGAATGTGTGCGACTTCCGCAGCAAGTTGGAACTTGCCCAAACGGTGCTCGTGAACCTATGCGAGTGCTGTGAAATCAAGATATCCTAAGAAAGAGTGCAGTGTGTTGCCCATGACTCAACAGACACAGGGGACCTCCCAGGGACCTATGGGCCTCGTTGTTGTTCAGCAGGCCACAGTTTGTGGAGGTACTCAGTGAACTTGGAACTAAAATGATGCTCACCCGAGGGGCCTAGGATTCCTGAAAAGGGTACATCCTTTAAAATAAAGCAGAACAGCGACTAAGAGCTCATGGAGAGAGCTGCATGCCTCCCTTTCTGCATGGCTACTCAGAGGACAGGACAGATTTGAGATTCCCTTTAGCTCTAGAGCATGGCAAGATGAGTCCCACACCGGACTGTGAAGCACACTGTGTAGCCAGAGAAAACACATTTTCTTCCCAGACCAATGCCTACAATAGCCAGGGGCCTGTCAACAGCAGAGAATTCAGGGATCTTCAAGGCGGCATGAATGGAGCTTTCAAAATGAAAAAGCAAGTCTACTTCCAACATGCCCCCATTTCCATAGGCACAAACAGCATACATCCCTGTGGTTTCAAAGAACTCAAAAGAGACACAGAGTACACATTGGTTCCTTCCCTGAATCACATTCTCGAGGCAGAGTGTTCTGCATGTGGTGAACGGCCTCATCCAAGGAACACCCTAGCTAGGCCTCTGGGCCCGTGTCTCTTCAAAAGCCTGCAGTGCTATAGGAAAAACTGTGCTTTAGTTGCAAAAGGAAAGCAAGCCGTCTTACTCCTGGAGGCAGGGTGACTTCAGGTAGGAGGTCCTGATTGGAAGGAGAAGCCTAGTGTTTTTCTCTGTGCAGCTCAGACTAGGGATTGAGTGCGATTTCCACGGCATGTTGGAACTTGCTTGAACGTTGCTCTTGAACCTGTGCGAGTGCTGTGAATCAAGATATCACAAGAAAGAGTGCAGTGTGTTGCCCATGACTCAGCAGACACAGAGGACCTCCGTGGGACCTATGGGCCTCGTTGTTGTTCAGCGGGCCTACAGGGGTGTGGAGGTACTCAGTGATCTTGGAACTAAAATGATGCTCACCCGAGGGGGTTAGGAGTCCTGAAAAGGGTACTTCCTTTAAAATAAATCAAAATAGCGACTAAGAGCACATGGAAAGAGCTGCATGCCTCCCTTTCTGCATGGCCACTCGGGGCCTCACCACGAGGCAAGGACAGATTTGAGATTCCCTTTAACTCTAGAGCATGGCAAGATGAGTCCCACCGCGGACTATGAAGCACACTGTGTAGCCAGAGAAAACACATTTTCTTCCCAGACCAAGGCGTACAATAGCCAGGGGCCTGTGAACAGCAGAGAATTTCAGGGAGCTTCAAGGCAGCCTGAATGGAGATATCCAAATGGATAAGGAAGTCTACTACCAACATGAGCCCATTTCCATAGGCAAAAACAGCATACATCCCTGTGGTTTCAAACAACTCAAAAGAGACACAGAGTACACACTGGTTCCTTCCCTGAATCAAATTCTCGAGGCAGGGTGTTCTGCATGTAGTGAACCGCCTCAACCAAGGAACGCCCTAGTTAGGCCTGGGGCCGGTGCCTCTTCAAAAGCCTGAAAAGCGTACTGGCGTTAAAATGCTGAAGATAAGCGACTACGGCCTCATGGAAACTGCTACACGCCCGGGTGCTACAGGAAAGACTGTGCTTTAGTTGCAATACGAACGCAACCGATTTTTTCCTGGAGGCAGGGTGACTTCAGGTAGGAGGTCCTGGAAGGAAGGTGAAGCCTAGTGTTTTTCTCAGTTCAGCTCAGACTAGGGAATGTGTGAGACTTCCACAGCAAGTTGGATCTTGCCAAAACAGTGCTCGTGAACCTGTGCGAGTGCTGTGAATCAAGATATCACAAGAAAGAGTGCAGTGTGTTGCCCATGATTCAGCAGACACAGAAGACCTCCGAGGGACCTATGGTCCACGTTGTTCTCAGCAGGGCTACAGAGGTGTGGAGGTAGTCAGGGATATTGGAACGAAAATGCTCCCTCGAGGGTCCTAGGAGTGCTGAAAAGGGTCCTTCCTTTAAAATAAAGCAGAACAGCGACTATGAGCTCATGGAAAGAGCTGCATGCCTCTCTTTCCCCATGGCTACTCAGGGCCTTACCTCGAGGCAAGGACTCAGGTTGAGATTCCCTTTAGCTATATAGCATGGCATGATGAGTTCCGCCCAGGCCACTAAAGCTCCGTGTGTAGCCAGAGACAACACATTTTCTTCCCAGACCAATGCCTACAATAGCCAGGAGACTGTCAACAGCAGAGAATTTCAGGGAGCTTCAAGGCAGCATGAATGGAGCTATCAAAATGGATAAGGAAGTCTACTACCAACATGCCCCCATTTCCATAGGCACAGGCAGCATACATCCGTCTGGTTTCTAACAAGACAAAAGAGACACAGCGTACCCACTAGTTCCTTCCCTGAATCAAAATCGCCTGGCAGGGTGTTCTGCATCTAGAGAACTGCCACAACCAAGGAACGCCCTAGCTAGGCCTGTGGGCCCGTGCCTCTTCAAAAGCTTGCAGTGCTATAGGAAAAATTGTGCTCTTGTTGCAATAGGAACGCAAGGCGTCATTCTCTTGCAGGCAGGGTGACTTCAGGTAGGAGGTCCTGGAAGGAAGGCGCAGCCTAGTGTTTTTCTCAGTGTAGCTCAGACTAGGGAATGTGTGCGACTTCCGCAGCAAGTTGGAACTTGCCCAAACGGTGCTCGTGAACCTATGCGAGTGCTGTGAAATCAAGATATCCTAAGAAAGAGTGCAGTGTGTTGCCCATGACTCAACAGACACAGGGGACCTCCCAGGGACCTATGGGCCTCGTTGTTGTTCAGCAGGCCACAGTTTGTGGAGGTACTCAGTGAACTTGGAACTAAAATGATGCTCACCCGAGGGGCCTAGGATTCCTGAAAAGGGTACATCCTTTAAAATAAAGCAGAACAGCGACTAAGAGCTCATGGAGAGAGCTGCATGCCTCCCTTTCTGCATGGCTACTCAGAGCCTTACCTCGAGGACAGGACAGATTTGAGATTCCCTTTAGCTCTAGAGCATGGCAAGATGAGTCCCACACCGGACTGTGAAGCACACTGTGTAGCCAGAGAAAACACATTTTCTTCCCAGACCAATGCCTACAATAGCCAGGGGCCTGTCAACAGCAGAGAATTCAGGGATCTTCAAGGCGGCATGAATGGAGCTTTCAAAATGAAAAAGCAAGTCTACTTCCAACATGCCCCCATTTCCATAGGCACAAACAGCATACATCCCTGTGGTTTCAAAGAACTCAAAAGAGACACAGAGTACACATTGGTTCCTTCCCTGAATCACATTCTCGAGGCAGAGTGTTCTGCATGTGGTGAACGGCCTCATCCAAGGAACACCCTAGCTAGGCCTCTGGGCCCGTGTCTCTTCAAAAGCCTGCAGTGCTATAGGAAAAACTGTGCTTTAGTTGCAAAAGGAAAGCAAGCCGTCTTACTCCTGGAGGCAGGGTGACTTCAGGTAGGAGGTCCTGATTGGAAGGAGAAGCCTAGTGTTTTTCTCTGTGCAGCTCAGACTAGGGATTGAGTGCGATTTCCACGGCATGTTGGAACTTGCTTGAACGTTGCTCTTGAACCTGTGCGAGTGCTGTGAATCAAGATATCACAAGAAAGAGTGCAGTGTGTTGCCCATGACTCAGCAGACACAGAGGACCTCCGTGGGACCTATGGGCCTCGTTGTTGTTCAGCGGGCCTACAGGGGTGTGGAGGTACTCAGTGATCTTGGAACTAAAATGATGCTCACCCGAGGGGGTTAGGAGTCCTGAAAAGGGTACTTCCTTTAAAATAAATCAAAATAGCGACTAAGAGCACATGGAAAGAGCTGCATGCCTCCCTTTCTGCATGGCCACTAGGGCCTCACCACGAGGCAAGGACAGATTTGAGATTCCCTTTAACTCTAGAGCATGGCAAGATGAGTCCCACCGCGGACTATGAAGCACACTGTGTAGCCAGAGAAAACACATTTTCTTCCCAGACCAAGGCGTACAATAGCCAGGGGCCTGTGAACAGCAGAGAATTTCAGGGAGCTTCAAGGCAGCCTGAATGGAGATATCCAAATGGATAAGGAAGTCTACTACCAACATGAGCCCATTTCCATAGGCACAAACAGCATACATCCCTGTGGTTTCAAACAACTCAAAAGAGACACAGAGTACACACTGGTTCCTTCCCTGAATCAAATTCTCGAGGCAGGGTGTTCTGCATGTAGTGAACCGCCTCAACCAAGGAACGCCCTAGTTAGGCCTGGGGCCGGTGCCTCTTCAAAAGCCTGAAAAGCGTACTGGCGTTAAAATGCTGAAGATAAGCGACTACGGCCTCATGGAAACTGCTACACGCCCGGGTGCTACAGGAAAGACTGTGCTTTAGTTGCAATACGAACGCAACCGATTTTTTCCTGGAGGCAGGGTGACTTCAGGTAGGAGGTCCTGGAAGGAAGGTGAAGCCTAGTGTTTTTCTCAGTTCAGCTCAGACTAGGGAATGTGTGAGACTTCCACAGCAAGTTGGATCTTGCCAAAACAGTGCTCGTGAACCTGTGCGAGTGCTGTGAATCAAGATATCACAAGAAAGAGTGCAGTGTGTTGCCCATGATTCAGCAGACACAGAAGACCTCCGAGGGACCTATGGTCCACGTTGTTCTCAGCAGGGCTACAGAGGTGTGGAGGTAGTCAGGGATATTGGAACGAAAATGCTCCCTCGAGGGTCCTAGGAGTGCTGAAAAGGGTCCTTCCTTTAAAATAAAGCAGAACAGCGACTATGAGCTCATGGAAAGAGCTGCATGCCTCTCTTTCCCCATGGCTACTCAGGGCCTTACCTCGAGGCAAGGACTCAGGTTGAGATTCCCTTTAGCTATATAGCATGGCATGATGAGTTCCGCCCAGGCCACTAAAGCTCCGTGTGTAGCCAGAGACAACACATTTTCTTCCCAGACCAATGCCTACAATAGCCAGGAGACTGTCAACAGCAGAGAATTTCAGGGAGCTTCAAGGCAGCATGAATGGAGCTATCAAAATGGATAAGGAAGTCTACTACCAACATGCCCCCATTTCCATAGGCACAGGCAGCATACATCCGTCTGGTTTCTAACAAGACAAAAGAGACACAGCGTACCCACTAGTTCCTTCCCTGAATCAAAATCGCCTGGCAGGGTGTTCTGCATCTAGAGAACTGCCACAACCAAGGAACGCCCTAGCTAGGCCTGTGGGCCCGTGCCTCTTCAAAAGCTTGCAGTGCTATAGGAAAAATTGTGCTCTTGTTGCAATAGGAACGCAAGGCGTCATTCTCTTGCAGGCAGGGTGACTTCAGGTAGGAGGTCCTGGAAGGAAGGCGCAGCCTAGTGTTTTTCTCAGTGTAGCTCAGACTAGGGAATGTGTGCGACTTCCGCAGCAAGTTGGAACTTGCCCAAACGGTGCTCGTGAACCTATGCGAGTGCTGTGAAATCAAGATATCCTAAGAAAGAGTGCAGTGTGTTGCCCATGACTCAACAGACACAGGGGACCTCCCAAGGACCTATGGGCCTCGTTGTTGTTCAGCAGGCCACAGTTTGTGGAGGTACTCAGTGAACTTGGAACTAAAATGATGCTCACCCGAGGGGCCTAGGATTCCTGAAAAGGGTACATCCTTTAAAATAAAGCAGAACAGCGACTAAGAGCTCATGGAGAGAGCTGCATGCCTCCCTTTCTGCATGGCTACTCAGAGCCTTACCTCGAGGACAGATTTGAGATTCCCTTTAGCTCTAGAGCATGGCAAGATGAGTCCCACACCGGACTATGAAGCACACTGTGTAGCCAGAGAAAACACATTTTCTTCCCAGACCAATGCCTACAATAGCCAGGGGCCTGTCAACAGCAGAGAATTCAGGGATCTTCAAGGCGGCATGAATGGAGCTTTCAAAATGAAAAAGCAAGTCTACTACCAACCTGCCCCCATTTCCATAGGCACAAACAGCATACATCCCTGTGGTTTCAAAGAACTCAAAAGAGACACAGAGTACACATTGGTTCCTTCCCTGAATCACATTCTCGAGGCAGAGTGTTCTGCATGTGGTGAACGGCCTCATCCAAGTAACACCCTAGCTAGGCCTCTGGGCCCGTGTCTCTTCAAAGGCCTGCAGTGCTATAGGAAAAACTGTGCTTTAGTTGCAAAAGGAAAGCAAGCCGTCTTACTCCTGGAGGCAGGGTGACTTCAGGTAGGAGGTCCTGATTGGAAGGAGAAGCCTAGTGTTTTTCTCTGTGCAGCTCAGACTAGGGATTGAGTGCGATTTCCACGGCATGTTGGAACTTGCTTGAACGTTGCTCTTGAACCTGTGCGAGTGCTGTGAATCAAGATATCACAAGAAAGAGTGCAGTGTGTTGCCCATGACTCAGCAGACACAGAGGACCTCCGTGGGACCTATGGGCCTCGTTGTTGTTCAGCGGGCCTACAGGGGTGTGGAGGTACTCAGTGATCTTGGAACTAAAATGATGC
Source organism: Balaenoptera physalus (assembly GCF_965194825.1). Lineage (NCBI taxonomy): Eukaryota > Metazoa > Chordata > Mammalia > Artiodactyla > Balaenopteridae > Balaenoptera > Balaenoptera physalus. The sequence continues at coordinate 165,223 of NW_028125978.1, read as the reverse complement.
TCCCCCGAGGGGGATAGGAGTCCTGAAAAGGGTACTTCCTTTAAAATAAAGCCAAATAGCGACTAAGAGCACATGGAAAGAGCTGCATACCTCCCTTTCTGCATGGCCACTCGGGGCCTCACCACGAGGCAAGGACAGATTTGAGATTCCCTTTAACTCTAGAGCATGGCAAGATGAGTCCCACCGCGGACTATGAAGCACACTGTGTAGCCAGAGAAAACACATTTTCTTCCCAGACCAATGCGTACAATAGCCAGGGGCCTGTGAACAGCAGAGTATTTCAGGGAGCTTCAAGGAGGCCTGAATGGAGCTATCAAAATGGATATGGAAGTCTACTACCAACATGAGCCCATTTCCATAGGCAAAAACAGCATACATCCCTGTGGTGTCAAACAACTCAAAAGAGACACAGAGTACACACTGGTTCCTTCCCTGAATCAAATTCTCGAGGCAGGGTGTTCTGCATGTAGTGAACCGCCTCAACCAAGGAACGCCCTAGTTAGGCCTGGGGCCGGTGCCTCTTCAAAAGCCTGAAAAGCGTACTGGCGTTAAAATGCTGAAGATAAGCGACTACGGCCTCATGGAAACTGCTACACGCCCGGGTGCTACAGGAAAGACTGTGCTTTAGTTGCAATACGAACGCAACCGATTTTTTCCTGGAGGCAGGGTGACTTCAGGTAGGAGGTCCTGGAAGGAAGGTGAAGCCTAGTGTTTTTCTCAGTTCAGCTCAGACTAGGGAATGTGTGAGACTTCCACAGCAAGTTGGATCTTGCCAAAACAGTGCTCGTGAACCTGTGCGAGTGCTGTGAATCAAGATATCCTAAGAAAGAGTGCAGTGTGTTGCCCATGATTCAGCAGACACAGAAGACCTCCGAGGGACCTATGGTCCACGTTGTTCTCAGCAGGGCTACAGAGGTGTGGAGGTAGTCAGGGATATTGGAACGAAAATGCTCCCTCGAGGGTCCTAGGAGTGCTGAAAAGGGTCCTTCCTTTAAAATAAAGCAGAACAGCGTCTATGAGCTCATGGAAAGAGCTGCATGCCTCTCTTTCCCCATGGCTACTCAGGGCCTTACCTCGAGGCAAGGACTCGCGTTGAGGCTCCCTTTAGCTCTAGAGCATGGCATGATGAGTTCCGCCCAGGCCACTAAAGCTCCGTGTGTAGCCAGAGAAAACACATTTTCTTCCCAGACCAATGCCTACAATAGCCAGGGGCCTGTCCACAGCAGAGAATTTCATGGAGCTTCAAGGCAACATGAATGGAGCTATCAAAAAGGATAAGGAAGTCTACTACCAACATGACCCCATTTCCATAGGCAAAAACAGCATACATCCCTGTGGTTTCAAACAACTCAGAAGAGACACAGAGTACACACTGGTTGCTTCCCTGAATCAACTTCTCGATGTAGGGTGTTCTGCATGTAGTGAACCGCCTCAACCAAGGAACGCCCTAGCTAGGCCCCTAAACCCGTGCCTCTTCAAAAGCCTTCAGTGCTGTAGGAAAAACTGTGCTTTAGTTGCAATAGGAACGCAAGGCGTCTTTCTCCTGGAGGCAGGGTGACTTCAGCTAGGAGGTCCTGGATGGAAGGAGAAGCCTAGTGTTTTTCTCAGTGCAGCCCAGACTAGGGAATGAGTGCGACTTCCACGGCATGTTGGAATTTATTAGAACGGTGCTCATGAATCTGTGCGAGTGCTGGGTAAATCAAGATGTCCCAAGAAAGAGTGCAGTGTGTTGCCCATGACTCAGCAGACCCAGAGGACCTCCGAGAGACCTATGGGCTTCGTTGTTTCTCAGCAAGCCAACAAGGTGTGGAAGTAGTCAGGGATCTTGGAACGAAAATGATGCTCCCCCGAGCGTCCTAGGAATGCTGAAAAGGGTACTTCCTTTAAAATAAAGCAGAACAGCGACTAAGAGCTCATGGAAAGAGCTGCCTGCCTCCCTTTCTGCATGGCTACTCAGGGCCTTACCTCAGGGCAAGGACTCAGGTTGAGATTCCCTTTAGCTCTAGAGCATGGCATGATGAGTTCCGCCCAGGCCACTAAAGCTCCGTGCGTAGCCAGAGAAAACACATTTTCTTCCCAGACCAATGCCTACAATAGCCAGGAGACTGTCAACAGCAGAGAATTTCAGGGAGCTTCAAGGCAGCATGAATGGAGCTATCAAAATGGATAAGGAAGTCTACTACCAACATGCCCCCATTTCCATAGGCACAGGCAGCATACATCCGTCTGGTTTCTAACAAGACAAAAGAGACACAGCGTACCCACTAGTTCCTTCCCTGAATCAAAATCGCCTGGCAGGGTGTTCTGCATCTAGAGAACTGCCACAACCAAGGAACGCCCTAGCTAGGCCTGTGGGCCCGTGCCTCTTCAAAAGCTTGCAGTGCTATAGGAAAAATTGTGCTCTTGTTGCAATAGGAACGCAAGGCGTCATTCTCTTGCAGGCAGGGTGACTTCAGGTAGGAGGTCCTGGAAGGAAGGCGCAGCCTAGTGTTTTTCTCAGTGTAGCTCAGACTAGGGAATGTGTGCGATTTCCGCAGCAAGTTGGAACTTGCCCAAACGGTGCTCGTGAACCTATGCGAGTGCTGTGAAATCAAGATATCCTAAGAAAGAGTGCAGTGTGTTGCCCATGACTCAACAGACACAGGGGACCTCCCAGGGACCTATGGGCCTCGTTGTTGTTCAGCAGGCCACAGTTTGTGGAGGTACTCAGTGAACTTGGAACTAAAATGATGCTCACCCGAGGGGCCTAGGATTCCTGAAAAGGGTACATCCTTTAAAATAAAGCAGAACAGCGACTAAGAGCTCATGGAGAGAGCTGCATGCCTCCCTTTCTGCATGGCTACTCAGAGCCTTACCTCGAGGACAGGACAGATTTGAGATTCCCTTTAGCTCTAGAGCATGGCAAGATGAGTCCCACACCGGACTGTGAAGCACACTGTGTAGCCAGAGAAAACACATTTTCTTCCCAGACCAATGCCTACAATAGCCAGGGGCCTGTCAACAGCAGAGAATTCAGGGATCTTCAAGGCGGCATGAATGGAGCTTTCAAAATGAAAAAGCAAGTCTACTTCCAACATGCCCCCATTTCCATAGGCACAAACAGCATACATCCCTGTGGTTTCAAAGAACTCAAAAGAGACACAGAGTACACATTGGTTCCTTCCCTGAATCACATTCTCGAGGCAGAGTGTTCTGCATGTGGTGAACGGCCTCATCCAAGGAACACCCTAGCTAGGCCTCTGGGCCCGTGTCTCTTCAAAAGCCTGCAGTGCTATAGGAAAAACTGTGCTTTAGTTGCAAAAGGAAAGCAAGCCGTCTTACTCCTGGAGGCAGGGTGACTTCAGGTAGGAGGTCCTGATTGGAAGGAGAAGCCTAGTGTTTTTCTCTGTGCAGCTCAGACTAGGGATTGAGTGCGATTTCCACGGCATGTTGGAACTTGCTTGAACGTTGCTCTTGAACCTGTGCGAGTGCTGTGAATCAAGATATCACAAGAAAGAGTGCAGTGTGTTGCCCATGACTCAGCAGACACAGAGGACCTCCGTGGGACCTATGGGCCTCGTTGTTGTTCAGCGGGCCTACAGGGGTGTGGAGGTACTCAGTGATCTTGGAACTAAAATGATGCTCACCCGAGGGGGTTAGGAGTCCTGAAAAGGGTACTTCCTTTAAAATAAATCAAAATAGCGACTAAGAGCACATGGAAAGAGCTGCATGCCTCCCTTTCTGCATGGCCACTCGGGGCCTCACCACGAGGCAAGGACAGATTTGAGATTCCCTTTAACTCTAGAGCATGGCAAGATGAGTCCCACCGCGGACTATGAAGCACACTGTGTAGCCAGAGAAAACACATTTTCTTCCCAGACCAAGGCGTACAATAGCCAGGGGCCTGTGAACAGCAGAGAATTTCAGGGAGCTTCAAGGCAGCCTGAATGGAGATATCCAAATGGATAAGGAAGTCTACTACCAACATGAGCCCATTTCCATAGGCAAAAACAGCATACATCCCTGTGGTTTCAAACAACTCAAAAGAGACACAGAGTACACACTGGTTCCTTCCCTGAATCAAATTCTCGAGGCAGGGTGTTCTGCATGTAGTGAACCGCCTCAACCAAGGAACGCCCTAGTTAGGCCTGGGGCCGGTGCCTCTTCAAAAGCCTGAAAAGCGTACTGGCGTTAAAATGCTGAAGATAAGCGACTACGGCCTCATGGAAACTGCTACACGCCCGGGTGCTACAGGAAAGACTGTGCTTTAGTTGCAATACGAACGCAACCGATTTTTTCCTGGAGGCAGGGTGACTTCAGGTAGGAGGTCCTGGAAGGAAGGTGAAGCCTAGTGTTTTTCTCAGTTCAGCTCAGACTAGGGAATGTGTGAGACTTCCACAGCAAGTTGGATCTTGCCAAAACAGTGCTCGTGAACCTGTGCGAGTGCTGTGAATCAAGATATCACAAGAAAGAGTGCAGTGTGTTGCCCATGATTCAGCAGACACAGAAGACCTCCGAGGGACCTATGGTCCACGTTGTTCTCAGCAGGGCTACAGAGGTGTGGAGGTAGTCAGGGATATTGGAACGAAAATGCTCCCTCGAGGGTCCTAGGAGTGCTGAAAAGGGTCCTTCCTTTAAAATAAAGCAGAACAGCGACTATGAGCTCATGGAAAGAGCTGCATGCCTCTCTTTCCCCATGGCTACTCAGGGCCTTACCTCGAGGCAAGGACTCAGGTTGAGATTCCCTTTAGCTATATAGCATGGCATGATGAGTTCCGCCCAGGCCACTAAAGCTCCGTGTGTAGCCAGAGACAACACATTTTCTTCCCAGACCAATGCCTACAATAGCCAGGAGACTGTCAACAGCAGAGAATTTCAGGGAGCTTCAAGGCAGCATGAATGGAGCTATCAAAATGGATAAGGAAGTCTACTACCAACATGCCCCCATTTCCATAGGCACAGGCAGCATACATCCGTCTGGTTTCTAACAAGACAAAAGAGACACAGCGTACCCACTAGTTCCTTCCCTGAATCAAAATCGCCTGGCAGGGTGTTCTGCATCTAGAGAACTGCCACAACCAAGGAACGCCCTAGCTAGGCCTGTGGGCCCGTGCCTCTTCAAAAGCTTGCAGTGCTATAGGAAAAATTGTGCTCTTGTTGCAATAGGAACGCAAGGCGTCATTCTCTTGCAGGCAGGGTGACTTCAGGTAGGAGGTCCTGGAAGGAAGGCGCAGCCTAGTGTTTTTCTCAGTGTAGCTCAGACTAGGGAATGTGTGCGACTTCCGCAGCAAGTTGGAACTTGCCCAAACGGTGCTCGTGAACCTATGCGAGTGCTGTGAAATCAAGATATCCTAAGAAAGAGTGCAGTGTGTTGCCCATGACTCAACAGACACAGGGGACCTCCCAGGGACCTATGGGCCTCGTTGTTGTTCAGCAGGCCACAGTTTGTGGAGGTACTCAGTGAACTTGGAACTAAAATGATGCTCACCCGAGGGGCCTAGGATTCCTGAAAAGGGTACATCCTTTAAAATAAAGCAGAACAGCGACTAAGAGCTCATGGAGAGAGCTGCATGCCTCCCTTTCTGCATGGCTACTCAGAGCCTTACCTCGAGGACAGGACAGATTTGAGATTCCCTTTAGCTCTAGAGCATGGCAAGATGAGTCCCACACCGGACTGTGAAGCACACTGTGTAGCCAGAGAAAACACATTTTCTTCCCAGACCAATGCCTACAATAGCCAGGGGCCTGTCAACAGCAGAGAATTCAGGGATCTTCAAGGCGGCATGAATGGAGCTTTCAAAATGAAAAAGCAAGTCTACTTCCAACATGCCCCCATTTCCATAGGCACAAACAGCATACATCCCTGTGGTTTCAAAGAACTCAAAAGAGACACAGAGTACACATTGGTTCCTTCCCTGAATCACATTCTCGAGGCAGAGTGTTCTGCATGTGGTGAACGGCCTCATCCAAGGAACACCCTAGCTAGGCCTCTGGGCCCGTGTCTCTTCAAAAGCCTGCAGTGCTATAGGAAAAACTGTGCTTTAGTTGCAAAAGGAAAGCAAGCCGTCTTACTCCTGGAGGCAGGGTGACTTCAGGTAGGAGGTCCTGATTGGAAGGAGAAGCCTAGTGTTTTTCTCTGTGCAGCTCAGACTAGGGATTGAGTGCGATTTACACGGCATGTTGGAACTTGCTTGAACGTTGCTCTTGAACCTGTGCGAGTGCTGTGAATCAAGATATCACAAGAAAGAGTGCAGTGTGTTGCCCATGACTCAGCAGACACAGAGGACCTCCGTGGGACCTATGGGCCTCGTTGTTGTTCAGCGGGCCTACAGGGGTGTGGAGGTACTCAGTGATCTTGGAACTAAAATGATGCTCACCCGAGGGGGTTAGGAGTCCTGAAAAGGGTACTTCCTTTAAAATAAATCAAAATAGCGACTAAGAGCACATGGAAAGAGCTGCATGCCTCCCTTTCTGCATGGCCACTAGGGCCTCACCACGAGGCAAGGACAGATTTGAGATTCCCTTTAACTCTAGAGCATGGCAAGATGAGTCCCACCGCGGACTATGAAGCACACTGTGTAGCCAGAGAAAACACATTTTCTTCCCAGACCAAGGCGTACAATAGCCAGGGGCCTGTGAACAGCAGAGAATTTCAGGGAGCTTCAAGGCAGCCTGAATGGAGATATCCAAATGGATAAGGAAGTCTACTACCAACATGAGCCCATTTACATAGGCAAAAACAGCATACATCCCTGTGGTTTCAAACAACTCAAAAGAGACACAGAGTACACACTGGTTCCTTCCCTGAATCAAATTCTCGAGGCAGGGTGTTCTGCATGTAGTGAACCGCCTCAACCAAGGAACGCCCTAGTTAGGCCTGGGGCCGGTGCCTCTTCAAAAGCCTGAAAAGCGTACTGGCGTTAAAATGCTGAAGATAAGCGACTACGGCCTCATGGAAACTGCTACACGCCCGGGTGCTACAGGAAAGACTGTGCTTTAGTTGCAATACGAACGCAACCGATTTTTTCCTGGAGGCAGGGTGACTTCAGGTAGGAGGTCCTGGAAGGAAGGTGAAGCCTAGTGTTTTTCTCAGTTCAGCTCAGACTAGGGAATGTGTGAGACTTCCACAGCAAGTTGGATCTTGCCAAAACAGTGCTCGTGAACCTGTGCGAGTGCTGTGAATCAAGATATCACAAGAAAGAGTGCAGTGTGTTGCCCATGATTCAGCAGACACAGAAGACCTCCGAGGGACCTATGGTCCACGTTGTTCTCAGCAGGGCTACAGAGGTGTGGAGGTAGTCAGGGATATTGGAACGAAAATGCTCCCTCGAGGGTCCTAGGAGTGCTGAAAAGGGTCCTTCCTTTAAAATAAAGCAGAACAGCGACTATGAGCTCATGGAAAGAGCTGCATGCCTCTCTTTCCCCATGGCTACTCAGGGCCTTACCTCGAGGCAAGGACTCAGGTTGAGATTCCCTTTAGCTATATAGCATGGCATGATGAGTTCCGCCCAGGCCACTAAAGCTCCGTGTGTAGCCAGAGACAACACATTTTCTTCCCAGACCAATGCCTACAATAGCCAGGAGACTGTCAACAGCAGAGAATTTCAGGGAGCTTCAAGGCAGCATGAATGGAGCTATCAAAATGGATAAGGAAGTCTACTACCAACATGCCCCCATTTCCATAGGCACAGGCAGCATACATCCGTCTGGTTTCTAACAAGACAAAAGAGACACAGCGTACCCACTAGTTCCTTCCCTGAATCAAAATCGCCTGGCAGGGTGTTCTGCATCTAGAGAACTGCCACAACCAAGGAACGCCCTAGCTAGGCCTGTGGGCCCGTGCCTCTTCAAAAGCTTGCAGTGCTATAGGAAAAATTGTGCTCTTGTTGCAATAGGAACGCAAGGCGTCATTCTCTTGCAGGCAGGGTGACTTCAGGTAGGAGGTCCTGGAAGGAAGGCGCAGCCTAGTGTTTTTCTCAGTGTAGCTCAGACTAGGGAATGTGTGCGACTTCCGCAGCAAGTTGGAACTTGCCCAAACGGTGCTCGTGAACCTATGCGAGTGCTGTGAAATCAAGATATCCTAAGAAAGAGTGCAGTGTGTTGCCCATGACTCAACAGACACAGGGGACCTCCCAAGGACCTATGGGCCTCGTTGTTGTTCAGCAGGCCACAGTTTGTGGAGGTACTCAGTGAACTTGGAACTAAAATGATGCTCACCCGAGGGGCCTAGGATTCCTGAAAAGGGTACATCCTTTAAAATAAAGCAGAACAGCGACTAAGAGCTCATGGAGAGAGCTGCATGCCTCCCTTTCTGCATGGCTACTCAGAGCCTTACCTCGAGGACAGATTTGAGATTCCCTTTAGCTCTAGAGCATGGCAAGATGAGTCCCACACCGGACTATGAAGCACACTGTGTAGCCAGAGAAAACACATTTTCTTCCCAGACCAATGCCTACAATAGCCAGGGGCCTGTCAACAGCAGAGAATTCAGGGATCTTCAAGGCGGCATGAATGGAGCTTTCAAAATGAAAAAGCAAGTCTACTACCAACCTGCCCCCATTTCCATAGGCACAAACAGCATACATCCCTGTGGTTTCAAAGAACTCAAAAGAGACACAGAGTACACATTGGTTCCTTCCCTGAATCACATTCTCGAGGCAGAGTGTTCTGCATGTGGTGAACGGCCTCATCCAAGTAACACCCTAGCTAGGCCTCTGGGCCCGTGTCTCTTCAAAGGCCTGCAGTGCTATAGGAAAAACTGTGCTTTAGTTGCAAAAGGAAAGCAAGCCGTCTTACTCCTGGAGGCAGGGTGACTTCAGGTAGGAGGTCCTGATTGGAAGGAGAAGCCTAGTGTTTTTCTCTGTGCAGCTCAGACTAGGGATTGAGTGCGATTTCCACGGCATGTTGGAACTTGCTTGAACGTTGCTCTTGAACCTGTGCGAGTGCTGTGAATCAAGATATCACAAGAAAGAGTGCAGTGTGTTGCCCATGACTCAGCAGACACAGAGGACCTCCGTGGGACCTATGGGCCTCGTTGTTGTTCAGCGGGCCTACAGGGGTGTGGAGGTACTCAGTGATCTTGGAACTAAAATGATGCTCCCCCGAGGGGGATAGGAGTCCTGAAAAGGGTACTTCCTTTAAAATAAAGCCAAATAGCGACTAAGAGCACATGGAAAGAGCTGCATGCCTCCCTTTCTGCATGGCCACTCGGGGCCTCACCACGAGGCAAGGACAGATTTGAGATTCCCTTTAACTCTAGAGCATGGCAAGATGAGTCCCACCGCGGACTATGAAGCACACTGTGTAGCCAGAGAAAACACATTTTCTTCCCAGACCAATGCGTACAATAGCCAGGGGCCTGTGAACAGCAGAGTATTTCAGGGAGCTTCAAGGAGGCCTGAATGGAGCTATCAAAATGGATATGGAAGTCTACTACCAACATGAGCCCATTTCCATAGGCAAAAACAGCATACATCCCTGTGGTGTCAAACAACTCAAAAGAGACACAGAGTACACACTGGTTCCTTCCCTGAATCAAATTCTCGAGGCAGGGTGTTCTGCATGTAGTGAACCGCCTCAACCAAGGAACGCCCTAGTTAGGCCTGGGGCCGGTGCCTCTTCAAAAGCCTGAAAAGCGTACTGGCGTTAAAATGCTGAAGATAAGCGACTACGGCCTCATGGAAACTGCTACACGCCCGGGTGCTACAGGAAAGACTGTGCTTTAGTTGCAATACGAACGCAACCGATTTTTTCCTGGAGGCAGGGTGACTTCAGGTAGGAGGTCCTGGAAGGAAGGTGAAGCCTAGTGTTTTTCTCAGTTCAGCTCAGACTAGGGAATGTGTGAGACTTCCACAGCAAGTTGGATCTTGCCAAAACAGTGCTCGTGAACCTGTGCGAGTGCTGTGAATCAAGATATCCTAAGAAAGAGTGCAGTGTGTTGCCCATGATTCAGCAGACACAGAAGACCTCCGAGGGACCTATGGTCCACGTTGTTCTCAGCAGGGCTACAGAGGTGTGGAGGTAGTCAGGGATATTGGAACGAAAATGCTCCCTCGAGGGTCCTAGGAGTGCTGAAAAGGGTCCTTCCTTTAAAATAAAGCAGAACAGCGTCTATGAGCTCATGGAAAGAGCTGCATGCCTCTCTTTCCCCATGGCTACTCAGGGCCTTACCTCGAGGCAAGGACTCGCGTTGAGGCTCCCTTTAGCTCTAGAGCATGGCATGATGAGTTCCGCCCAGGCCACTAAAGCTCCGTGTGTAGCCAGAGAAAACACATTTTCTTCCCAGACCAATGCCTACAATAGCCAGGGGCCTGTCCACAGCAGAGAATTTCATGGAGCTTCAAGGCAACATGAATGGAGCTATCAAAAAGGATAAGGAAGTCTACTACCAACATGACCCCATTTCCATAGGCAAAAACAGCATACATCCCTGTGGTTTCAAACAACTCAGAAGAGACACAGAGTACACACTGGTTGCTTCCCTGAATCAACTTCTCGATGTAGGGTGTTCTGCATGTAGTGAACCGCCTCAACCAAGGAACGCCCTAGCTAGGCCCCTAAACCCGTGCCTCTTCAAAAGCCTTCAGTGCTGTAGGAAAAACTGTGCTTTAGTTGCAATAGGAACGCAAGGCGTCTTTCTCCTGGAGGCAGGGTGACTTCAGCTAGGAGGTCCTGGATGGAAGGAGAAGCCTAGTGTTTTTCTCAGTGCAGCCCAGACTAGGGAATGAGTGCGACTTCCACGGCATGTTGGAATTTATTAGAACGGTGCTCATGAATCTGTGCGAGTGCTGGGTAAATCAAGATGTCCCAAGAAAGAGTGCAGTGTGTTGCCCATGACTCAGCAGACCCAGAGGACCTCCGAGAGACCTATGGGCTTCGTTGTTTCTCAGCAAGCCAACAAGGTGTGGAAGTAGTCAGGGATCTTGGAACGAAAATGATGCTCCCCCGAGCGTCCTAGGAATGCTGAAAAGGGTACTTCCTTTAAAATAAAGCAGAACAGCGACTAAGAGCTCATGGAAAGAGCTGCCTGCCTCCCTTTCTGCATGGCTACTCAGGGCCTTACCTCAGGGCAAGGACTCAGGTTGAGATTCCCTTTAGCTCTAGAGCATGGCATGATGAGTTCCGCCCAGGCCACTAAAGCTCCGTGCGTAGCCAGAGAAAACACATTTTCTTCCCAGACCAATGCCTACAATAGCCAGGAGACTGTCAACAGCAGAGAATTTCAGGGAGCTTCAAGGCAGCATGAATGGAGCTATCAAAATGGATAAGGAAGTCTACTACCAACATGCCCCCATTTCCATAGGCACAGGCAGCATACATCCGTCTGGTTTCTAACAAGACAAAAGAGACACAGCGTACCCACTAGTTCCTTCCCTGAATCAAAATCGCCTGGCAGGGTGTTCTGCATCTAGAGAACTGCCACAACCAAGGAACGCCCTAGCTAGGCCTGTGGGCCCGTGCCTCTTCAAAAGCTTGCAGTGCTATAGGAAAAATTGTGCTCTTGTTGCAATAGGAACGCAAGGCGTCATTCTCTTGCAGGCAGGGTGACTTCAGGTAGGAGGTCCTGGAAGGAAGGCGCAGCCTAGTGTTTTTCTCAGTGTAGCTCAGACTAGGGAATGTGTGCGACTTCCGCAGCAAGTTGGAACTTGCCCAAACGGTGCTCGTGAACCTATGCGAGTGCTGTGAAATCAAGATATCCTAAGAAAGAGTGCAGTGTGTTGCCCATGACTCAACAGACACAGGGGACCTCCCAGGGACCTATGGGCCTCGTTGTTGTTCAGCAGGCCACAGTTTGTGGAGGTACTCAGTGAACTTGGAACTAAAATGATGCTCACCCGAGGGGCCTAGGATTCCTGAAAAGGGTACATCCTTTAAAATAAAGCAGAACAGCGACTAAGAGCTCATGGAGAGAGCTGCATGCCTCCCTTTCTGCATGGCTACTCAGAGCCTTACCTCGAGGACAGGACAGATTTGAGATTCCCTTTAGCTCTAGAGCATGGCAAGATGAGTCCCACACCGGACTGTGAAGCACACTGTGTAGCCAGAGAAAACACATTTTCTTCCCAGACCAATGCCTACAATAGCCAGGGGCCTGTCAACAGCAGAGAATTCAGGGATCTTCAAGGCGGCATGAATGGAGCTTTCAAAATGAAAAAGCAAGTCTACTTCCAACATGCCCCCATTTCCATAGGCACAAACAGCATACATCCCTGTGGTTTCAAAGAACTCAAAAGAGACACAGAGTACACATTGGTTCCTTCCCTGAATCACATTCTCGAGGCAGAGTGTTCTGCATGTGGTGAACGGCCTCATCCAAGGAACACCCTAGCTAGGCCTCTGGGCCCGTGTCTCTTCAAAAGCCTGCAGTGCTATAGGAAAAACTGTGCTTTAGTTGCAAAAGGAAAGCAAGCCGTCTTACTCCTGGAGGCAGGGTGACTTCAGGTAGGAGGTCCTGATTGGAAGGAGAAGCCTAGTGTTTTTCTCTGTGCAGCTCAGACTAGGGATTGAGTGCGATTTCCACGGCATGTTGGAACTTGCTTGAACGTTGCTCTTGAACCTGTGCGAGTGCTGTGAATCAAGATATCACAAGAAAGAGTGCAGTGTGTTGCCCATGACTCAGCAGACACAGAGGACCTCCGTGGGACCTATGGGCCTCGTTGTTGTTCAGCGGGCCTACAGGGGTGTGGAGGTACTCAGTGATCTTGGAACTAAAATGATGCTCACCCGAGGGGGTTAGGAGTCCTGAAAAGGGTACTTCCTTTAAAATAAATCAAAATAGCGACTAAGAGCACATGGAAAGAGCTGCATGCCTCCCTTTCTGCATGGCCACTCGGGGCCTCACCACGAGGCAAGGACAGATTTGAGATTCCCTTTAACTCTAGAGCATGGCAAGATGAGTCCCACCGCGGACTATGAAGCACACTGTGTAGCCAGAGAAAACACATTTTCTTCCCAGACCAAGGCGTACAATAGCCAGGGGCCTGTGAACAGCAGAGAATTTCAGGGAGCTTCAAGGCAGCCTGAATGGAGATATCCAAATGGATAAGGAAGTCTACTACCAACATGAGCCCATTTCCATAGGCAAAAACAGCATACATCCCTGTGGTTTCAAACAACTCAAAAGAGACACAGAGTACACACTGGTTCCTTCCCTGAATCAAATTCTCGAGGCAGGGTGTTCTGCATGTAGTGAACCGCCTCAACCAAGGAACGCCCTAGTTAGGCCTGGGGCCGGTGCCTCTTCAAAAGCCTGAAAAGCGTACTGGCGTTAAAATGCTGAAGATAAGCGACTACGGCCTCATGGAAACTGCTACACGCCCGGGTGCTACAGGAAAGACTGTGCTTTAGTTGCAATACGAACGCAACCGATTTTTTCCTGGAGGCAGGGTGACTTCAGGTAGGAGGTCCTGGAAGGAAGGTGAAGCCTAGTGTTTTTCTCAGTTCAGCTCAGACTAGGGAATGTGTGAGACTTCCACAGCAAGTTGGATCTTGCCAAAACAGTGCTCGTGAACCTGTGCGAGTGCTGTGAATCAAGATATCACAAGAAAGAGTGCAGTGTGTTGCCCATGATTCAGCAGACACAGAAGACCTCCGAGGGACCTATGGTCCACGTTGTTCTCAGCAGGGCTACAGAGGTGTGGAGGTAGTCAGGGATATTGGAACGAAAATGCTCCCTCGAGGGTCCTAGGAGTGCTGAAAAGGGTCCTTCCTTTAAAATAAAGCAGAACAGCGACTATGAGCTCATGGAAAGAGCTGCATGCCTCTCTTTCCCCATGGCTACTCAGGGCCTTACCTCGAGGCAAGGACTCAGGTTGAGATTCCCTTTAGCTATATAGCATGGCATGATGAGTTCCGCCCAGGCCACTAAAGCTCCGTGTGTAGCCAGAGACAACACATTTTCTTCCCAGACCAATGCCTACAATAGCCAGGAGACTGTCAACAGCAGAGAATTTCAGGGAGCTTCAAGGCAGCATGAATGGAGCTATCAAAATGGATAAGGAAGTCTACTACCAACATGCCCCCATTTCCATAGGCACAGGCAGCATACATCCCTCTGGTTTCTAACAAGACAAAAGAGACACAGCGTACCCACTAGTTCCTTCCCTGAATCAAAATCGCCTGGCAGGGTGTTCTGCATCTAGAGAACTGCCACAACCAAGGAACGCCCTAGCTAGGCCTGTGGGCCCGTGCCTCTTCAAAAGCTTGCAGTGCTATAGGAAAAATTGTGCTCTTGTTGCAATAGGAACGCAAGGCGTCATTCTCTTGCAGGCAGGGTGACTTCAGGTAGGAGGTCCTGGAAGGAAGGCGCAGCCTAGTGTTTTTCTCAGTGTAGCTCAGACTAGGGAATGTGTGCGACTTCCGCAGCAAGTTGGAACTTGCCCAAACGGTGCTCGTGAACCTATGCGAGTGCTGTGAAATCAAGATATCCTAAGAAAGAGTGCAGTGTGTTGCCCATGACTCAACAGACACAGGGGACCTCCCAAGGACCTATGGGCCTCGTTGTTGTTCAGCAGGCCACAGTTTGTGGAGGTACTCAGTGAACTTGGAACTAAAATGATGCTCACCCGAGGGGCCTAGGATTCCTGAAAAGGGTACATCCTTTAAAATAAAGCAGAACAGCGACTAAGAGCTCATGGAGAGAGCTGCATGCCTCCCTTTCTGCATGGCTACTCAGAGCCTTACCTCGAGGACAGATTTGAGATTCCCTTTAGCTCTAGAGCATGGCAAGATGAGTCCCACACCGGACTATGAAGCACACTGTGTAGCCAGAGAAAACACATTTTCTTCCCAGACCAATGCCTACAATAGCCAGGGGCCTGTCAACAGCAGAGAATTCAGGGATCTTCAAGGCGGCATGAATGGAGCTTTCAAAATGAAAAAGCAAGTCTACTACCAACCTGCCCCCATTTCCATAGGCACAAACAGCATACATCCCTGTGGTTTCAAAGAACTCAAAAGAGACACAGAGTACACATTGGTTCCTTCCCTGAATCACATTCTCGAGGCAGAGTGTTCTGCATGTGGTGAACGGCCTCATCCAAGTAACACCCTAGCTAGGCCTCTGGGCCCGTGTCTCTTCAAAGGCCTGCAGTGCTATAGGAAAAACTGTGCTTTAGTTGCAAAAGGAAAGCAAGCCGTCTTACTCCTGGAGGCAGGGTGACTTCAGGTAGGAGGTCCTGATTGGAAGGAGAAGCCTAGTGTTTTTCTCTGTGCAGCTCAGACTAGGGATTGAGTGCGATTTCCACGGCATGTTGGAACTTGCTTGAACGTTGCTCTTGAACCTGTGCGAGTGCTGTGAATCAAGATATCACAAGAAAGAGTGCAGTGTGTTGCCCATGACTCAGCAGACACAGAGGACCTCCGTGGGACCTATGGGCCTCGTTGTTGTTCAGCGGGCCTACAGGGGTGTGGAGGTACTCAGTGATCTTGGAACTAAAATGATGCTCCCCCGAGGGGGATAGGAGTCCTGAAAAGGGTACTTCCTTTAAAATAAAGCCAAATAGCGACTAAGAGCACATGGAAAGAGCTGCATGCCTCCCTTTCTGCATGGCCACTCGGGGCCTCACCACGAGGCAAGGACAGATTTGAGATTCCCTTTAACTCTAGAGCATGGCAAGATGAGTCCCACCGCGGACTATGAAGCACACTGTGTAGCCAGAGAAAACACATTTTCTTCCCAGACCAATGCGTACAATAGCCAGGGGCCTGTGAACAGCAGAGTATTTCAGGGAGCTTCAAGGAGGCCTGAATGGAGCTATCAAAATGGATATGGAAGTCTACTACCAACATGAGCCCATTTCCATAGGCAAAAACAGCATACATCCCTGTGGTGTCAAACAACTCAAAAGAGACACAGAGTACACACTGGTTCCTTCCCTGAATCAAATTCTCGAGGCAGGGTGTTCTGCATGTAGTGAACCGCCTCAACCAAGGAACGCCCTAGTTAGGCCTGGGGCCGGTGCCTCTTCAAAAGCCTGAAAAGCGTACTGGCGTTAAAATGCTGAAGATAAGCGACTACGGCCTCATGGAAACTGCTACACGCCCGGGTGCTACAGGAAAGACTGTGCTTTAGTTGCAATACGAACGCAACCGATTTTTTCCTGGAGGCAGGGTGACTTCAGGTAGGAGGTCCTGGAAGGAAGGTGAAGCCTAGTGTTTTTCTCAGTTCAGCTCAGACTAGGGAATGTGTGAGACTTCCACAGCAAGTTGGATCTTGCCAAAACAGTGCTCGTGAACCTGTGCGAGTGCTGTGAATCAAGATATCCTAAGAAAGAGTGCAGTGTGTTGCCCATGATTCAGCAGACACAGAAGACCTCCGAGGGACCTATGGTCCACGTTGTTCTCAGCAGGGCTACAGAGGTGTGGAGGTAGTCAGGGATATTGGAACGAAAATGCTCCCTCGAGGGTCCTAGGAGTGCTGAAAAGGGTCCTTCCTTTAAAATAAAGCAGAACAGCGTCTATGAGCTCATGGAAAGAGCTGCATGCCTCTCTTTCCCCATGGCTACTCAGGGCCTTACCTCGAGGCAAGGACTCGCGTTGAGGCTCCCTTTAGCTCTAGAGCATGGCATGATGAGTTCCGCCCAGGCCACTAAAGCTCCGTGTGTAGCCAGAGAAAACACATTTTCTTCCCAGACCAATGCCTACAATAGCCAGGGGCCTGTCCACAGCAGAGAATTTCATGGAGCTTCAAGGCAACATGAATGGAGCTATCAAAAAGGATAAGGAAGTCTACTACCAACATGACCCCATTTCCATAGGCAAAAACAGCATACATCCCTGTGGTTTCAAACAACTCAGAAGAGACACAGAGTACACACTGGTTGCTTCCCTGAATCAACTTCTCGATGTAGGGTGTTCTGCATGTAGTGAACCGCCTCAACCAAGGAACGCCCTAGCTAGGCCCCTAAACCCGTGCCTCTTCAAAAGCCTTCAGTGCTGTAGGAAAAACTGTGCTTTAGTTGCAATAGGAACGCAAGGCGTCTTTCTCCTGGAGGCAGGGTGACTTCAGCTAGGAGGTCCTGGATGGAAGGAGAAGCCTAGTGTTTTTCTCAGTGCAGCCCAGACTAGGGAATGAGTGCGACTTCCACGGCATGTTGGAATTTATTAGAACGGTGCTCATGAATCTGTGCGAGTGCTGGGTAAATCAAGATGTCCCAAGAAAGAGTGCAGTGTGTTGCCCATGACTCAGCAGACCCAGAGGACCTCCGAGAGACCTATGGGCTTCGTTGTTTCTCAGCAAGCCAACAAGGTGTGGAAGTAGTCAGGGATCTTGGAACGAAAATGATGCTCCCCCGAGCGTCCTAGGAATGCTGAAAAGGGTACTTCCTTTAAAATAAAGCAGAACAGCGACTAAGAGCTCATGGAAAGAGCTGCCTGCCTCCCTTTCTGCATGGCTACTCAGGGCCTTACCTCAGGGCAAGGACTCAGGTTGAGATTCCCTTTAGCTCTAGAGCATGGCATGATGAGTTCCGCCCAGGCCACTAAAGCTCCGTGTGTAGCCAGAGAAAACACATTTTCTTCCCAGACCAATGCCTACAATAGCCAGGAGACTGTCAACAGCAGAGAATTTCAGGGAGCTTCAAGGCAGCATGAATGGAGCTATCAAAATGGATAAGGAAGTCTACTACCAACATGCCCCCATTTCCATAGGCACAGGCAGCATACATCCGTCTGGTTTCTAACAAGACAAAAGAGACACAGCGTACCCACTAGTTCCTTCCCTGAATCAAAATCGCCTGGCAGGGTGTTCTGCATCTAGAGAACTGCCACAACCAAGGAACGCCCTAGCTAGGCCTGTGGGCCCGTGCCTCTTCAAAAGCTTGCAGTGCTATAGGAAAAATTGTGCTCTTGTTGCAATAGGAACGCAAGGCGTCATTCTCTTGCAGGCAGGGTGACTTCAGGTAGGAGGTCCTGGAAGGAAGGCGCAGCCTAGTGTTTTTCTCAGTGTAGCTCAGACTAGGGAATGTGTGCGACTTCCGCAGCAAGTTGGAACTTGCCCAAACGGTGCTCGTGAACCTATGCGAGTGCTGTGAAATCAAGATATCCTAAGAAAGAGTGCAGTGTGTTGCCCATGACTCAACAGACACAGGGGACCTCCCAGGGACCTATGGGCCTCGTTGTTGTTCAGCAGGCCACAGTTTGTGGAGGTACTCAGTGAACTTGGAACTAAAATGATGCTCACCCGAGGGGCCTAGGATTCCTGAAAAGGGTACATCCTTTAAAATAAAGCAGAACAGCGACTAAGAGCTCATGGAGAGAGCTGCATGCCTCCCTTTCTGCATGGCTACTCAGAGGACAGGACAGATTTGAGATTCCCTTTAGCTCTAGAGCATGGCAAGATGAGTCCCACACCGGACTGTGAAGCACACTGTGTAGCCAGAGAAAACACATTTTCTTCCCAGACCAATGCCTACAATAGCCAGGGGCCTGTCAACAGCAGAGAATTCAGGGATCTTCAAGGCGGCATGAATGGAGCTTTCAAAATGAAAAAGCAAGTCTACTTCCAACATGCCCCCATTTCCATAGGCACAAACAGCATACATCCCTGTGGTTTCAAAGAACTCAAAAGAGACACAGAGTACACATTGGTTCCTTCCCTGAATCACATTCTCGAGGCAGAGTGTTCTGCATGTGGTGAACGGCCTCATCCAAGGAACACCCTAGCTAGGCCTCTGGGCCCGTGTCTCTTCAAAAGCCTGCAGTGCTATAGGAAAAACTGTGCTTTAGTTGCAAAAGGAAAGCAAGCCGTCTTACTCCTGGAGGCAGGGTGACTTCAGGTAGGAGGTCCTGATTGGAAGGAGAAGCCTAGTGTTTTTCTCTGTGCAGCTCAGACTAGGGATTGAGTGCGATTTCCACGGCATGTTGGAACTTGCTTGAACGTTGCTCTTGAACCTGTGCGAGTGCTGTGAATCAAGATATCACAAGAAAGAGTGCAGTGTGTTGCCCATGACTCAGCAGACACAGAGGACCTCCGTGGGACCTATGGGCCTCGTTGTTGTTCAGCGGGCCTACAGGGGTGTGGAGGTACTCAGTGATCTTGGAACTAAAATGATGCTCACCCGAGGGGGTTAGGAGTCCTGAAAAGGGTACTTCCTTTAAAATAAATCAAAATAGCGACTAAGAGCACATGGAAAGAGCTGCATGCCTCCCTTTCTGCATGGCCACTCGGGGCCTCACCACGAGGCAAGGACAGATTTGAGATTCCCTTTAACTCTAGAGCATGGCAAGATGAGTCCCACCGCGGACTATGAAGCACACTGTGTAGCCAGAGAAAACACATTTTCTTCCCAGACCAAGGCGTACAATAGCCAGGGGCCTGTGAACAGCAGAGAATTTCAGGGAGCTTCAAGGCAGCCTGAATGGAGATATCCAAATGGATAAGGAAGTCTACTACCAACATGAGCCCATTTCCATAGGCAAAAACAGCATACATCCCTGTGGTTTCAAACAACTCAAAAGAGACACAGAGTACACACTGGTTCCTTCCCTGAATCAAATTCTCGAGGCAGGGTGTTCTGCATGTAGTGAACCGCCTCAACCAAGGAACGCCCTAGTTAGGCCTGGGGCCGGTGCCTCTTCAAAAGCCTGAAAAGCGTACTGGCGTTAAAATGCTGAAGATAAGCGACTACGGCCTCATGGAAACTGCTACACGCCCGGGTGCTACAGGAAAGACTGTGCTTTAGTTGCAATACGAACGCAACCGATTTTTTCCTGGAGGCAGGGTGACTTCAGGTAGGAGGTCCTGGAAGGAAGGTGAAGCCTAGTGTTTTTCTCAGTTCAGCTCAGACTAGGGAATGTGTGAGACTTCCACAGCAAGTTGGATCTTGCCAAAACAGTGCTCGTGAACCTGTGCGAGTGCTGTGAATCAAGATATCACAAGAAAGAGTGCAGTGTGTTGCCCATGATTCAGCAGACACAGAAGACCTCCGAGGGACCTATGGTCCACGTTGTTCTCAGCAGGGCTACAGAGGTGTGGAGGTAGTCAGGGATATTGGAACGAAAATGCTCCCTCGAGGGTCCTAGGAGTGCTGAAAAGGGTCCTTCCTTTAAAATAAAGCAGAACAGCGACTATGAGCTCATGGAAAGAGCTGCATGCCTCTCTTTCCCCATGGCTACTCAGGGCCTTACCTCGAGGCAAGGACTCAGGTTGAGATTCCCTTTAGCTATATAGCATGGCATGATGAGTTCCGCCCAGGCCACTAAAGCTCCGTGTGTAGCCAGAGACAACACATTTTCTTCCCAGACCAATGCCTACAATAGCCAGGAGACTGTCAACAGCAGAGAATTTCAGGGAGCTTCAAGGCAGCATGAATGGAGCTATCAAAATGGATAAGGAAGTCTACTACCAACATGCCCCCATTTCCATAGGCACAGGCAGCATACATCCGTCTGGTTTCTAACAAGACAAAAGAGACACAGCGTACCCACTAGTTCCTTCCCTGAATCAAAATCGCCTGGCAGGGTGTTCTGCATCTAGAGAACTGCCACAACCAAGGAACGCCCTAGCTAGGCCTGTGGGCCCGTGCCTCTTCAAAAGCTTGCAGTGCTATAGGAAAAATTGTGCTCTTGTTGCAATAGGAACGCAAGGCGTCATTCTCTTGCAGGCAGGGTGACTTCAGGTAGGAGGTCCTGGAAGGAAGGCGCAGCCTAGTGTTTTTCTCAGTGTAGCTCAGACTAGGGAATGTGTGCGACTTCCGCAGCAAGTTGGAACTTGCCCAAACGGTGCTCGTGAACCTATGCGAGTGCTGTGAAATCAAGATATCCTAAGAAAGAGTGCAGTGTGTTGCCCATGACTCAACAGACACAGGGGACCTCCCAGGGACCTATGGGCCTCGTTGTTGTTCAGCAGGCCACAGTTTGTGGAGGTACTCAGTGAACTTGGAACTAAAATGATGCTCACCCGAGGGGCCTAGGATTCCTGAAAAGGGTACATCCTTTAAAATAAAGCAGAACAGCGACTAAGAGCTCATGGAGAGAGCTGCATGCCTCCCTTTCTGCATGGCTACTCAGAGCCTTACCTCGAGGACAGGACAGATTTGAGATTCCCTTTAGCTCTAGAGCATGGCAAGATGAGTCCCACACCGGACTGTGAAGCACACTGTGTAGCCAGAGAAAACACATTTTCTTCCCAGACCAATGCCTACAATAGCCAGGGGCCTGTCAACAGCAGAGAATTCAGGGATCTTCAAGGCGGCATGAATGGAGCTTTCAAAATGAAAAAGCAAGTCTACTTCCAACATGCCCCCATTTCCATAGGCACAAACAGCATACATCCCTGTGGTTTCAAAGAACTCAAAAGAGACACAGAGTACACATTGGTTCCTTCCCTGAATCACATTCTCGAGGCAGAGTGTTCTGCATGTGGTGAACGGCCTCATCCAAGGAACACCCTAGCTAGGCCTCTGGGCCCGTGTCTCTTCAAAAGCCTGCAGTGCTATAGGAAAAACTGTGCTTTAGTTGCAAAAGGAAAGCAAGCCGTCTTACTCCTGGAGGCAGGGTGACTTCAGGTAGGAGGTCCTGATTGGAAGGAGAAGCCTAGTGTTTTTCTCTGTGCAGCTCAGACTAGGGATTGAGTGCGATTTCCACGGCATGTTGGAACTTGCTTGAACGTTGCTCTTGAACCTGTGCGAGTGCTGTGAATCAAGATATCACAAGAAAGAGTGCAGTGTGTTGCCCATGACTCAGCAGACACAGAGGACCTCCGTGGGACCTATGGGCCTCGTTGTTGTTCAGCGGGCCTACAGGGGTGTGGAGGTACTCAGTGATCTTGGAACTAAAATGATGCTCACCCGAGGGGGTTAGGAGTCCTGAAAAGGGTACTTCCTTTAAAATAAATCAAAATAGCGACTAAGAGCACATGGAAAGAGCTGCATGCCTCCCTTTCTGCATGGCCACTAGGGCCTCACCACGAGGCAAGGACAGATTTGAGATTCCCTTTAACTCTAGAGCATGGCAAGATGAGTCCCACCGCGGACTATGAAGCACACTGTGTAGCCAGAGAAAACACATTTTCTTCCCAGACCAAGGCGTACAATAGCCAGGGGCCTGTGAACAGCAGAGAATTTCAGGGAGCTTCAAGGCAGCCTGAATGGAGATATCCAAATGGATAAGGAAGTCTACTACCAACATGAGCCCATTTCCATAGGCAAAAACAGCATACATCCCTGTGGTTTCAAACAACTCAAAAGAGACACAGAGTACACACTGGTTCCTTCCCTGAATCAAATTCTCGAGGCAGGGTGTTCTGCATGTAGTGAACCGCCTCAACCAAGGAACGCCCTAGTTAGGCCTGGGGCCGGTGCCTCTTCAAAAGCCTGAAAAGCGTACTGGCGTTAAAATGCTGAAGATAAGCGACTACGGCCTCATGGAAACTGCTACACGCCCGGGTGCTACAGGAAAGACTGTGCTTTAGTTGCAATACGAACGCAACCGATTTTTTCCTGGAGGCAGGGTGACTTCAGGTAGGAGGTCCTGGAAGGAAGGTGAAGCCTAGTGTTTTTCTCAGTTCAGCTCAGACTAGGGAATGTGTGAGACTTCCACAGCAAGTTGGATCTTGCCAAAACAGTGCTCGTGAACCTGTGCGAGTGCTGTGAATCAAGATATCACAAGAAAGAGTGCAGTGTGTTGCCCATGATTCAGCAGACACAGAAGACCTCCGAGGGACCTATGGTCCACGTTGTTCTCAGCAGGGCTACAGAGGTGTGGAGGTAGTCAGGGATATTGGAACGAAAATGCTCCCTCGAGGGTCCTAGGAGTGCTGAAAAGGGTCCTTCCTTTAAAATAAAGCAGAACAGCGACTATGAGCTCATGGAAAGAGCTGCATGCCTCTCTTTCCCCATGGCTACTCAGGGCCTTACCTCGAGGCAAGGACTCAGGTTGAGATTCCCTTTAGCTATATAGCATGGCATGATGAGTTCCGCCCAGGCCACTAAAGCTCCGTGTGTAGCCAGAGACAACACATTTTCTTCCCAGACCAATGCCTACAATAGCCAGGAGACTGTCAACAGCAGAGAATTTCAGGGAGCTTCAAGGCAGCATGAATGGAGCTATCAAAATGGATAAGGAAGTCTACTACCAACATGCCCCCATTTCCATAGGCACAGGCAGCATACATCCGTCTGGTTTCTAACAAGACAAAAGAGACACAGCGTACCCACTAGTTCCTTCCCTGAATCAAAATCGCCTGGCAGGGTGTTCTGCATCTAGAGAACTGCCACAACCAAGGAACGCCCTAGCTAGGCCTGTGGGCCCGTGCCTCTTCAAAAGCTTGCAGTGCTATAGGAAAAATTGTGCTCTTGTTGCAATAGGAACGCAAGGCGTCATTCTCTTGCAGGCAGGGTGACTTCAGGTAGGAGGTCCTGGAAGGAAGGCGCAGCCTAGTGTTTTTCTCAGTGTAGCTCAGACTAGGGAATGTGTGCGACTTCCGCAGCAAGTTGGAACTTGCCCAAACGGTGCTCGTGAACCTATGCGAGTGCTGTGAAATCAAGATATCCTAAGAAAGAGTGCAGTGTGTTGCCCATGACTCAACAGACACAGGGGACCTCCCAAGGACCTATGGGCCTCGTTGTTGTTCAGCAGGCCACAGTTTGTGGAGGTACTCAGTGAACTTGGAACTAAAATGATGCTCACCCGAGGGGCCTAGGATTCCTGAAAAGGGTACATCCTTTAAAATAAAGCAGAACAGCGACTAAGAGCTCATGGAGAGAGCTGCATGCCTCCCTTTCTGCATGGCTACTCAGAGCCTTACCTCGAGGACAGATTTGAGATTCCCTTTAGCTCTAGAGCATGGCAAGATGAGTCCCACACCGGACTATGAAGCACACTGTGTAGCCAGAGAAAACACATTTTCTTCCCAGACCAATGCCTACAATAGCCAGGGGCCTGTCAACAGCAGAGAATTCAGGGATCTTCAAGGCGGCATGAATGGAGCTTTCAAAATGAAAAAGCAAGTCTACTACCAACCTGCCCCCATTTCCATAGGCACAAACAGCATACATCCCTGTGGTTTCAAAGAACTCAAAAGAGACACAGAGTACACATTGGTTCCTTCCCTGAATCACATTCTCGAGGCAGAGTGTTCTGCATGTGGTGAACGGCCTCATCCAAGTAACACCCTAGCTAGGCCTCTGGGCCCGTGTCTCTTCAAAGGCCTGCAGTGCTATAGGAAAAACTGTGCTTTAGTTGCAAAAGGAAAGCAAGCCGTCTTACTCCTGGAGGCAGGGTGACTTCAGGTAGGAGGTCCTGATTGGAAGGAGAAGCCTAGTGTTTTTCTCTGTGCAGCTCAGACTAGGGATTGAGTGCGATTTCCACGGCATGTTGGAACTTGCTTGAACGTTGCTCTTGAACCTGTGCGAGTGCTGTGAATCAAGATATCACAAGAAAGAGTGCAGTGTGTTGCCCATGACTCAGCAGACACAGAGGACCTCCGTGGGACCTATGGGCCTCGTTGTTGTTCAGCGGGCCTACAGGGGTGTGGAGGTACTCAGTGATCTTGGAACTAAAATGATGCTCCCCCGAGGGGGATAGGAGTCCTGAAAAGGGTACTTCCTTTAAAATAAAGCCAAATAGCGACTAAGAGCACATGGAAAGAGCTGCATGCCTCCCTTTCTGCATGGCCACTCGGGGCCTCACCACGAGGCAAGGACAGATTTGAGATTCCCTTTAACTCTAGAGCATGGCAAGATGAGTCCCACCGCGGACTATGAAGCACACTGTGTAGCCAGAGAAAACACATTTTCTTCCCAGACCAATGCGTACAATAGCCAGGGGCCTGTGAACAGCAGAGTATTTCAGGGAGCTTCAAGGAGGCCTGAATGGAGCTATCAAAATGGATATGGAAGTCTACTACCAACATGAGCCCATTTCCATAGGCAAAAACAGCATACATCCCTGTGGTGTCAAACAACTCAAAAGAGACACAGAGTACACACTGGTTCCTTCCCTGAATCAAATTCTCGAGGCAGGGTGTTCTGCATGTAGTGAACCGCCTCAACCAAGGAACGCCCTAGTTAGGCCTGGGGCCGGTGCCTCTTCAAAAGCCTGAAAAGCGTACTGGCGTTAAAATGCTGAAGATAAGCGACTACGGCCTCATGGAAACTGCTACACGCCCGGGTGCTACAGGAAAGACTGTGCTTTAGTTGCAATACGAACGCAACCGATTTTTTCCTGGAGGCAGGGTGACTTCAGGTAGGAGGTCCTGGAAGGAAGGTGAAGCCTAGTGTTTTTCTCAGTTCAGCTCAGACTAGGGAATGTGTGAGACTTCCACAGCAAGTTGGATCTTGCCAAAACAGTGCTCGTGAACCTGTGCGAGTGCTGTGAATCAAGATATCCTAAGAAAGAGTGCAGTGTGTTGCCCATGATTCAGCAGACACAGAAGACCTCCGAGGGACCTATGGTCCACGTTGTTCTCAGCAGGGCTACAGAGGTGTGGAGGTAGTCAGGGATATTGGAACGAAAATGCTCCCTCGAGGGTCCTAGGAGTGCTGAAAAGGGTCCTTCCTTTAAAATAAAGCAGAACAGCGTCTATGAGCTCATGGAAAGAGCTGCATGCCTCTCTTTCCCCATGGCTACTCAGGGCCTTACCTCGAGGCAAGGACTCGCGTTGAGGCTCCCTTTAGCTCTAGAGCATGGCATGATGAGTTCCGCCCAGGCCACTAAAGCTCCGTGTGTAGCCAGAGAAAACACATTTTCTTCCCAGACCAATGCCTACAATAGCCAGGGGCCTGTCCACAGCAGAGAATTTCATGGAGCTTCAAGGCAACATGAATGGAGCTATCAAAAAGGATAAGGAAGTCTACTACCAACATGACCCCATTTCCATAGGCAAAAACAGCATACATCCCTGTGGTTTCAAACAACTCAGAAGAGACACAGAGTACACACTGGTTGCTTCCCTGAATCAACTTCTCGATGTAGGGTGTTCTGCATGTAGTGAACCGCCTCAACCAAGGAACGCCCTAGCTAGGCCCCTAAACCCGTGCCTCTTCAAAAGCCTTCAGTGCTGTAGGAAAAACTGTGCTTTAGTTGCAATAGGAACGCAAGGCGTCTTTCTCCTGGAGGCAGGGTGACTTCAGCTAGGAGGTCCTGGATGGAAGGAGAAGCCTAGTGTTTTTCTCAGTGCAGCCCAGACTAGGGAATGAGTGCGACTTCCACGGCATGTTGGAATTTATTAGAACGGTGCTCATGAATCTGTGCGAGTGCTGGGTAAATCAAGATGTCCCAAGAAAGAGTGCAGTGTGTTGCCCATGACTAAGCAGACCCAGAGGACCTCCGAGAGACCTATGGGCTTCGTTGTTTCTCAGCAAGCCAACAAGGTGTGGAAGTAGTCAGGGATCTTGGAACGAAAATGATGCTCCCCCGAGCGTCCTAGGAATGCTGAGAAGGGTACTTCCTTTAAAATAAAGCAGAACAGCGACTAAGAGCTCATGGAAAGAGCTGCCTGCCTCCCTTTCTGCATGGCTACTCAGGGCCTTACCTCAGGGCAAGGACTCAGGTTGAGATTCCCTTTAGCTCTAGAGCATGGCATGATGAGTTCCGCCCAGGCCACTAAAGCTCCGTGCGTAGCCAGAGAAAACACATTTTCTTCCCAGACCAATGCCTACAATAGCCAGGAGACTGTCAACAGCAGAGAATTTCAGGGAGCTTCAAGGCAGCATGAATGGAGCTATCAAAATGGATAAGGAAGTCTACTACCAACATGCCCCCATTTCCATAGGCACAGGCAGCATACATCCGTCTGGTTTCTAACAAGACAAAAGAGACACAGCGTACCCACTAGTTCCTTCCCTGAATCAAAATCGCCTGGCAGGGTGTTCTGCATCTAGAGAACTGCCACAACCAAGGAACGCCCTAGCTAGGCCTGTGGGCCCGTGCCTCTTCAAAAGCTTGCAGTGCTATAGGAAAAATTGTGCTCTTGTTGCAATAGGAACGCAAGGCGTCATTCTCTTGCAGGCAGGGTGACTTCAGGTAGGAGGTCCTGGAAGGAAGGCGCAGCCTAGTGTTTTTCTCAGTGTAGCTCAGACTAGGGAATGTGTGCGACTTCCGCAGCAAGTTGGAACTTGCCCAAACGGTGCTCGTGAACCTATGCGAGTGCTGTGAAATCAAGATATCCTAAGAAAGAGTGCAGTGTGTTGCCCATGACTCAACAGACACAGGGGACCTCCCAGGGACCTATGGGCCTCGTTGTTGTTCAGCAGGCCACAGTTTGTGGAGGTACTCAGTGAACTTGGAACTAAAATGATGCTCACCCGAGGGGCCTAGGATTCCTGAAAAGGGTACATCCTTTAAAATAAAGCAGAACAGCGACTAAGAGCTCATGGAGAGAGCTGCATGCCTCCCTTTCTGCATGGCTACTCAGAGCCTTACCTCGAGGACAGGACAGATTTGAGATTCCCTTTAGCTCTAGAGCATGGCAAGATGAGTCCCACACCGGACTGTGAAGCACACTGTGTAGCCAGAGAAAACACATTTTCTTCCCAGACCAATGCCTACAATAGCCAGGGGCCTGTCAACAGCAGAGAATTCAGGGATCTTCAAGGCGGCATGAATGGAGCTTTCAAAATGAAAAAGCAAGTCTACTTCCAACATGCCCCCATTTCCATAGGCACAAACAGCATACATCCCTGTGGTTTCAAAGAACTCAAAAGAGACACAGAGTACACATTGGTTCCTTCCCTGAATCACATTCTCGAGGCAGAGTGTTCTGCATGTGGTGAACGGCCTCATCCAAGGAACACCCTAGCTAGGCCTCTGGGCCCGTGTCTCTTCAAAAGCCTGCAGTGCTATAGGAAAAACTGTGCTTTAGTTGCAAAAGGAAAGCAAGCCGTCTTACTCCTGGAGGCAGGGTGACTTCAGGTAGGAGGTCCTGATTGGAAGGAGAAGCCTAGTGTTTTTCTCTGTGCAGCTCAGACTAGGGATTGAGTGCGATTTCCACGGCATGTTGGAACTTGCTTGAACGTTGCTCTTGAACCTGTGCGAGTGCTGTGAATCAAGATATCACAAGAAAGAGTGCAGTGTGTTGCCCATGACTCAGCAGACACAGAGGACCTCCGTGGGACCTATGGGCCTCGTTGTTGTTCAGCGGGCCTACAGGGGTGTGGAGGTACTCAGTGATCTTGGAACTAAAATGATGCTCACCCGAGGGGGTTAGGAGTCCTGAAAAGGGTACTTCCTTTAAAATAAATCAAAATAGCGACTAAGAGCACATGGAAAGAGCTGCATGCCTCCCTTTCTGCATGGCCACTCGGGGCCTCACCACGAGGCAAGGACAGATTTGAGATTCCCTTTAACTCTAGAGCATGGCAAGATGAGTCCCACCGCGGACTATGAAGCACACTGTGTAGCCAGAGAAAACACATTTTCTTCCCAGACCAAGGCGTACAATAGCCAGGGGCCTGTGAACAGCAGAGAATTTCAGGGAGCTTCAAGGCAGCCTGAATGGAGATATCCAAATGGATAAGGAAGTCTACTACCAACATGAGCCCATTTCCATAGGCAAAAACAGCATACATCCCTGTGGTTTCAAACAACTCAAAAGAGACACAGAGTACACACTGGTTCCTTCCCTGAATCAAATTCTCGAGGCAGGGTGTTCTGCATGTAGTGAACCGCCTCAACCAAGGAACGCCCTAGTTAGGCCTGGGGCCGGTGCCTCTTCAAAAGCCTGAAAAGCGTACTGGCGTTAAAATGCTGAAGATAAGCGACTACGGCCTCATGGAAACTGCTACACGCCCGGGTGCTACAGGAAAGACTGTGCTTTAGTTGCAATACGAACGCAACCGATTTTTTCCTGGAGGCAGGGTGACTTCAGGTAGGAGGTCCTGGAAGGAAGGTGAAGCCTAGTGTTTTTCTCAGTTCAGCTCAGACTAGGGAATGTGTGAGACTTCCACAGCAAGTTGGATCTTGCCAAAACAGTGCTCGTGAACCTGTGCGAGTGCTGTGAATCAAGATATCACAAGAAAGAGTGCAGTGTGTTGCCCATGATTCAGCAGACACAGAAGACCTCCGAGGGACCTATGGTCCACGTTGTTCTCAGCAGGGCTACAGAGGTGTGGAGGTAGTCAGGGATATTGGAACGAAAATGCTCCCTCGAGGGTCCTAGGAGTGCTGAAAAGGGTCCTTCCTTTAAAATAAAGCAGAACAGCGACTATGAGCTCATGGAAAGAGCTGCATGCCTCTCTTTCCCCATGGCTACTCAGGGCCTTACCTCGAGGCAAGGACTCAGGTTGAGATTCCCTTTAGCTATATAGCATGGCATGATGAGTTCCGCCCAGGCCACTAAAGCTCCGTGTGTAGCCAGAGACAACACATTTTCTTCCCAGACCAATGCCTACAATAGCCAGGAGACTGTCAACAGCAGAGAATTTCAGGGAGCTTCAAGGCAGCATGAATGGAGCTATCAAAATGGATAAGGAAGTCTACTACCAACATGCCCCCATTTCCATAGGCACAGGCAGCATACATCCCTCTGGTTTCTAACAAGACAAAAGAGACACAGCGTACCCACTAGTTCCTTCCCTGAATCAAAATCGCCTGGCAGGGTGTTCTGCATCTAGAGAACTGCCACAACCAAGGAACGCCCTAGCTAGGCCTGTGGGCCCGTGCCTCTTCAAAAGCTTGCAGTGCTATAGGAAAAATTGTGCTCTTGTTGCAATAGGAACGCAAGGCGTCATTCTCTTGCAGGCAGGGTGACTTCAGGTAGGAGGTCCTGGAAGGAAGGCGCAGCCTAGTGTTTTTCTCAGTGTAGCTCAGACTAGGGAATGTGTGCGACTTCCGCAGCAAGTTGGAACTTGCCCAAACGGTGCTCGTGAACCTATGCGAGTGCTGTGAAATCAAGATATCCTAAGAAAGAGTGCAGTGTGTTGCCCATGACTCAACAGACACAGGGGACCTCCCAAGGACCTATGGGCCTCGTTGTTGTTCAGCAGGCCACAGTTTGTGGAGGTACTCTGTGAACTTGGAACTAAAATGATGCTCACCCGAGGGGCCTAGGATTCCTGAAAAGGGTACATCCTTTAAAATAAAGCAGAACAGCGACTAAGAGCTCATGGAGAGAGCTGCATGCCTCCCTTTCTGCATGGCTACTCAGAGCCTTACCTCGAGGACAGATTTGAGATTCCCTTTAGCTCTAGAGCATGGCAAGATGAGTCCCACACCGGACTATGAAGCACACTGTGTAGCCAGAGAAAACACATTTTCTTCCCAGACCAATGCCTACAATAGCCAGGGGCCTGTCAACAGCAGAGAATTCAGGGATCTTCAAGGCGGCATGAATGGAGCTTTCAAAATGAAAAAGCAAGTCTACTACCAACCTGCCCCCATTTCCATAGGCACAAACAGCATACATCCCTGTGGTTTCAAAGAACTCAAAAGAGACACAGAGTACACATTGGTTCCTTCCCTGAATCACATTCTCGAGGCAGAGTGTTCTGCATGTGGTGAACGGCCTCATCCAAGTAACACCCTAGCTAGGCCTCTGGGCCCGTGTCTCTTCAAAGGCCTGCAGTGCTATAGGAAAAACTGTGCTTTAGTTGCAAAAGGAAAGCAAGCCGTCTTACTCCTGGAGGCAGGGTGACTTCAGGTAGGAGGTCCTGATTGGAAGGAGAAGCCTAGTGTTTTTCTCTGTGCAGCTCAGACTAGGGATTGAGTGCGATTTCCACGGCATGTTGGAACTTGCTTGAACGTTGCTCTTGAACCTGTGCGAGTGCTGTGAATCAAGATATCACAAGAAAGAGTGCAGTGTGTTGCCCATGACTCAGCAGACACAGAGGACCTCCGTGGGACCTATGGGCCTCGTTGTTGTTCAGCGGGGCTACAGGGGTGTGGAGGTACTCAGTGATCTTGGAACTAAAATGATGCTCCCCCGAGGGGGATAGGAGTCCTGAAAAGGGTACTTCCTTTAAAATAAAGCCAAATAGCGACTAAGAGCACATGGAAAGAGCTGCATGCCTCCCTTTCTGCATGGCCACTCGGGGCCTCACCACGAGGCAAGGACAGATTTGAGATTCCCTTTAACTCTAGAGCATGGCAAGATGAGTCCCACCGCGGACTATGAAGCACACTGTGTAGCCAGAGAAAACACATTTTCTTCCCAGACCAATGCGTACAATAGCCAGGGGCCTGTGAACAGCAGAGTATTTCAGGGAGCTTCAAGGAGGCCTGAATGGAGCTATCAAAATGGATATGGAAGTCTACTACCAACATGAGCCCATTTCCATAGGCAAAAACAGCATACATCCCTGTGGTGTCAAACAACTCAAAAGAGACACAGAGTACACACTGGTTCCTTCCCTGAATCAAATTCTCGAGGCAGGGTGTTCTGCATGTAGTGAACCGCCTCAACCAAGGAACGCCCTAGTTAGGCCTGGGGCCGGTGCCTCTTCAAAAGCCTGAAAAGCGTACTGGCGTTAAAATGCTGAAGATAAGCGACTACGGCCTCATGGAAACTGCTACACGCCCGGGTGCTACAGGAAAGACTGTGCTTTAGTTGCAATACGAACGCAACCGATTTTTTCCTGGAGGCAGGGTGACTTCAGGTAGGAGGTCCTGGAAGGAAGGTGAAGCCTAGTGTTTTTCTCAGTTCAGCTCAGACTAGGGAATGTGTGAGACTTCCACAGCAAGTTGGATCTTGCCAAAACAGTGCTCGTGAACCTGTGCGAGTGCTGTGAATCAAGATATCCTAAGAAAGAGTGCAGTGTGTTGCCCATGATTCAGCAGACACAGAAGACCTCCGAGGGACCTATGGTCCACGTTGTTCTCAGCAGGGCTACAGAGGTGTGGAGGTAGTCAGGGATATTGGAACGAAAATGCTCCCTCGAGGGTCCTAGGAGTGCTGAAAAGGGTCCTTCCTTTAAAATAAAGCAGAACAGCGTCTATGAGCTCATGGAAAGAGCTGCATGCCTCTCTTTCCCCATGGCTACTCAGGGCCTTACCTCGAGGCAAGGACTCGCGTTGAGGCTCCCTTTAGCTCTAGAGCATGGCATGATGAGTTCCGCCCAGGCCACTAAAGCTCCGTGTGTAGCCAGAGAAAACACATTTTCTTCCCAGACCAATGCCTACAATAGCCAGGGGCCTGTCCACAGCAGAGAATTTCATGGAGCTTCAAGGCAACATGAATGGAGCTATCAAAAAGGATAAGGAAGTCTACTACCAACATGACCCCATTTCCATAGGCAAAAACAGCATACATCCCTGTGGTTTCAAACAACTCAGAAGAGACACAGAGTACACACTGGTTGCTTCCCTGAATCAACTTCTCGATGTAGGGTGTTCTGCATGTAGTGAACCGCCTCAACCAAGGAACGCCCTAGCTAGGCCCCTAAACCCGTGCCTCTTCAAAAGCCTTCAGTGCTGTAGGAAAAACTGTGCTTTAGTTGCAATAGGAACGCAAGGCGTCTTTCTCCTGGAGGCAGGGTGACTTCAGCTAGGAGGTCCTGGATGGAAGGAGAAGCCTAGTGTTTTTCTCAGTGCAGCCCAGACTAGGGAATGAGTGCGACTTCCACGGCATGTTGGAATTTATTAGAACGGTGCTCATGAATCTGTGCGAGTGCTGGGTAAATCAAGATGTCCCAAGAAAGAGTGCAGTGTGTTGCCCATGACTCAGCAGACCCAGAGGACCTCCGAGAGACCTATGGGCTTCGTTGTTTCTCAGCAAGCCAACAAGGTGTGGAAGTAGTCAGGGATCTTGGAACGAAAATGATGCTCCCCCGAGCGTCCTAGGAATGCTGAAAAGGGTACTTCCTTTAAAATAAAGCAGAACAGCGACTAAGAGCTCATGGAAAGAGCTGCCTGCCTCCCTTTCTGCATGGCTACTCAGGGCCTTACCTCAGGGCAAGGACTCAGGTTGAGATTCCCTTTAGCTCTAGAGCATGGCATGATGAGTTCCGCCCAGGCCACTAAAGCTCCGTGTGTAGCCAGAGAAAACACATTTTCTTCCCAGACCAATGCCTACAATAGCCAGGAGACTGTCAACAGCAGAGAATTTCAGGGAGCTTCAAGGCAGCATGAATGGAGCTATCAAAATGGATAAGGAAGTCTACTACCAACATGCCCCCATTTCCATAGGCACAGGCAGCATACATCCGTCTGGTTTCTAACAAGACAAAAGAGACACAGCGTACCCACTAGTTCCTTCCCTGAATCAAAATCGCCTGGCAGGGTGTTCTGCATCTAGAGAACTGCCACAACCAAGGAACGCCCTAGCTAGGCCTGTGGGCCCGTGCCTCTTCAAAAGCTTGCAGTGCTATAGGAAAAATTGTGCTCTTGTTGCAATAGGAACGCAAGGCGTCATTCTCTTGCAGGCAGGGTGACTTCAGGTAGGAGGTCCTGGAAGGAAGGCGCAGCCTAGTGTTTTTCTCAGTGTAGCTCAGACTAGGGAATGTGTGCGACTTCCGCAGCAAGTTGGAACTTGCCCAAACGGTGCTCGTGAACCTATGCGAGTGCTGTGAAATCAAGATATCCTAAGAAAGAGTGCAGTGTGTTGCCCATGACTCAACAGACACAGGGGACCTCCCAGGGACCTATGGGCCTCGTTGTTGTTCAGCAGGCCACAGTTTGTGGAGGTACTCAGTGAACTTGGAACTAAAATGATGCTCACCCGAGGGGCCTAGGATTCCTGAAAAGGGTACATCCTTTAAAATAAAGCAGAACAGCGACTAAGAGCTCATGGAGAGAGCTGCATGCCTCCCTTTCTGCATGGCTACTCAGAGCCTTACCTCGAGGACAGGACAGATTTGAGATTCCCTTTAGCTCTACAGCATGGCAAGATGAGTCCCACACCGGACTGTGAAGCACACTGTGTAGCCAGAGAAAACACATTTTCTTCCCAGACCAATGCCTACAATAGCCAGGGGCCTGTCAACAGCAGAGAATTCAGGGATCTTCAAGGCGGCATGAATGGAGCTTTCAAAATGAAAAAGCAAGTCTACTTCCAACATGCCCCCATTTCCATAGGCACAAACAGCATACATCCCTGTGGTTTCAAAGAACTCAAAAGAGACACAGAGTACACATTGGTTCCTTCCCTGAATCACATTCTCGAGGCAGAGTGTTCTGCATGTGGTGAACGGCCTCATCCAAGGAACACGCTAGCTAGGCCTCTGGGCCCGTGTCTCTTCAAAAGCCTGCAGTGCTATAGGAAAAACTGTGCTTTAGTTGCAAAAGGAAAGCAAGCCGTCTTACTCCTGGAGGCAGGGTGACTTCAGGTAGGAGGTCCTGATTGGAAGGAGAAGCCTAGTGTTTTTCTCTGTGCAGCTCAGACTAGGGATTGAGTGCGATTTCCACGGCATGTTGGAACTTGCTTGAACGTTGCTCTTGAACCTGTGCGAGTGCTGTGAATCAAGATATCACAAGAAAGAGTGCAGTGTGTTGCCCATGACTCAGCAGACACAGAGGACCTCCGTGGGACCTATGGGCCTCGTTGTTGTTCAGCGGGCCTACAGGGGTGTGGAGGTACTCAGTGATCTTGGAACTAAAATGATGCTCACCCGAGGGGGTTAGGAGTCCTGAAAAGGGTACTTCCTTTAAAATAAATCAAAATAGCGACTAAGAGCACATGGAAAGAGCTGCATGCCTCCCTTTCTGCATGGCCACTCGGGGCCTCACCACGAGGCAAGGACAGATTTGAGATTCCCTTTAACTCTAGAGCATGGCAAGATGAGTCCCACCGCGGACTATGAAGCACACTGTGTAGCCAGAGAAAACACATTTTCTTCCCAGACCAAGGCGTACAATAGCCAGGGGCCTGTGAACAGCAGAGAATTTCAGGGAGCTTCAAGGCAGCCTGAATGGAGATATCCAAATGGATAAGGAAGTCTACTACCAACATGAGCCCATTTCCATAGGCAAAAACAGCATACATCCCTGTGGTTTCAAACAACTCAAAAGAGACACAGAGTACACACTGGTTCCTTCCCTGAATCAAATTCTCGAGGCAGGGTGTTCTGCATGTAGTGAACCGCCTCAACCAAGGAACGCCCTAGTTAGGCCTGGGGCCGGTGCCTCTTCAAAAGCCTGAAAAGCGTACTGGCGTTAAAATGCTGAAGATAAGCGACTACGGCCTCATGGAAACTGCTACACGCCCGGGTGCTACAGGAAAGACTGTGCTTTAGTTGCAATACGAACGCAACCGATTTTTTCCTGGAGGCAGGGTGACTTCAGGTAGGAGGTCCTGGAAGGAAGGTGAAGCCTAGTGTTTTTCTCAGTTCAGCTCAGACTAGGGAATGTGTGAGACTTCCACAGCAAGTTGGATCTTGCCAAAACAGTGCTCGTGAACCTGTGCGAGTGCTGTGAATCAAGATATCCTAAGAAAGAGTGCAGTGTGTTGCCCATGATTCAGCAGACACAGAAGACCTCCGAGGGACCTATGGTCCACGTTGTTCTCAGCAGGGCTACAGAGGTGTGGAGGCAGTCAGGGATATTGGAACGAAAATGCTCCCTCGAGGGTCCTAGGAGTGCTGAAAAGGGTCCTTCCTTTAAAATAAAGCAGAACAGCGTCTATGAGCTCATGGAAAGAGCTGCATGCCTCTCTTTCCCCATGGCTACTCAGGGCCTTACCTCGAGGCAAGGACTCGCGTTGAGGCTCCCTTTAGCTCTAGAGCATGGCATGATGAGTTCCGCCCAGGCCACTAAAGCTCCGTGTGTAGCCAGAGAAAACACATTTTCTTCCCAGACCAATGCCTACAATAGCCAGGGGCCTGTCCACAGCAGAGAATTTCATGGAGCTTCAAGGCAACATGAATGGAGCTATCAAAAAGGATAAGGAAGTCTACTACCAACATGACCCCATTTCCATAGGCAAAAACAGCATACATCCCTGTGGTTTCAAACAACTCAGAAGAGACACAGAGTACACACTGGTTGCTTCCCTGAATCAACTTCTCGATGTAGGGTGTTCTGCATGTAGTGAACCGCCTCAACCAAGGAACGCCCTAGCTAGGCCCCTAAACCCGTGCCTCTTCAAAAGCCTTCAGTGCTGTAGGAAAAACTGTGCTTTAGTTGCAATAGGAACGCAAGGCGTCTTTCTCCTGGAGGCAGGGTGACTTCAGCTAGGAGGTCCTGGATGGAAGGAGAAGCCTAGTGTTTTTCTCAGTGCAGCCCAGACTAGGGAATGAGTGCGACTTCCACGGCATGTTGGAATTTATTAGAACGGTGCTCATGAATCTGTGCGAGTGCTGGGTAAATCAAGATGTCCCAAGAAAGAGTGCAGTGTGTTGCCCATGACTCAGCAGACCCAGAGGACCTCCGAGAGACCTATGGGCTTCGTTGTTTCTCAGCAAGCCAACAAGGTGTGGAAGTAGTCAGGGATCTTGGAACGAAAATGATGCCCCCCCGAGCGTCCTAGGAATGCTGAAAAGGGTACTTCCTTTAAAATAAAGCAGAACAGCGACTAAGAGCTCATGGAAAGAGCTGCCTGCCTCCCTTTCTGCATGGCTACTCAGGGCCTTACCTCAGGGCAAGGACTCAGGTTGAGATTCCCTTTAGCTCTAGAGCATGGCATGATGAGTTCCGCCCAGGCCACTAAAGCTCCGTGTGTAGCCAGAGAAAACACATTTTCTTCCCAGACCAATGCCTACAATAGCCAGGGGCCTGTCAACAGCAGAGAATTTCAGGGAGCTTCAAGGCAGCATGAATGGAGCTATCAAAATGGATAAGGAAGTCTACTACCAACATGCCCCCATTTCCATAGGCACAGGCAGCATACATCCGTCTGGTTTCTAACAAGACAAAAGAGACACAGCGTACCCACTAGTTCCTTCCCTGAATCAAAATCGCCTGGCAGGGTGTTCTGCATCTAGAGAACTGCCACAACCAAGGAACGCCCTAGCTAGGCCTGTGGGCCCGTGCCTCTTCAAAAGCTTGCAGTGCTATAGGAAAAATTGTGCTCTTGTTGCAATAGGAACGCAAGGCGTCATTCTCTTGCAGGCAGGGTGACTTCAGGTAGGAGGTCCTGGAAGGAAGGCGCAGCCTAGTGTTTTTCTCAGTGTAGCTCAGACTAGGGAATGTGTGCGACTTCCGCAGCAAGTTGGAACTTGCCCAAACGGTGCTCGTGAACCTATGCGAGTGCTGTGAAATCAAGATATCCTAAGAAAGAGTGCAGTGTGTTGCCCATGACTCAACAGACACAGGGGACCTCCCAGGGACCTATGGGCCTCGTTGTTGTTCAGCAGGCCACAGTTTGTGGAGGTACTCAGTGAACTTGGAACTAAAATGATGCTCACCCGAGGGGCCTAGGATTCCTGAAAAGGGTACATCCTTTAAAATAAAGCAGAACAGCGACTAAGAGCTCATGGAGAGAGCTGCATGCCTCCCTTTCTGCATGGCTACTCAGAGCCTTACCTCGAGGACAGGACAGATTTGAGATTCCCTTTAGCTCTAGAGCATGGCAAGATGAGTCCCACACCGGACTGTGAAGCACACTGTGTAGCCAGAGAAAACACATTTTCTTCCCAGACCAATGCCTACAATAGCCAGGGGCCTGTCAACAGCAGAGAATTCAGGGATCTTCAAGGCGGCATGAATGGAGCTTTCAAAATGAAAAAGCAAGTCTACTTCCAACATGCCCCCATTTCCATAGGCACAAACAGCATACATCCCTGTGGTTTCAAAGAACTCAAAAGAGACACAGAGTACACATTGGTTCCTTCCCTGAATCACATTCTCGAGGCAGAGTGTTCTGCATGTGGTGAACGGCCTCATCCAAGGAACACCCTAGCTAGGCCTCTGGGCCCGTGTCTCTTCAAAAGCCTGCAGTGCTATAGGAAAAACTGTGCTTTAGTTGCAAAAGGAAAGCAAGCCGTCTTACTCCTGGAGGCAGGGTGACTTCAGGTAGGAGGTCCTGATTGGAAGGAGAAGCCTAGTGTTTTTCTCTGTGCAGCTCAGACTAGGGATTGAGTGCGATTTCCACGGCATGTTGGAACTTGCTTGAACGTTGCTGTTGAATCTGTGCGAGTGCTGTGAATCAAGATATCACAAGAAAGAGTGCAGTGTGTTGCCCATGACTCAGCAGACACAGAGGACCTCCGTGGGACCTATGGGCCTCGTTGTTGTTCAGCGGGCCTACAGGGGTGTGGAGGTACTCAGTGATCTTGGAACTAAAATGATGCTCACCCGAGGGGGATAGGAGTCCTGAAAAGGGTACTTCCTTTAAAATAAATCAAAATAGCGACTAAGAGCACATGGAAAGAGCTGCATGCCTCCCTTTCTGCATGGCCACTCGGGGCCTCACCACGAGGCAAGGACAGATTTGAGATTCCCTTTAACTCTAGAGCATGGCAAGATGAGTCCCACCGCGGACTATGAAGCACACTGTGTAGCCAGAGAAAACACATTTTCTTCCCAGACCAATGCGTACAATAGCCAGGGGCCTGTGAACAGCAGAGTATTTCAGGGAGCTTCAAGGAGGCCTGAATGGAGCTATCAAAATGGATATGGAAGTCTACTACCAACATGAGCCCATTTCCATAGGCAAAAACAGCATACATCCCTGTGGTGTCAAACAACTCAAAAGAGACACAGAGTACACACTGGTTCCTTCCCTGAATCAAATTCTCGAGGCAGGGTGTTCTGCATGTAGTGAACCGCCTCAACCAAGGAACGCCCTAGTTAGGCCTGGGGCCGGTGCCTCTTCAAAAGCCTGAAAAGCGTACTGGCGTTAAAATGCTGAAGATAAGCGACTACGGCCTCATGGAAACTGCTACACGCCCGGGTGCTACAGGAAAGACTGTGCTTTAGTTGCAATACGAACGCAACCGATTTTTTCCTGGAGGCAGGGTGACTTCAGGTAGGAGGTCCTGGAAGGAAGGTGAAGCCTAGTGTTTTTCTCAGTTCAGCTCAGACTAGGGAATGTGTGAGACTTCCACAGCAAGTTGGATCTTGCCAAAACAGTGCTCGTGAACCTGTGCGAGTGCTGTGAATCAAGATATCCTAAGAAAGAGTGCAGTGTGTTGCCCATGATTCAGCAGACACAGAAGACCTCCGAGGGACCTATGGTCCACGTTGTTCTCAGCAGGGCTACAGAGGTGTGGAGGTAGTCAGGGATATTGGAACGAAAATGCTCCCTCGAGGGTCCTAGGAGTGCTGAAAAGGGTCCTTCCTTTAAAATAAAGCAGAACAGCGTCTATGAGCTCATGGAAAGAGCTGCATGCCTCTCTTTCCCCATGGCTACTCAGGGCCTTACCTCGAGGCAAGGACTCGCGTTGAGGCTCCCTTTAGCTCTAGAGCATGGCATGATGAGTTCCGCCCAGGCCACTAAAGCTCCGTGTGTAGCCAGAGAAAACACATTTTCTTCCCAGACCAATGCCTACAATAGCCAGGGGCCTGTCCACAGCAGAGAATTTCATGGAGCTTCAAGGCAACATGAATGGAGCTATCAAAAAGGATAAGGAAGTCTACTACCAACATGACCCCATTTCCATAGGCAAAAACAGCATACATCCCTGTGGTTTCAAACAACTCAGAAGAGACACAGAGTACACACTGGTTGCTTCCCTGAATCAACTTCTCGATGTAGGGTGTTCTGCATGTAGTGAACCGCCTCAACCAAGGAACGCCCTAGCTAGGCCCCTAAACCCGTGCCTCTTCAAAAGCCTTCAGTGCTGTAGGAAAAACTGTGCTTTAGTTGCAATAGGAACGCAAGGCGTCTTTCTCCTGGAGGCAGGGTGACTTCAGCTAGGAGGTCCTGGATGGAAGGAGAAGCCTAGTGTTTTTCTCAGTGCAGCCCAGACTAGGGAATGAGTGCGACTTCCACGGCATGTTGGAATTTATTAGAACGGTGCTCATGAATCTGTGCGAGTGCTGGGTAAATCAAGATGTCCCAAGAAAGAGTGCAGTGTGTTGCCCATGACTCAGCAGACCCAGAGGACCTCCGAGAGACCTATGGGCTTCGTTGTTTCTCAGCAAGCCAACAAGGTGTGGAAGTAGTCAGGGATCTTGGAACGAAAATGATGCTCCCCCGAGCGTCCTAGGAATGCTGAGAAGGGTACTTCCTTTAAAATAAAGCAGAACAGCGACTAAGAGCTCATGGAGAGAGCTGCATGCCTCCCTTTCTGCATGGCTACTCAGAGCCTTACCTCGAGGACAGGACAGATTTGAGATTCCCTTTAGCTCTAGAGCATGGCAAGATGAGTCCCACACCGGACTATGAAGCACACTGTGTAGCCAGAGAAAACACATTTTCTTCCCAGACCAATGCCTACAATAGCCAGGGGCCTGTCAACAGCAGAGAATTCAGGGATCTTCAAGGCGGCATGAATGGAGCTTTCAAAATGAAAAAGCAAGTCTACTACCAACCTGCCCCCATTTCCATAGGCACAAACAGCATACATCCCTGTGGTTTCAAAGAACTCAAAAGAGACACAGAGTACACATTGGTTCCTTCCCTGAATCACATTCTCGAGGCAGAGTGTTCTGCATGTGGTGAACGGCCTCATCCAAGTAACACCCTAGCTAGGCCTCTGGGCCCGTGTCTCTTCAAAGGCCTGCAGTGCTATAGGAAAAACTGTGCTTTAGTTGCAAAAGGAAAGCAAGCCGTCTTACTCCTGGAGGCAGGGTGACTTCAGGTAGGAGGTCCTGATTGGAAGGAGAAGCCTAGTGTTTTTCTCTGTGCAGCTCAGACTAGGGATTGAGTGCGATTTCCACGGCATGTTGGAACTTGCTTGAACGTTGCTCTTGAACCTGTGCGAGTGCTGTGAATCAAGATATCACAAGAAAGAGTGCAGTGTGTTGCCCATGACTCAGCAGACACAGAGGACCTCCGTGGGACCTATGGGCCTCGTTGTTGTTCAGCGGGCCTACAGGGGTGTGGAGGTACTCAGTGATCTTGGAACTAAAATGATGCTCACCCGAGGGGGATAGGAGTCCTGAAAAGGGTACTTCCTTTAAAATAAAGGAAAATAGCGACTAAGAGCACATGGAAAGAGCTGCATGCCTCCCTTTCTGCATGGCCACTCGGGGCCTCACCACGAGGCAAGGACAGATTTGAGATTCCCTTTAACTCTAGAGCATGGCAAGATGAGTCCCACCGCGGACTATGAAGCACACTGTGTAGCCAGAGAAAACACATTTTCTTCCCAGACCAATGCATACAATAGCCAGGGGCCTGTGAACAGCAGAGTATTTCAGGGAGCTTCAAGGAGGCCTGAATGGAGCTATCAAAATGGATATGGAAGTCTACTACCAACATGAGCCCATTTCCATAGGCAAAAACAGCATACATCCCTGTGGTGTCAAACAACTCAAAAGAGACACAGAGTACACACTGGTTCCTTCCCTGAATCAAATTCTCGAGGCAGGGTGTTCTGCATGTAGTGAACCGCCTCAACCAAGGAACGCCCTAGCTAGGCCCCTAAACCCGTGCCTCTTCAAAAGCCTTCAGTGCTGTAGGAAAAACTGTGCTTTAGTTGCAATAGGAACGCAAGGCGTCTTTCTCCTGGAGGCAGGGTGACTTCAGCTAGGAGGTCCTGGATGGAAGGAGAAGCCTAGTGTTTTTCTCAGTGCAGCCCAGACTAGGGAATGAGTGCGACTTCCACGGCATGTTGGAATTTATTAGAACGGTGCTCATGAATCTGTGCGAGTGCTGGGTAAATCAAGATGTCCCAAGAAAGAGTGCAGTGTGTTGCCCATCACTCAGCAGACCCAGAGGACCTCCGAGAGACCTATGGGCTTCGTTGTTTCTCAGCAAGCCAACAAGGTGTGGAAGTAGTCAGGGATCTTGGAACGAAAATGATGCTCCCCCGAGCGTCCTAGGAATGCTGAAATGGGTACTTCCTTTAAAATAAAGCAGAACAGCGACTAAGAGCTCATGGAAAGAGCTGCATGCCTCCCTTTCTGCATGGCTACTCAGGGCCTTACCTCAGGGCAAGGACTCAGGTTGAGATTCCCTTTAGCTCTAGAGCATGGCATGATGAGTTCCGCCCAGGCCACTAAAGCTCCGTGTGTAGCCAGAGAAAACACATTTTCTTCCCAGACCAATGCCTACAATAGCCAGGGGCCTGTCAACAGCAGAGAATTTCAGGGAGCTTCAAGGCAGCATGAATGGAGCTATCAAAATGGATAAGGAAGTCTACTACCAACATGCCCCCATTTCCATAGGCACAGGCAGCATACATCCGTCTGGTTTCTAACAAGACAAAAGAGACACAGCGTACCCACTAGTTCCTTCCCTGAATCAAAATCGCCTGGCAGGGTGTTCTGCATCTAGAGAACTGCCACAACCAAGGAACGCCCTAGCTAGGCCTGTGGGCCCGTGCCTCTTCAAAAGCTTGCAGTGCTATAGGAAAAATTGTGCTCTTGTTGCAATAGGAACGCAAGGCGTCATTCTCTTGCAGGCAGGGTGACTTCAGGTAGGAGGTCCTGGAAGGAAGGCGCAGCCTAGTGTTTTTCTCAGTGTAGCTCAGACTAGGGAATGTGTGCGACTTCCGCAGCAAGTTGGAACTTGCCCAAACGGTGCTCGTGAACCTATGCGAGTGCTGTGAAATCAAGATATCCTAAGAAAGAGTGCAGTGTGTTGCCCATGACTCAACAGACACAGGGGAC
Source organism: Balaenoptera physalus (assembly GCF_965194825.1). NCBI lineage: Eukaryota > Metazoa > Chordata > Mammalia > Artiodactyla > Balaenopteridae > Balaenoptera > Balaenoptera physalus. Next base: position 122,716 of record NW_028125978.1, on the reverse strand, counting down.
CTCCCAGGGACCTATGGGCCTCGTTGTTGTTCAGCAGGCCACAGTTTGTGGAGGTACTCAGTGAACTTGGAACTAAAATGATGCTCACCCGAGGGGCCTAGGATTCCTGAAAAGGGTACATCCTTTAAAATAAAGCAGAACAGCGACTAAGAGCTCATGGAGAGAGCTGCATGCCTCCCTTTCTGCATGGCTACTCAGAGCCTTACCTCGAGGACAGGACAGATTTGAGATTCCCTTTAGCTCTAGAGCATGGCAAGATGAGTCCCACACCGGACTGTGAAGCACACTGTGTAGCCAGAGAAAACACATTTTCTTCCCAGACCAATGCCTACAATAGCCAGGGGCCTGTCAACAGCAGAGAATTCAGGGATCTTCAAGGCGGCATGAATGGAGCTTTCAAAATGAAAAAGCAAGTCTACTTCCAACATGCCCCCATTTCCATAGGCACAAACAGCATACATCCCTGTGGTTTCAAAGAACTCAAAAGAGACACAGAGTACACATTGGTTCCTTCCCTGAATCACATTCTCGAGGCAGAGTGTTCTGCATGTGGTGAACGGCCTCATCCAAGGAACACCCTAGCTAGGCCTCTGGGCCCGTGTCTCTTCAAAAGCCTGCAGTGCTATAGGAAAAACTGTGCTTTAGTTGCAAAAGGAAAGCAAGCCGTCTTACTCCTGGAGGCAGGGTGACTTCAGGTAGGAGGTCCTGATTGGAAGGAGAAGCCTAGTGTTTTTCTCTGTGCAGCTCAGACTAGGGATTGAGTGCGATTTCCACGGCATGTTGGAACTTGCTTGAACGTTGCTCTTGAACCTGTGCGAGTGCTGTGAATCAAGATATCACAAGAAAGAGTGCAGTGTGTTGCCCATGACTCAGCAGACACAGAGGACCTCCGTGGGACCTATGGGCCTCGTTGTTGTTCAGCGGGCCTACAGGGGTGTGGAGGTACTCAGTGATCTTGGAACTAAAATGATGCTCACCCGAGGGGGATAGGAGTCCTGAAAAGGGTACTTCCTTTAAAATAAATCAAAATAGCGACTAAGAGCACATGGAAAGAGCTGCATGCCTCCCTTTCTGCATGGCCACTCGGGGCCTCACCACGAGGCAAGGACAGATTTGAGATTCCCTTTAACTCTAGAGCATGGCAAGATGAGTCCCACCGCGGACTATGAAGCACACTGTGTAGCCAGAGAAAACACATTTTCTTCCCAGACCAAGGCGTACAATAGCCAGGGGCCTGTGAACAGCAGAGAATTTCAGGGAGCTTCAAGGCAGCCTGAATGGAGATATCAAAATGGATAAGGAAGTCTACTACCAACATGAGCCCATTTCCATAGGCAAAAACAGCATACATCCCTGTGGTTTCAAACAACTCAAAAGAGACACAGAGTACACACTGGTTCCTTCCCTGAATCAAATTCTCGAGGCAGGGTGTTCTGCATGTAGTGAACCGCCTCAACCAAGGAACGCCCTAGTTAGGCCTGTGGCCGGTGCCTCTTCAAAAGCCTGAAAAGCGTACTGGCGTTAAAATGCTGAAGATAAGCGACTACGGCCTCATGGAAACTGCTACACGCCCGGGTGCTACAGGAAAGACTGTGCTTTAGTTGCAATACGAACGCAACCGATTTTTTCCTGGAGGCAGGGTGACTTCAGGTAGGAGGTCCTGGAAGGAAGGTGAAGCCTAGTGTTTTTCTCAGTTCAGCTCAGACTAGGGAATGTGTGAGACTTCCACAGCAAGTTGGATCTTGCCAAAACAGTGCTCGTGAACCTGTGCGAGTGCTGTGAATCAAGATATCCTAAGAAAGAGTGCAGTGTGTTGCCCATGATTCAGCAGACACAGAAGACCTCCGAGGGACCTATGGTCCACGTTGTTCTCAGCAGGGCTACAGAGGTGTGGAGGTAGTCAGGGATATTGGAACGAAAATGCTCCCTCGAGGGTCCTAGGAGTGCTGAAAAGGGTCCTTCCTTTAAAATAAAGCAGAACAGCGTCTATGAGCTCATGGAAAGAGCTGCATGCCTCTCTTTCCCCATGGCTACTCAGGGCCTTACCTCGAGGCAAGGACTCGCGTTGAGGCTCCCTTTAGCTCTAGAGCATGGCATGATGAGTTCCGCCCAGGCCACTAAAGCTCCGTGTGTAGCCAGAGAAAACACATTTTCTTCCCAGACCAATGCCTACAATAGCCAGGGGCCTGTCCACAGCAGAGAATTTCATGGAGCTTCAAGGCAACATGAATGGAGCTATCAAAAAGGATAAGGAAGTCTACTACCAACATGACCCCATTTCCATAGGCAAAAACAGCATACATCCCTGTGGTTTCAAACAACTCAGAAGAGACACAGAGTACACACTGGTTGCTTCCCTGAATCAACTTCTCGATGTAGGGTGTTCTGCATGTAGTGAACCGCCTCAACCAAGGAACGCCCTAGCTAGGCCCCTAAACCCGTGCCTCTTCAAAAGCCTTCAGTGCTGTAGGAAAAACTGTGCTTTAGTTGCAATAGGAACGCAAGGCGTCTTTCTCCTGGAGGCAGGGTGACTTCAGCTAGGAGGTCCTGGATGGAAGGAGAAGCCTAGTGTTTTTCTCAGTGCAGCCCAGACTAGGGAATGAGTGCGACTTCCACGGCATGTTGGAATTTATTAGAACGGTGCTCATGAATCTGTGCGAGTGCTGGGTAAATCAAGATGTCCCAAGAAAGAGTGCAGTGTGTTGCCCATGACTCAGCAGACCCAGAGGACCTCCGAGAGACCTATGGGCTTCGTTGTTTCTCAGCAAGCCAACAAGGTGTGGAAGTAGTCAGGGATCTTGGAACGAAAATGATGCTCCCCCGAGCGTCCTAGGAATGCTGAGAAGGGTACTTCCTTTAAAATAAAGCAGAACAGCGACTAAGAGCTCATGGAGAGAGCTGCATGCCTCCCTTTCTGCATGGCTACTCAGAGCCTTACCTCGAGGACAGGACAGATTTGAGATTCCCTTTAGCTCTAGAGCATGGCAAGATGAGTCCCACACCGGACTATGAAGCACACTGTGTAGCCAGAGAAAACACATTTTCTTCCCAGACCAATGCCTACAATAGCCAGGGGCCTGTCAACAGCAGAGAATTCAGGGATCTTCAAGGCGGCATGAATGGAGCTTTCAAAATGAAAAAGCAAGTCTACTACCAACCTGCCCCCATTTCCATAGGCACAAACAGCATACATCCCTGTGGTTTCAAAGAACTCAAAAGAGACACAGAGTACACATTGGTTCCTTCCCTGAATCACATTCTCGAGGCAGAGTGTTCTGCATGTGGTGAACGGCCTCATCCAAGTAACACCCTAGCTAGGCCTCTGGCCCCGTGTCTCTTCAAAGGCCTGCAGTGCTATAGGAAAAACTGTGCTTTAGTTGCAAAAGGAAAGCAAGCCGTCTTACTCCTGGAGGCAGGGTGACTTCAGGTAGGAGGTCCTGATTGGAAGGAGAAGCCTAGTGTTTTTCTCTGTGCAGCTCAGACTAGGGATTGAGTGCGATTTCCACGGCATGTTGGAACTTGCTTGAACGTTGCTCTTGAACCTGTGCGAGTGCTGTGAATCAAGATATCACAAGAAAGAGTGCAGTGTGTTGCCCATGACTCAGCAGACACAGAGGACCTCCGTGGGACCTATGGGCCTCGTTGTTGTTCAGCGGGCCTACAGGGGTGTGGAGGTACTCAGTGATCTTGGAACTAAAATGATGCTCACCCGAGGGGGTTAGGAGTCCTGAAAAGGGTACTTCCTTTAAAATAAATCAAAATAGCGACTAAGAGCACATGGAAAGAGCTGCATGCCTCCCTTTCTGCATGGCCACTCGGGGCCTCACCACGAGGCAAGGACAGATTTGAGATTCCCTTTAACTCTAGAGCATGGCAAGATGAGTCCCACCGCGGACTATGAAGCACACTGTGTAGCCAGAGAAAACACATTTTCTTCCCAGACCAAGGCGTACAATAGCCAGGGGCCTGTGAACAGCAGAGAATTTCAGGGAGCTTCAAGGCAGCCTGAATGGAGATATCAAAATGGATAAGGAAGTCTACTACCAACATGAGCCCATTTCCATAGGCAAAAACAGCATACATCCCTGTGGTTTCAAACAACTCAAAAGAGACACAGAGTACACACTGGTTCCTTCCCTGAATCAAATTCTCGAGGCAGGGTGTTCTGCATGTAGTGAACCGCCTCAACCAAGGAACGCCCTAGTTAGGCCTGGGGCCGGTGCCTCTTCAAAAGCCTGAAAAGCGTACTGGCGTTAAAATGCTGAAGATAAGCGACTACGGCCTCATGGAAACTGCTACACGCCCGGGTGCTACAGGAAAGACTGTGCTTTAGTTGCAATACGAACGCAACCGATTTTTTCCTGGAGGCAGGGTGACTTCAGGTAGGAGGTCCTGGAAGGAAGGTGAAGCCTAGTGTTTTTCTCAGTTCAGCTCAGACTAGGGAATGTGTGAGACTTCCACAGCAAGTTGGATCTTGCCAAAACAGTGCTCGTGAACCTGTGCGAGTGCTGTGAATCAAGATATCCTAAGAAAGAGTGCAGTGTGTTGCCCATGATTCAGCAGACACAGAAGACCTCCGAGGGACCTATGGTCCACGTTGTTCTCAGCAGGGCTACAGAGGTGTGGAGGTAGTCAGGGATATTGGAACGAAAATGCTCCCTCGAGGGTCCTAGGAGTGCTGAAAAGGGTCCTTCCTTTAAAATAAAGCAGAACAGCGTCTATGAGCTCATGGAAAGAGCTGCATGCCTCTCTTTCCCCATGGCTACTCAGGGCCTTACCTCGAGGCAAGGACTCGCGTTGAGGCTCCCTTTAGCTCTAGAGCATGGCATGATGAGTTCCGCCCAGGCCACTAAAGCTCCGTGTGTAGCCAGAGAAAACACATTTTCTTCCCAGACCAATGCCTACAATAGCCAGGGGCCTGTCCACAGCAGAGAATTTCATGGAGCTTCAAGGCAACATGAATGGAGCTATCAAAAAGGATAAGGAAGTCTACTACCAACATGACCCCATTTCCATAGGCAAAAACAGCATACATCCCTGTGGTTTCAAACAACTCAGAAGAGACACAGAGTACACACTGGTTGCTTCCCTGAATCAACTTCTCGATGTAGGGTGTTCTGCATGTAGTGAACCGCCTCAACCAAGGAACGCCCTAGCTAGGCCCCTAAACCCGTGCCTCTTCAAAAGCCTTCAGTGCTGTAGGAAAAACTGTGCTTTAGTTGCAATAGGAACGCAAGGCGTCTTTCTCCTGGAGGCAGGGTGACTTCAGCTAGGAGGTCCTGGATGGAAGGAGAAGCCTAGTGTTTTTCTCAGTGCAGCCCAGACTAGGGAATGAGTGCGACTTCCACGGCATGTTGGAATTTATTAGAACGGTGCTCATGAATCTGTGCGAGTGCTGGGTAAATCAAGATGTCCCAAGAAAGAGTGCAGTGTGTTGCCCATGACTCAGCAGACCCAGAGGACCTCCGAGAGACCTATGGGCTTCGTTGTTTCTCAGCAAGCCAACAAGGTGTGGAAGTAGTCAGGGATCTTGGAACGAAAATGATGCTCCCCCGAGCGTCCTAGGAATGCTGAGAAGGGTACTTCCTTTAAAATAAAGCAGAACAGCGACTAAGAGCTCATGGAGAGAGCTGCATGCCTCCCTTTCTGCATGGCTACTCAGAGCCTTACCTCGAGGACAGGACAGATTTGAGATTCCCTTTAGCTCTAGAGCATGGCAAGATGAGTCCCACACCGGACTATGAAGCACACTGTGTAGCCAGAGAAAACACATTTTCTTCCCAGACCAATGCCTACAATAGCCAGGGGCCTGTCAACAGCAGAGAATTCAGGGATCTTCAAGGCGGCATGAATGGAGCTTTCAAAATGAAAAAGCAAGTCTACTACCAACCTGCCCCCATTTCCATAGGCACAAACAGCATACATCCCTGTGGTTTCAAAGAACTCAAAAGAGACACAGAGTACACATTGGTTCCTTCCCTGAATCACATTCTCGAGGCAGAGTGTTCTGCATGTGGTGAACGGCCTCATCCAAGTAACACCCTAGCTAGGCCTCTGGCCCCGTGTCTCTTCAAAGGCCTGCAGTGCTATAGGAAAAACTGTGCTTTAGTTGCAAAAGGAAAGCAAGCCGTCTTACTCCTGGAGGCAGGGTGACTTCAGGTAGGAGGTCCTGATTGGAAGGAGAAGCCTAGTGTTTTTCTCTGTGCAGCTCAGACTAGGGATTGAGTGCGATTTCCACGGCATGTTGGAACTTGCTTGAACGTTGCTCTTGAACCTGTGCGAGTGCTGTGAATCAAGATATCACAAGAAAGAGTGCAGTGTGTTGCCCATGACTCAGCAGACACAGAGGACCTCCGTGGGACCTATGGGCCTCGTTGTTGTTCAGCGGGCCTACAGGGGTGTGGAGGTACTCAGTGATCTTGGAACTAAAATGATGCTCACCCGAGGGGGATAGGAGTCCTGAAAAGGGTACTTCCTTTAAAATAAAGGAAAATAGCGACTAAGAGCACATGGAAAGAGCTGCATGCCTCCCTTTCTGCATGGCCACTCGGGGCCTCACCACGAGGCAAGGACAGATTTGAGATTCCCTTTAACTCTAGAGCATGGCAAGATGAGTCCCACCGCGGACGATGAAGCACACTGTGTAGCCAGAGAAAACACATTTTCTTCCCAGACCAATGCATACAATAGCCAGGGGCCTGTGAACAGCAGAGTATTTCAGGGAGCTTCAAGGAGGCCTGAATGGAGCTATCAAAATGGATATGGAAGTCTACTACCAACATGAGCCCATTTCCATAGGCAAAAACAGCATACATCCCTGTGGTGTCAAACAACTCAAAAGAGACACAGAGTACACACTGGTTCCTTCCCTGAATCAAATTCTCGAGGCAGGGTGTTCTGCATGTAGTGAACCGCCTCAACCAAGGAACGCCCTAGCTAGGCCCCTAAACCCGTGCCTCTTCAAAAGCCTTCAGTGCTGTAGGAAAAACTGTGCTTTAGTTGCAATAGGAACGCAAGGCGTCTTTCTCCTGGAGGCAGGGTGACTTCAGCTAGGAGGTCCTGGATGGAAGGAGAAGCCTAGTGTTTTTCTCAGTGCAGCCCAGACTAGGGAATGAGTGCGACTTCCACGGCATGTTGGAATTTATTAGAACGGTGCTCATGAATCTGTGCGAGTGCTGGGTAAATCAAGATGTCCCAAGAAAGAGTGCAGTGTGTTGCCCATGACTCAGCAGACCCAGAGGACCTCCGAGAGACCTATGGGCTTCGTTGTTTCTCAGCAAGCCAACAAGGTGTGGAAGTAGTCAGGGATCTTGGAACGAAAATGATGCTCCCCCGAGCGTCCTAGGAATGCTGAAATGGGTACTTCCTTTAAAATAAAGCAGAACAGCGACTAAGAGCTCATGGAAAGAGCTGCCTGCCTCCCTTTCTGCATGGCTACTCAGGGCCTTACCTCAGGGCAAGGACTCAGGTTGAGATTCCCTTTAGCTCTAGAGCATGGCATGATGAGTTCCGCCCAGGCCACTAAAGCTCCGTGTGTAGCCAGAGAAAACACATTTTCTTCCCAGACCAATGCCTACAATAGCCAGGGGCCTGTCAACAGCAGAGAATTTCAGGGAGCTTCAAGGCAGCATGAATGGAGCTATCAAAATGGATAAGGAAGTCTACTACCAACATGCCCCCATTTCCATAGGCACAGGCAGCATACATCCGTCTGGTTTCTAACAAGACAAAAGAGACACAGCGTACCCACTAGTTCCTTCCCTGAATCAAAATCGCCTGGCAGGGTGTTCTGCATCTAGAGAACTGCCACAACCAAGGAACGCCCTAGCTAGGCCTGTGGGCCCGTGCCTCTTCAAAAGCTTGCAGTGCTATAGGAAAAATTGTGCTCTTGTTGCAATAGGAACGCAAGGCGTCATTCTCTTGCAGGCAGGGTGACTTCAGGTAGGAGGTCCTGGAAGGAAGGCGCAGCCTAGTGTTTTTCTCAGTGTAGCTCAGACTAGGGAATGTGTGCGACTTCCGCAGCAAGTTGGAACTTGCCCAAACGGTGCTCGTGAACCTATGCGAGTGCTGTGAAATCAAGATATCCTAAGAAAGAGTGCAGTGTGTTGCCCATGACTCAACAGACACAGGGTACCTCCCAGGGACCTATGGGCCTCGTTGTTGTTCAGCAGGCCACAGTTTGTGGAGGTACTCAGTGAACTTGGAACTAAAATGATGCTCACCCGAGGGGCCTAGGATTCCTGAAAAGGGTACATCCTTTAAAATAAAGCAGAACAGCGACTAAGAGCTCATGGAGAGAGCTGCATGCCTCCCTTTCTGCATGGCTACTCAGAGCCTTACCTCGAGGACAGGACAGATTTGAGATTCCCTTTAGCTCTAGAGCATGGCAAGATGAGTCCCACACCGGACTGTGAAGCACACTGTGTAGCCAGAGAAAACACATTTTCTTCCCAGACCAATGCCTACAATAGCCAGGGGCCTGTCAACAGCAGAGAATTCAGGGATCTTCAAGGCGGCATGAATGGAGCTTTCAAAATGAAAAAGCAAGTCTACTTCCAACATGCCCCCATTTCCATAGGCACAAACAGCATACATCCCTGTGGTTTCAAAGAACTCAAAAGAGACACAGAGTACACATTGGTTCCTTCCCTGAATCACATTCTCGAGGCAGAGTGTTCTGCATGTGGTGAACGGCCTCATCCAAGGAACACCCTAGCTAGGCCTCTGGGCCCGTGTCTCTTCAAAAGCCTGCAGTGCTATAGGAAAAACTGTGCTTTAGTTGCAAAAGGAAAGCAAGCCGTCTTACTCCTGGAGGCAGGGTGACTTCAGGTAGGAGGTCCTGATTGGAAGGAGAAGCCTAGTGTTTTTCTCTGTGCAGCTCAGACTAGGGATTGAGTGCGATTTCCACGGCATGTTGGAACTTGCTTGAACGTTGCTCTTGAACCTGTGCGAGTGCTGTGAATCAAGATATCACAAGAAAGAGTGCAGTGTGTTGCCCATGACTCAGCAGACACAGAGGACCTCCGTGGGACCTATGGGCCTCGTTGTTGTTCAGCGGGCCTACAGGGGTGTGGAGGTACTCAGTGATCTTGGAACTAAAATGATGCTCACCCGAGGGGGATAGGAGTCCTGAAAAGGGTACTTCCTTTAAAATAAATCAAAATAGCGACTAAGAGCACATGGAAAGAGCTGCATGCCTCCCTTTCTGCATGGCCACTCGGGGCCTCACCACGAGGCAAGGACAGATTTGAGATTCCCTTTAACTCTAGAGCATGGCAAGATGAGTCCCACCGCGGACTATGAAGCACACTGTGTAGCCAGAGAAAACACATTTTCTTCCCAGACCAAGGCGTACAATAGCCAGGGGCCTGTGAACAGCAGAGAATTTCAGGGAGCTTCAAGGCAGCCTGAATGGAGATATCAAAATGGATAAGGAAGTCTACTACCAACATGAGCCCATTTCCATAGGCAAAAACAGCATACATCCCTGTGGTTTCAAACAACTCAAAAGAGACACAGAGTACACACTGGTTCCTTCCCTGAATCAAATTCTCGAGGCAGGGTGTTCTGCATGTAGTGAACCGCCTCAACCAAGGAACGCCCTAGTTAGGCCTGGGGCCGGTGCCTCTTCAAAAGCCTGAAAAGCGTACTGGCGTTAAAATGCTGAAGATAAGCGACTACGGCCTCATGGAAACTGCTACACGCCCGGGTGCTACAGGAAAGACTGTGCTTTAGTTGCAATACGAACGCAACCGATTTTTTCCTGGAGGCAGGGTGACTTCAGGTAGGAGGTCCTGGAAGGAAGGTGAAGCCTAGTGTTTTTCTCAGTTCAGCTCAGACTAGGGAATGTGTGAGACTTCCACAGCAAGTTGGATCTTGCCAAAACAGTGCTCGTGAACCTGTGCGAGTGCTGTGAATCAAGATATCCTAAGAAAGAGTGCAGTGTGTTGCCCATGATTCAGCAGACACAGAAGACCTCCGAGGGACCTATGGTCCACGTTGTTCTCAGCAGGGCTACAGAGGTGTGGAGGTAGTCAGGGATATTGGAACGAAAATGCTCCCTCGAGGGTCCTAGGAGTGCTGAAAAGGGTCCTTCCTTTAAAATAAAGCAGAACAGCGTCTATGAGCTCATGGAAAGAGCTGCATGCCTCTCTTTCCCCATGGCTACTCAGGGCCTTACCTCGAGGCAAGGACTCGCGTTGAGGCTCCCTTTAGCTCTAGAGCATGGCATGATGAGTTCCGCCCAGGCCACTAAAGCTCCGTGTGTAGCCAGAGAAAACACATTTTCTTCCCAGACCAATGCCTACAATAGCCAGGGGCCTGTCCACAGCAGAGAATTTCATGGAGCTTCAAGGCAACATGAATGGAGCTATCAAAAAGGATAAGGAAGTCTACTACCAACATGACCCCATTTCCATAGGCAAAAACAGCATACATCCCTGTGGTTTCAAACAACTCAGAAGAGACACAGAGTACACACTGGTTGCTTCCCTGAATCAACTTCTCGATGTAGGGTGTTCTGCATGTAGTGAACCGCCTCAACCAAGGAACGCCCTAGCTAGGCCCCTAAACCCGTGCCTCTTCAAAAGCCTTCAGTGCTGTAGGAAAAACTGTGCTTTAGTTGCAATAGGAACGCAAGGCGTCTTTCTCCTGGAGGCAGGGTGACTTCAGCTAGGAGGTCCTGGATGGAAGGAGAAGCCTAGTGTTTTTCTCAGTGCAGCCCAGACTAGGGAATGAGTGCGACTTCCACGGCATGTTGGAATTTATTAGAACGGTGCTCATGAATCTGTGCGAGTGCTGGGTAAATCAAGATGTCCCAAGAAAGAGTGCAGTGTGTTGCCCATGACTCAGCAGACCCAGAGGACCTCCGAGAGACCTATGGGCTTCGTTGTTTCTCAGCAAGCCAACAAGGTGTGGAAGTAGTCAGGGATCTTGGAACGAAAATGATGCTCCCCCGAGCGTCCTAGGAATGCTGAGAAGGGTACTTCCTTTAAAATAAAGCAGAACAGCGACTAAGAGCTCATGGAGAGAGCTGCATGCCTCCCTTTCTGCATGGCTACTCAGAGCCTTACCTCGAGGACAGGACAGATTTGAGATTCCCTTTAGCTCTAGAGCATGGCAAGATGAGTCCCACACCGGACTATGAAGCACACTGTGTAGCCAGAGAAAACACATTTTCTTCCCAGACCAATGCCTACAATAGCCAGGGGCCTGTCAACAGCAGAGAATTCAGGGATCTTCAAGGCGGCATGAATGGAGCTTTCAAAATGAAAAAGCAAGTCTACTACCAACCTGCCCCCATTTCCATAGGCACAAACAGCATACATCCCTGTGGTTTCAAAGAACTCAAAAGAGACACAGAGTACACATTGGTTCCTTCCCTGAATCACATTCTCGAGGCAGAGTGTTCTGCATGTGGTGAACGGCCTCATCCAAGTAACACCCTAGCTAGGCCTCTGGCCCCGTGTCTCTTCAAAGGCCTGCAGTGCTATAGGAAAAACTGTGCTTTAGTTGCAAAAGGAAAGCAAGCCGTCTTACTCCTGGAGGCAGGGTGACTTCAGGTAGGAGGTCCTGATTGGAAGGAGAAGCCTAGTGTTTTTCTCTGTGCAGCTCAGACTAGGGATTGAGTGCGATTTCCACGGCATGTTGGAACTTGCTTGAACGTTGCTCTTGAACCTGTGCGAGTGCTGTGAATCAAGATATCACAAGAAAGAGTGCAGTGTGTTGCCCATGACTCAGCAGACACAGAGGACCTCCGTGGGACCTATGGGCCTCGTTGTTGTTCAGCGGGCCTACAGGGGTGTGGAGGTACTCAGTGATCTTGGAACTAAAATGATGCTCACCCGAGGGGGTTAGGAGTCCTGAAAAGGGTACTTCCTTTAAAATAAATCAAAATAGCGACTAAGAGCACATGGAAAGAGCTGCATGCCTCCCTTTCTGCATGGCCACTCGGGGCCTCACCACGAGGCAAGGACAGATTTGAGATTCCCTTTAACTCTAGAGCATGGCAAGATGAGTCCCACCGCGGACTATGAAGCACACTGTGTAGCCAGAGAAAACACATTTTCTTCCCAGACCAAGGCGTACAATAGCCAGGGGCCTGTGAACAGCAGAGAATTTCAGGGAGCTTCAAGGCAGCCTGAATGGAGATATCAAAATGGATAAGGAAGTCTACTACCAACATGAGCCCATTTCCATAGGCAAAAACAGCATACATCCCTGTGGTTTCAAACAACTCAAAAGAGACACAGAGTACACACTGGTTCCTTCCCTGAATCAAATTCTCGAGGCAGGGTGTTCTGCATGTAGTGAACCGCCTCAACCAAGGAACGCCCTAGTTAGGCCTGGGGCCGGTGCCTCTTCAAAAGCCTGAAAAGCGTACTGGCGTTAAAATGCTGAAGATAAGCGACTACGGCCTCATGGAAACTGCTACACGCCCGGGTGCTACAGGAAAGACTGTGCTTTAGTTGCAATACGAACGCAACCGATTTTTTCCTGGAGGCAGGGTGACTTCAGGTAGGAGGTCCTGGAAGGAAGGTGAAGCCTAGTGTTTTTCTCAGTTCAGCTCAGACTAGGGAATGTGTGAGACTTCCACAGCAAGTTGGATCTTGCCAAAACAGTGCTCGTGAACCTGTGCGAGTGCTGTGAATCAAGATATCCTAAGAAAGAGTGCAGTGTGTTGCCCATGATTCAGCAGACACAGAAGACCTCCGAGGGACCTATGGTCCACGTTGTTCTCAGCAGGGCTACAGAGGTGTGGAGGTAGTCAGGGATATTGGAACGAAAATGCTCCCTCGAGGGTCCTAGGAGTGCTGAAAAGGGTCCTTCCTTTAAAATAAAGCAGAACAGCGTCTATGAGCTCATGGAAAGAGCTGCATGCCTCTCTTTCCCCATGGCTACTCAGGGCCTTACCTCGAGGCAAGGACTCGCGTTGAGGCTCCCTTTAGCTCTAGAGCATGGCATGATGAGTTCCGCCCAGGCCACTAAAGCTCCGTGTGTAGCCAGAGAAAACACATTTTCTTCCCAGACCAATGCCTACAATAGCCAGGGGCCTGTCCACAGCAGAGAATTTCATGGAGCTTCAAGGCAACATGAATGGAGCTATCAAAAAGGATAAGGAAGTCTACTACCAACATGACCCCATTTCCATAGGCAAAAACAGCATACATCCCTGTGGTTTCAAACAACTCAGAAGAGACACAGAGTACACACTGGTTGCTTCCCTGAATCAACTTCTCGATGTAGGGTGTTCTGCATGTAGTGAACCGCCTCAACCAAGGAACGCCCTAGCTAGGCCCCTAAACCCGTGCCTCTTCAAAAGCCTTCAGTGCTGTAGGAAAAACTGTGCTTTAGTTGCAATAGGAACGCAAGGCGTCTTTCTCCTGGAGGCAGGGTGACTTCAGCTAGGAGGTCCTGGATGGAAGGAGAAGCCTAGTGTTTTTCTCAGTGCAGCCCAGACTAGGGAATGAGTGCGACTTCCACGGCATGTTGGAATTTATTAGAACGGTGCTCATGAATCTGTGCGAGTGCTGGGTAAATCAAGATGTCCCAAGAAAGAGTGCAGTGTGTTGCCCATGACTCAGCAGACCCAGAGGACCTCCGAGAGACCTATGGGCTTCGTTGTTTCTCAGCAAGCCAACAAGGTGTGGAAGTAGTCAGGGATCTTGGAACGAAAATGATGCTCCCCCGAGCGTCCTAGGAATGCTGAAAAGGGTACTTCCTTTAAAATAAAGCAGAACAGCGACTAAGAGCTCATGGAAAGAGCTGCCTGCCTCCCTTTCTGCATGGCTACTCAGGGCCTTACCTCAGGGCAAGGACTCAGGTTGAGATTCCCTTTAGCTCTAGAGCATGGCATGATGAGTTCCGCCCAGGCCACTAAAGCTCCGTGTGTAGCCAGAGAAAACACATTTTCTTCCCAGACCAATGCCTACAATAGCCAGGAGACTGTCAACAGCAGAGAATTTCAGGGAGCTTCAAGGCAGCATGAATGGAGCTATCAAAATGGATAAGGAAGTCTACTACCAACATGCCCCCATTTCCATAGGCACAGGCAGCATACATCCGTCTGGTTTCTAACAAGACAAAAGAGACACAGCGTACCCACTAGTTCCTTCCCTGAATCAAAATCGCCTGGCAGGGTGTTCTGCATCTAGAGAACTGCCACAACCAAGGAACGCCCTAGCTAGGCCTGTGGGCCCGTGCCTCTTCAAAAGCTTGCAGTGCTATAGGAAAAATTGTGCTCTTGTTGCAATAGGAACGCAAGGCGTCATTCTCTTGCAGGCAGGGTGACTTCAGGTAGGAGGTCCTGGAAGGAAGGCGCAGCCTAGTGTTTTTCTCAGTGTAGCTCAGACTAGGGAATGTGTGCGACTTCCGCAGCAAGTTGGAACTTGCCCAAACGGTGCTCGTGAACCTATGCGAGTGCTGTGAAATCAAGATATCCTAAGAAAGAGTGCAGTGTGTTGCCCATGACTCAACAGACACAGGGGACCTCCCAGGGACCTATGGGCCTCGTTGTTGTTCAGCAGGCCACAGTTTGTGGAGGTACTCAGTGAACTTGGAACTAAAATGATGCTCACCCGAGGGGCCTAGGATTCCTGAAAAGGGTACATCCTTTAAAATAAAGCAGAACAGCGACTAAGAGCTCATGGAGAGAGCTGCATGCCTCCCTTTCTGCATGGCTACTCAGAGGACAGGACAGATTTGAGATTCCCTTTAGCTCTAGAGCATGGCAAGATGAGTCCCACACCGGACTGTGAAGCACACTGTGTAGCCAGAGAAAACACATTTTCTTCCCAGACCAATGCCTACAATAGCCAGGGGCCTGTCAACAGCAGAGAATTCAGGGATCTTCAAGGCGGCATGAATGGAGCTTTCAAAATGAAAAAGCAAGTCTACTTCCAACATGCCCCCATTTCCATAGGCACAAACAGCATACATCCCTGTGGTTTCAAAGAACTCAAAAGAGACACAGAGTACACATTGGTTCCTTCCCTGAATCACATTCTCGAGGCAGAGTGTTCTGCATGTGGTGAACGGCCTCATCCAAGGAACACCCTAGCTAGGCCTCTGGGCCCGTGTCTCTTCAAAAGCCTGCAGTGCTATAGGAAAAACTGTGCTTTAGTTGCAAAAGGAAAGCAAGCCGTCTTACTCCTGGAGGCAGGGTGACTTCAGGTAGGAGGTCCTGATTGGAAGGAGAAGCCTAGTGTTTTTCTCTGTGCAGCTCAGACTAGGGATTGAGTGCGATTTCCACGGCATGTTGGAACTTGCTTGAACGTTGCTCTTGAACCTGTGCGAGTGCTGTGAATCAAGATATCACAAGAAAGAGTGCAGTGTGTTGCCCATGACTCAGCAGACACAGAGGACCTCCGTGGGACCTATGGGCCTCGTTGTTGTTCAGCGGGCCTACAGGGGTGTGGAGGTACTCAGTGATCTTGGAACTAAAATGATGCTCACCCGAGGGGGTTAGGAGTCCTGAAAAGGGTACTTCCTTTAAAATAAATCAAAATAGCGACTAAGAGCACATGGAAAGAGCTGCATGCCTCCCTTTCTGCATGGCCACTCGGGGCCTCACCACGAGGCAAGGACAGATTTGAGATTCCCTTTAACTCTAGAGCATGGCAAGATGAGTCCCACCGCGGACTATGAAGCACACTGTGTAGCCAGAGAAAACACATTTTCTTCCCAGACCAAGGCGTACAATAGCCAGGGGCCTGTGAACAGCAGAGAATTTCAGGGAGCTTCAAGGCAGCCTGAATGGAGATATCCAAATGGATAAGGAAGTCTACTACCAACATGAGCCCATTTCCATAGGCAAAAACAGCATACATCCCTGTGGTTTCAAACAACTCAAAAGAGACACAGAGTACACACTGGTTCCTTCCCTGAATCAAATTCTCGAGGCAGGGTGTTCTGCATGTAGTGAACCGCCTCAACCAAGGAACGCCCTAGTTAGGCCTGGGGCCGGTGCCTCTTCAAAAGCCTGAAAAGCGTACTGGCGTTAAAATGCTGAAGATAAGCGACTACGGCCTCATGGAAACTGCTACACGCCCGGGTGCTACAGGAAAGACTGTGCTTTAGTTGCAATACGAACGCAACCGATTTTTTCCTGGAGGCAGGGTGACTTCAGGTAGGAGGTCCTGGAAGGAAGGTGAAGCCTAGTGTTTTTCTCAGTTCAGCTCAGACTAGGGAATGTGTGAGACTTCCACAGCAAGTTGGATCTTGCCAAAACAGTGCTCGTGAACCTGTGCGAGTGCTGTGAATCAAGATATCACAAGAAAGAGTGCAGTGTGTTGCCCATGATTCAGCAGACACAGAAGACCTCCGAGGGACCTATGGTCCACGTTGTTCTCAGCAGGGCTACAGAGGTGTGGAGGTAGTCAGGGATATTGGAACGAAAATGCTCCCTCGAGGGTCCTAGGAGTGCTGAAAAGGGTCCTTCCTTTAAAATAAAGCAGAACAGCGACTATGAGCTCATGGAAAGAGCTGCATGCCTCTCTTTCCCCATGGCTACTCAGGGCCTTACCTCGAGGCAAGGACTCAGGTTGAGATTCCCTTTAGCTATATAGCATGGCATGATGAGTTCCGCCCAGGCCACTAAAGCTCCGTGTGTAGCCAGAGACAACACATTTTCTTCCCAGACCAATGCCTACAATAGCCAGGAGACTGTCAACAGCAGAGAATTTCAGGGAGCTTCAAGGCAGCATGAATGGAGCTATCAAAATGGATAAGGAAGTCTACTACCAACATGCCCCCATTTCCATAGGCACAGGCAGCATACATCCGTCTGGTTTCTAACAAGACAAAAGAGACACAGCGTACCCACTAGTTCCTTCCCTGAATCAAAATCGCCTGGCAGGGTGTTCTGCATCTAGAGAACTGCCACAACCAAGGAACGCCCTAGCTAGGCCTGTGGGCCCGTGCCTCTTCAAAAGCTTGCAGTGCTATAGGAAAAATTGTGCTCTTGTTGCAATAGGAACGCAAGGCGTCATTCTCTTGCAGGCAGGGTGACTTCAGGTAGGAGGTCCTGGAAGGAAGGCGCAGCCTAGTGTTTTTCTCAGTGTAGCTCAGACTAGGGAATGTGTGCGACTTCCGCAGCAAGTTGGAACTTGCCCAAACGGTGCTCGTGAACCTATGCGAGTGCTGTGAAATCAAGATATCCTAAGAAAGAGTGCAGTGTGTTGCCCATGACTCAACAGACACAGGGGACCTCCCAGGGACCTATGGGCCTCGTTGTTGTTCAGCAGGCCACAGTTTGTGGAGGTACTCAGTGAACTTGGAACTAAAATGATGCTCACCCGAGGGGCCTAGGATTCCTGAAAAGGGTACATCCTTTAAAATAAAGCAGAACAGCGACTAAGAGCTCATGGAGAGAGCTGCATGCCTCCCTTTCTGCATGGCTACTCAGAGCCTTACCTCGAGGACAGGACAGATTTGAGATTCCCTTTAGCTCTAGAGCATGGCAAGATGAGTCCCACACCGGACTGTGAAGCACACTGTGTAGCCAGAGAAAACACATTTTCTTCCCAGACCAATGCCTACAATAGCCAGGGGCCTGTCAACAGCAGAGAATTCAGGGATCTTCAAGGCGGCATGAATGGAGCTTTCAAAATGAAAAAGCAAGTCTACTTCCAACATGCCCCCATTTCCATAGGCACAAACAGCATACATCCCTGTGGTTTCAAAGAACTCAAAAGAGACACAGAGTACACATTGGTTCCTTCCCTGAATCACATTCTCGAGGCAGAGTGTTCTGCATGTGGTGAACGGCCTCATCCAAGGAACACCCTAGCTAGGCCTCTGGGCCCGTGTCTCTTCAAAAGCCTGCAGTGCTATAGGAAAAACTGTGCTTTAGTTGCAAAAGGAAAGCAAGCCGTCTTACTCCTGGAGGCAGGGTGACTTCAGGTAGGAGGTCCTGATTGGAAGGAGAAGCCTAGTGTTTTTCTCTGTGCAGCTCAGACTAGGGATTGAGTGCGATTTACACGGCATGTTGGAACTTGCTTGAACGTTGCTCTTGAACCTGTGCGAGTGCTGTGAATCAAGATATCACAAGAAAGAGTGCAGTGTGTTGCCCATGACTCAGCAGACACAGAGGACCTCCGTGGGACCTATGGGCCTCGTTGTTGTTCAGCGGGCCTACAGGGGTGTGGAGGTACTCAGTGATCTTGGAACTAAAATGATGCTCACCCGAGGGGGTTAGGAGTCCTGAAAAGGGTACTTCCTTTAAAATAAATCAAAATAGCGACTAAGAGCACATGGAAAGAGCTGCATGCCTCCCTTTCTGCATGGCCACTAGGGCCTCACCACGAGGCAAGGACAGATTTGAGATTCCCTTTAACTCTAGAGCATGGCAAGATGAGTCCCACCGCGGACTATGAAGCACACTGTGTAGCCAGAGAAAACACATTTTCTTCCCAGACCAAGGCGTACAATAGCCAGGGGCCTGTGAACAGCAGAGAATTTCAGGGAGCTTCAAGGCAGCCTGAATGGAGATATCCAAATGGATAAGGAAGTCTACTACCAACATGAGCCCATTTCCATAGGCAAAAACAGCATACATCCCTGTGGTTTCAAACAACTCAAAAGAGACACAGAGTACACACTGGTTCCTTCCCTGAATCAAATTCTCGAGGCAGGGTGTTCTGCATGTAGTGAACCGCCTCAACCAAGGAACGCCCTAGTTAGGCCTGGGGCCGGTGCCTCTTCAAAAGCCTGAAAAGCGTACTGGCGTTAAAATGCTGAAGATAAGCGACTACGGCCTCATGGAAACTGCTACACGCCCGGGTGCTACAGGAAAGACTGTGCTTTAGTTGCAATACGAACGCAACCGATTTTTTCCTGGAGGCAGGGTGACTTCAGGTAGGAGGTCCTGGAAGGAAGGTGAAGCCTAGTGTTTTTCTCAGTTCAGCTCAGACTAGGGAATGTGTGAGACTTCCACAGCAAGTTGGATCTTGCCAAAACAGTGCTCGTGAACCTGTGCGAGTGCTGTGAATCAAGATATCACAAGAAAGAGTGCAGTGTGTTGCCCATGATTCAGCAGACACAGAAGACCTCCGAGGGACCTATGGTCCACGTTGTTCTCAGCAGGGCTACAGAGGTGTGGAGGTAGTCAGGGATATTGGAACGAAAATGCTCCCTCGAGGGTCCTAGGAGTGCTGAAAAGGGTCCTTCCTTTAAAATAAAGCAGAACAGCGACTATGAGCTCATGGAAAGAGCTGCATGCCTCTCTTTCCCCATGGCTACTCAGGGCCTTACCTCGAGGCAAGGACTCAGGTTGAGATTCCCTTTAGCTATATAGCATGGCATGATGAGTTCCGCCCAGGCCACTAAAGCTCCGTGTGTAGCCAGAGACAACACATTTTCTTCCCAGACCAATGCCTACAATAGCCAGGAGACTGTCAACAGCAGAGAATTTCAGGGAGCTTCAAGGCAGCATGAATGGAGCTATCAAAATGGATAAGGAAGTCTACTACCAACATGCCCCCATTTCCATAGGCACAGGCAGCATACATCCGTCTGGTTTCTAACAAGACAAAAGAGACACAGCGTACCCACTAGTTCCTTCCCTGAATCAAAATCGCCTGGCAGGGTGTTCTGCATCTAGAGAACTGCCACAACCAAGGAACGCCCTAGCTAGGCCTGTGGGCCCGTGCCTCTTCAAAAGCTTGCAGTGCTATAGGAAAAATTGTGCTCTTGTTGCAATAGGAACGCAAGGCGTCATTCTCTTGCAGGCAGGGTGACTTCAGGTAGGAGGTCCTGGAAGGAAGGCGCAGCCTAGTGTTTTTCTCAGTGTAGCTCAGACTAGGGAATGTGTGCGACTTCCGCAGCAAGTTGGAACTTGCCCAAACGGTGCTCGTGAACCTATGCGAGTGCTGTGAAATCAAGATATCCTAAGAAAGAGTGCAGTGTGTTGCCCATGACTCAACAGACACAGGGGACCTCCCAAGGACCTATGGGCCTCGTTGTTGTTCAGCAGGCCACAGTTTGTGGAGGTACTCAGTGAACTTGGAACTAAAATGATGCTCACCCGAGGGGCCTAGGATTCCTGAAAAGGGTACATCCTTTAAAATAAAGCAGAACAGCGACTAAGAGCTCATGGAGAGAGCTGCATGCCTCCCTTTCTGCATGGCTACTCAGAGCCTTACCTCGAGGACAGATTTGAGATTCCCTTTAGCTCTAGAGCATGGCAAGATGAGTCCCACACCGGACTATGAAGCACACTGTGTAGCCAGAGAAAACACATTTTCTTCCCAGACCAATGCCTACAATAGCCAGGGGCCTGTCAACAGCAGAGAATTCAGGGATCTTCAAGGCGGCATGAATGGAGCTTTCAAAATGAAAAAGCAAGTCTACTACCAACCTGCCCCCATTTCCATAGGCACAAACAGCATACATCCCTGTGGTTTCAAAGAACTCAAAAGAGACACAGAGTACACATTGGTTCCTTCCCTGAATCACATTCTCGAGGCAGAGTGTTCTGCATGTGGTGAACGGCCTCATCCAAGTAACACCCTAGCTAGGCCTCTGGGCCCGTGTCTCTTCAAAGGCCTGCAGTGCTATAGGAAAAACTGTGCTTTAGTTGCAAAAGGAAAGCAAGCCGTCTTACTCCTGGAGGCAGGGTGACTTCAGGTAGGAGGTCCTGATTGGAAGGAGAAGCCTAGTGTTTTTCTCTGTGCAGCTCAGACTAGGGATTGAGTGCGATTTCCACGGCATGTTGGAACTTGCTTGAACGTTGCTCTTGAACCTGTGCGAGTGCTGTGAATCAAGATATCACAAGAAAGAGTGCAGTGTGTTGCCCATGACTCAGCAGACACAGAGGACCTCCGTGGGACCTATGGGCCTCGTTGTTGTTCAGCGGGCCTACAGGGGTGTGGAGGTACTCAGTGATCTTGGAACTAAAATGATGCTCCCCCGAGGGGGATAGGAGTCCTGAAAAGGGTACTTCCTTTAAAATAAAGCCAAATAGCGACTAAGAGCACATGGAAAGAGCTGCATGCCTCCCTTTCTGCATGGCCACTCGGGGCCTCACCACGAGGCAAGGACAGATTTGAGATTCCCTTTAACTCTAGAGCATGGCAAGATGAGTCCCACCGCGGACTATGAAGCACACTGTGTAGCCAGAGAAAACACATTTTCTTCCCAGACCAATGCGTACAATAGCCAGGGGCCTGTGAACAGCAGAGTATTTCAGGGAGCTTCAAGGAGGCCTGAATGGAGCTATCAAAATGGATATGGAAGTCTACTACCAACATGAGCCCATTTCCATAGGCAAAAACAGCATACATCCCTGTGGTGTCAAACAACTCAAAAGAGACACAGAGTACACACTGGTTCCTTCCCTGAATCAAATTCTCGAGGCAGGGTGTTCTGCATGTAGTGAACCGCCTCAACCAAGGAACGCCCTAGTTAGGCCTGGGGCCGGTGCCTCTTCAAAAGCCTCAAAAGCGTACTGGCGTTAAAATGCTGAAGATAAGCGACTACGGCCTCATGGAAACTGCTACACGCCCGGGTGCTACAGGAAAGACTGTGCTTTAGTTGCAATACGAACGCAACCGATTTTTTCCTGGAGGCAGGGTGACTTCAGGTAGGAGGTCCTGGAAGGAAGGTGAAGCCTAGTGTTTTTCTCAGTTCAGCTCAGACTAGGGAATGTGTGAGACTTCCACAGCAAGTTGGATCTTGCCAAAACAGTGCTCGTGAACCTGTGCGAGTGCTGTGAATCAAGATATCCTAAGAAAGAGTGCAGTGTGTTGCCCATGATTCAGCAGACACAGAAGACCTCCGAGGGACCTATGGTCCACGTTGTTCTCAGCAGGGCTACAGAGGTGTGGAGGTAGTCAGGGATATTGGAACGAAAATGCTCCCTCGAGGGTCCTAGGAGTGCTGAAAAGGGTCCTTCCTTTAAAATAAAGCAGAACAGCGTCTATGAGCTCATGGAAAGAGCTGCATGCCTCTCTTTCCCCATGGCTACTCAGGGCCTTACCTCGAGGCAAGGACTCGCGTTGAGGCTCCCTTTAGCTCTAGAGCATGGCATGATGAGTTCCGCCCAGGCCACTAAAGCTCCGTGTGTAGCCAGAGAAAACACATTTTCTTCCCAGACCAATGCCTACAATAGCCAGGGGCCTGTCCACAGCAGAGAATTTCATGGAGCTTCAAGGCAACATGAATGGAGCTATCAAAAAGGATAAGGAAGTCTACTACCAACATGACCCCATTTCCATAGGCAAAAACAGCATACATCCCTGTGGTTTCAAACAACTCAGAAGAGACACAGAGTACACACTGGTTGCTTCCCTGAATCAACTTCTCGATGTAGGGTGTTCTGCATGTAGTGAACCGCCTCAACCAAGGAACGCCCTAGCTAGGCCCCTAAACCCGTGCCTCTTCAAAAGCCTTCAGTGCTGTAGGAAAAACTGTGCTTTAGTTGCAATAGGAACGCAAGGCGTCTTTCTCCTGGAGGCAGGGTGACTTCAGCTAGGAGGTCCTGGATGGAAGGAGAAGCCTAGTGTTTTTCTCAGTGCAGCCCAGACTAGGGAATGAGTGCGACTTCCACGGCATGTTGGAATTTATTAGAACGGTGCTCATGAATCTGTGCGAGTGCTGGGTAAATCAAGATGTCCCAAGAAAGAGTGCAGTGTGTTGCCCATGACTCAGCAGACCCAGAGGACCTCCGAGAGACCTATGGGCTTCGTTGTTTCTCAGCAAGCCAACAAGGTGTGGAAGTAGTCAGGGATCTTGGAACGAAAATGATGCTCCCCCGAGCGTCCTAGGAATGCTGAAAAGGGTACTTCCTTTAAAATAAAGCAGAACAGCGACTAAGAGCTCATGGAAAGAGCTGCCTGCCTCCCTTTCTGCATGGCTACTCAGGGCCTTACCTCAGGGCAAGGACTCAGGTTGAGATTCCCTTTAGCTCTAGAGCATGGCATGATGAGTTCCGCCCAGGCCACTAAAGCTCCGTGCGTAGCCAGAGAAAACACATTTTCTTCCCAGACCAATGCCTACAATAGCCAGGAGACTGTCAACAGCAGAGAATTTCAGGGAGCTTCAAGGCAGCATGAATGGAGCTATCAAAATGGATAAGGAAGTCTACTACCAACATGCCCCCATTTCCATAGGCACAGGCAGCATACATCCGTCTGGTTTCTAACAAGACAAAAGAGACACAGCGTACCCACTAGTTCCTTCCCTGAATCAAAATCGCCTGGCAGGGTGTTCTGCATCTAGAGAACTGCCACAACCAAGGAACGCCCTAGCTAGGCCTGTGGGCCCGTGCCTCTTCAAAAGCTTGCAGTGCTATAGGAAAAATTGTGCTCTTGTTGCAATAGGAACGCAAGGCGTCATTCTCTTGCAGGCAGGGTGACTTCAGGTAGGAGGTCCTGGAAGGAAGGCGCAGCCTAGTGTTTTTCTCAGTGTAGCTCAGACTAGGGAATGTGTGCGACTTCCGCAGCAAGTTGGAACTTGCCCAAACGGTGCTCGTGAACCTATGCGAGTGCTGTGAAATCAAGATATCCTAAGAAAGAGTGCAGTGTGTTGCCCATGACTCAACAGACACAGGGGACCTCCCAGGGACCTATGGGCCTCGTTGTTGTTCAGCAGGCCACAGTTTGTGGAGGTACTCAGTGAACTTGGAACTAAAATGATGCTCACCCGAGGGGCCTAGGATTCCTGAAAAGGGTACATCCTTTAAAATAAAGCAGAACAGCGACTAAGAGCTCATGGAGAGAGCTGCATGCCTCCCTTTCTGCATGGCTACTCAGAGCCTTACCTCGAGGACAGGACAGATTTGAGATTCCCTTTAGCTCTAGAGCATGGCAAGATGAGTCCCACACCGGACTGTGAAGCACACTGTGTAGCCAGAGAAAACACATTTTCTTCCCAGACCAATGCCTACAATAGCCAGGGGCCTGTCAACAGCAGAGAATTCAGGGATCTTCAAGGCGGCATGAATGGAGCTTTCAAAATGAAAAAGCAAGTCTACTTCCAACATGCCCCCATTTCCATAGGCACAAACAGCATACATCCCTGTGGTTTCAAAGAACTCAAAAGAGACACAGAGTACACATTGGTTCCTTCCCTGAATCACATTCTCGAGGCAGAGTGTTCTGCATGTGGTGAACGGCCTCATCCAAGGAACACCCTAGCTAGGCCTCTGGGCCCGTGTCTCTTCAAAAGCCTGCAGTGCTATAGGAAAAACTGTGCTTTAGTTGCAAAAGGAAAGCAAGCCGTCTTACTCCTGGAGGCAGGGTGACTTCAGGTAGGAGGTCCTGATTGGAAGGAGAAGCCTAGTGTTTTTCTCTGTGCAGCTCAGACTAGGGATTGAGTGCGATTTCCACGGCATGTTGGAACTTGCTTGAACGTTGCTCTTGAACCTGTGCGAGTGCTGTGAATCAAGATATCACAAGAAAGAGTGCAGTGTGTTGCCCATGACTCAGCAGACACAGAGGACCTCCGTGGGACCTATGGGCCTCGTTGTTGTTCAGCGGGCCTACAGGGGTGTGGAGGTACTCAGTGATCTTGGAACTAAAATGATGCTCACCCGAGGGGGTTAGGAGTCCTGAAAAGGGTACTTCCTTTAAAATAAATCAAAATAGCGACTAAGAGCACATGGAAAGAGCTGCATGCCTCCCTTTCTGCATGGCCACTCGGGGCCTCACCACGAGGCAAGGACAGATTTGAGATTCCCTTTAACTCTAGAGCATGGCAAGATGAGTCCCACCGCGGACTATGAAGCACACTGTGTAGCCAGAGAAAACACATTTTCTTCCCAGACCAAGGCGTACAATAGCCAGGGGCCTGTGAACAGCAGAGAATTTCAGGGAGCTTCAAGGCAGCCTGAATGGAGATATCCAAATGGATAAGGAAGTCTACTACCAACATGAGCCCATTTCCATAGGCAAAAACAGCATACATCCCTGTGGTTTCAAACAACTCAAAAGAGACACAGAGTACACACTGGTTCCTTCCCTGAATCAAATTCTCGAGGCAGGGTGTTCTGCATGTAGTGAACCGCCTCAACCAAGGAACGCCCTAGTTAGGCCTGGGGCCGGTGCCTCTTCAAAAGCCTGAAAAGCGTACTGGCGTTAAAATGCTGAAGATAAGCGACTACGGCCTCATGGAAACTGCTACACGCCCGGGTGCTACAGGAAAGACTGTGCTTTAGTTGCAATACGAACGCAACCGATTTTTTCCTGGAGGCAGGGTGACTTCAGGTAGGAGGTCCTGGAAGGAAGGTGAAGCCTAGTGTTTTTCTCAGTTCAGCTCAGACTAGGGAATGTGTGAGACTTCCACAGCAAGTTGGATCTTGCCAAAACAGTGCTCGTGAACCTGTGCGAGTGCTGTGAATCAAGATATCACAAGAAAGAGTGCAGTGTGTTGCCCATGATTCAGCAGACACAGAAGACCTCCGAGGGACCTATGGTCCACGTTGTTCTCAGCAGGGCTACAGAGGTGTGGAGGTAGTCAGGGATATTGGAACGAAAATGCTCCCTCGAGGGTCCTAGGAGTGCTGAAAAGGGTCCTTCCTTTAAAATAAAGCAGAACAGCGACTATGAGCTCATGGAAAGAGCTGCATGCCTCTCTTTCCCCATGGCTACTCAGGGCCTTACCTCGAGGCAAGGACTCAGGTTGAGATTCCCTTTAGCTATATAGCATGGCATGATGAGTTCCGCCCAGGCCACTAAAGCTCCGTGTGTAGCCAGAGACAACACATTTTCTTCCCAGACCAATGCCTACAATAGCCAGGAGACTGTCAACAGCAGAGAATTTCAGGGAGCTTCAAGGCAGCATGAATGGAGCTATCAAAATGGATAAGGAAGTCTACTACCAACATGCCCCCATTTCCATAGGCACAGGCAGCATACATCCCTCTGGTTTCTAACAAGACAAAAGAGACACAGCGTACCCACTAGTTCCTTCCCTGAATCAAAATCGCCTGGCAGGGTGTTCTGCATCTAGAGAACTGCCACAACCAAGGAACGCCCTAGCTAGGCCTGTGGGCCCGTGCCTCTTCAAAAGCTTGCAGTGCTATAGGAAAAATTGTGCTCTTGTTGCAATAGGAACGCAAGGCGTCATTCTCTTGCAGGCAGGGTGACTTCAGGTAGGAGGTCCTGGAAGGAAGGCGCAGCCTAGTGTTTTTCTCAGTGTAGCTCAGACTAGGGAATGTGTGCGACTTCCGCAGCAAGTTGGAACTTGCCCAAACGGTGCTCGTGAACCTATGCGAGTGCTGTGAAATCAAGATATCCTAAGAAAGAGTGCAGTGTGTTGCCCATGACTCAATAGACACAGGGGACCTCCCAAGGACCTATGGGCCTCGTTGTTGTTCAGCAGGCCACAGTTTGTGGAGGTACTCTGTGAACTTGGAACTAAAATGATGCTCACCCGAGGGGCCTAGGATTCCTGAAAAGGGTACATCCTTTAAAATAAAGCAGAACAGCGACTAAGAGCTCATGGAGAGAGCTGCATGCCTCCCTTTCTGCATGGCTACTCAGAGCCTTACCTCGAGGACAGATTTGAGATTCCCTTTAGCTCTAGAGCATGGCAAGATGAGTCCCACACCGGACTATGAAGCACACTGTGTAGCCAGAGAAAACACATTTTCTTCCCAGACCAATGCCTACAATAGCCAGGGGCCTGTCAACAGCAGAGAATTCAGGGATCTTCAAGGCGGCATGAATGGAGCTTTCAAAATGAAAAAGCAAGTCTACTACCAACCTGCCCCCATTTCCATAGGCACAAACAGCATACATCCCTGTGGTTTCAAAGAACTCAAAAGAGACACAGAGTACACATTGGTTCCTTCCCTGAATCACATTCTCGAGGCAGAGTGTTCTGCATGTGGTGAACGGCCTCATCCAAGTAACACCCTAGCTAGGCCTCTGGCCCCGTGTCTCTTCAAAGGCCTGCAGTGCTATAGGAAAAACTGTGCTTTAGTTGCAAAAGGAAAGCAAGCCGTCTTACTCCTGGAGGCAGGGTGACTTCAGGTAGGAGGTCCTGATTGGAAGGAGAAGCCTAGTGTTTTTCTCTGTGCAGCTCAGACTAGGGATTGAGTGCGATTTCCACGGCATGTTGGAACTTGCTTGAACGTTGCTCTTGAACCTGTGCGAGTGCTGTGAATCAAGATATCACAAGAAAGAGTGCAGTGTGTTGCCCATGACTCAGCAGACACAGAGGACCTCCGTGGGACCTATGGGCCTCGTTGTTGTTCAGCGGGCCTACAGGGGTGTGGAGGTACTCAGTGATCTTGGAACTAAAATGATGCTCCCCCGAGGGGGATAGGAGTCCTGAAAAGGGTACTTCCTTTAAAATAAAGCCAAATAGCGACTAAGAGCACATGGAAAGAGCTGCATGCCTCCCTTTCTGCATGGCCACTCGGGGCCTCACCACGAGGCAAGGACAGATTTGAGATTCCCTTTAACTCTAGAGCATGGCAAGATGAGTCCCACCGCGGACTATGAAGCACACTGTGTAGCCAGAGAAAACACATTTTCTTCCCAGACCAATGCGTACAATAGCCAGGGGCCTGTGAACAGCAGAGTATTTCAGGGAGCTTCAAGGAGGCCTGAATGGAGCTATCAAAATGGATATGGAAGTCTACTACCAACATGAGCCCATTTCCATAGGCAAAAACAGCATACATCCCTGTGGTGTCAAACAACTCAAAAGAGACACAGAGTACACACTGGTTCCTTCCCTGAATCAAATTCTCGAGGCAGGGTGTTCTGCATGTAGTGAACCGCCTCAACCAAGGAACGCCCTAGTTAGGCCTGGGGCCGGTGCCTCTTCAAAAGCCTGAAAAGCGTACTGGCGTTAAAATGCTGAAGATAAGCGACTACGGCCTCATGGAAACTGCTACACGCCCGGGTGCTACAGGAAAGACTGTGCTTTAGTTGCAATACGAACGCAACCGATTTTTTCCTGGAGGCAGGGTGACTTCAGGTAGGAGGTCCTGGAAGGAAGGTGAAGCCTAGTGTTTTTCTCAGTTCAGCTCAGACTAGGGAATGTGTGAGACTTCCACAGCAAGTTGGATCTTGCCAAAACAGTGCTCGTGAACCTGTGCGAGTGCTGTGAATCAAGATATCCTAAGAAAGAGTGCAGTGTGTTGCCCATGATTCAGCAGACACAGAAGACCTCCGAGGGACCTATGGTCCACGTTGTTCTCAGCAGGGCTACAGAGGTGTGGAGGTAGTCAGGGATATTGGAACGAAAATGCTCCCTCGAGGGTCCTAGGAGTGCTGAAAAGGGTCCTTCCTTTAAAATAAAGCAGAACAGCGTCTATGAGCTCATGGAAAGAGCTGCATGCCTCTCTTTCCCCATGGCTACTCAGGGCCTTACCTCGAGGCAAGGACTCGCGTTGAGGCTCCCTTTAGCTCTAGAGCATGGCATGATGAGTTCCGCCCAGGCCACTAAAGCTCCGTGTGTAGCCAGAGAAAACACATTTTCTTCCCAGACCAATGCCTACAATAGCCAGGGGCCTGTCCACAGCAGAGAATTTCATGGAGCTTCAAGGCAACATGAATGGAGCTATCAAAAAGGATAAGGAAGTCTACTACCAACATGACCCCATTTCCATAGGCAAAAACAGCATACATCCCTGTGGTTTCAAACAACTCAGAAGAGACACAGAGTACACACTGGTTGCTTCCCTGAATCAACTTCTCGATGTAGGGTGTTCTGCATGTAGTGAACCGCCTCAACCAAGGAACGCCCTAGCTAGGCCCCTAAACCCGTGCCTCTTCAAAAGCCTTCAGTGCTGTAGGAAAAACTGTGCTTTAGTTGCAATAGGAACGCAAGGCGTCTTTCTCCTGGAGGCAGGGTGACTTCAGCTAGGAGGTCCTGGATGGAAGGAGAAGCCTAGTGTTTTTCTCAGTGCAGCCCAGACTAGGGAATGAGTGCGACTTCCACGGCATGTTGGAATTTATTAGAACGGTGCTCATGAATCTGTGCGAGTGCTGGGTAAATCAAGATGTCCCAAGAAAGAGTGCAGTGTGTTGCCCATGACTCAGCAGACCCAGAGGACCTCCGAGAGACCTATGGGCTTCGTTGTTTCTCAGCAAGCCAACAAGGTGTGGAAGTAGTCAGGGATCTTGGAACGAAAATGATGCTCCCCCGAGCGTCCTAGGAATGCTGAAAAGGGTACTTCCTTTAAAATAAAGCAGAACAGCGACTAAGAGCTCATGGAAAGAGCTGCCTGCCTCCCTTTCTGCATGGCTACTCAGGGCCTTACCTCAGGGCAAGGACTCAGGTTGAGATTCCCTTTAGCTCTAGAGCATGGCATGATGAGTTCCGCCCAGGCCACTAAAGCTCCGTGTGTAGCCAGAGAAAACACATTTTCTTCCCAGACCAATGCCTACAATAGCCAGGAGACTGTCAACAGCAGAGAATTTCAGGGAGCTTCAAGGCAGCATGAATGGAGCTATCAAAATGGATAAGGAAGTCTACTACCAACATGCCCCCATTTCCATAGGCACAGGCAGCATACATCCGTCTGGTTTCTAACAAGACAAAAGAGACACAGCGTACCCACTAGTTCCTTCCCTGAATCAAAATCGCCTGGCAGGGTGTTCTGCATCTAGAGAACTGCCACAACCAAGGAACGCCCTAGCTAGGCCTGTGGGCCCGTGCCTCTTCAAAAGCTTGCAGTGCTATAGGAAAAATTGTGCTCTTGTTGCAATAGGAACGCAAGGCGTCATTCTCTTGCAGGCAGGGTGACTTCAGGTAGGAGGTCCTGGAAGGAAGGCGCAGCCTAGTGTTTTTCTCAGTGTAGCTCAGACTAGGGAATGTGTGCGACTTCCGCAGCAAGTTGGAACTTGCCCAAACGGTGCTCGTGAACCTATGCGAGTGCTGTGAAATCAAGATATCCTAAGAAAGAGTGCAGTGTGTTGCCCATGACTCAACAGACACAGGGGACCTCCCAGGGACCTATGGGCCTCGTTGTTGTTCAGCAGGCCACAGTTTGTGGAGGTACTCAGTGAACTTGGAACTAAAATGATGCTCACCCGAGGGGCCTAGGATTCCTGAAAAGGGTACATCCTTTAAAATAAAGCAGAACAGCGACTAAGAGCTCATGGAGAGAGCTGCATGCCTCCCTTTCTGCATGGCTACTCAGAGGACAGGACAGATTTGAGATTCCCTTTAGCTCTAGAGCATGGCAAGATGAGTCCCACACCGGACTGTGAAGCACACTGTGTAGCCAGAGAAAACACATTTTCTTCCCAGACCAATGCCTACAATAGCCAGGGGCCTGTCAACAGCAGAGAATTCAGGGATCTTCAAGGCGGCATGAATGGAGCTTTCAAAATGAAAAAGCAAGTCTACTTCCAACATGCCCCCATTTCCATAGGCACAAACAGCATACATCCCTGTGGTTTCAAAGAACTCAAAAGAGACACAGAGTACACATTGGTTCCTTCCCTGAATCACATTCTCGAGGCAGAGTGTTCTGCATGTGGTGAACGGCCTCATCCAAGGAACACCCTAGCTAGGCCTCTGGGCCCGTGTCTCTTCAAAAGCCTGCAGTGCTATAGGAAAAACTGTGCTTTAGTTGCAAAAGGAAAGCAAGCCGTCTTACTCCTGGAGGCAGGGTGACTTCAGGTAGGAGGTCCTGATTGGAAGGAGAAGCCTAGTGTTTTTCTCTGTGCAGCTCAGACTAGGGATTGAGTGCGATTTCCACGGCATGTTGGAACTTGCTTGAACGTTGCTCTTGAACCTGTGCGAGTGCTGTGAATCAAGATATCACAAGAAAGAGTGCAGTGTGTTGCCCATGACTCAGCAGACACAGAGGACCTCCGTGGGACCTATGGGCCTCGTTGTTGTTCAGCGGGCCTACAGGGGTGTGGAGGTACTCAGTGATCTTGGAACTAAAATGATGCTCACCCGAGGGGGTTAGGAGTCCTGAAAAGGGTACTTCCTTTAAAATAAATCAAAATAGCGACTAAGAGCACATGGAAAGAGCTGCATGCCTCCCTTTCTGCATGGCCACTCGGGGCCTCACCACGAGGCAAGGACAGATTTGAGATTCCCTTTAACTCTAGAGCATGGCAAGATGAGTCCCACCGCGGACTATGAAGCACACTGTGTAGCCAGAGAAAACACATTTTCTTCCCAGACCAAGGCGTACAATAGCCAGGGGCCTGTGAACAGCAGAGAATTTCAGGGAGCTTCAAGGCAGCCTGAATGGAGATATCCAAATGGATAAGGAAGTCTACTACCAACATGAGCCCATTTCCATAGGCAAAAACAGCATACATCCCTGTGGTTTCAAACAACTCAAAAGAGACACAGAGTACACACTGGTTCCTTCCCTGAATCAAATTCTCGAGGCAGGGTGTTCTGCATGTAGTGAACCGCCTCAACCAAGGAACGCCCTAGTTAGGCCTGGGGCCGGTGCCTCTTCAAAAGCCTGAAAAGCGTACTGGCGTTAAAATGCTGAAGATAAGCGACTACGGCCTCATGGAAACTGCTACACGCCCGGGTGCTACAGGAAAGACTGTGCTTTAGTTGCAATACGAACGCAACCGATTTTTTCCTGGAGGCAGGGTGACTTCAGGTAGGAGGTCCTGGAAGGAAGGTGAAGCCTAGTGTTTTTCTCAGTTCAGCTCAGACTAGGGAATGTGTGAGACTTCCACAGCAAGTTGGATCTTGCCAAAACAGTGCTCGTGAACCTGTGCGAGTGCTGTGAATCAAGATATCACAAGAAAGAGTGCAGTGTGTTGCCCATGATTCAGCAGACACAGAAGACCTCCGAGGGACCTATGGTCCACGTTGTTCTCAGCAGGGCTACAGAGGTGTGGAGGTAGTCAGGGATATTGGAACGAAAATGCTCCCTCGAGGGTCCTAGGAGTGCTGAAAAGGGTCCTTCCTTTAAAATAAAGCAGAACAGCGACTATGAGCTCATGGAAAGAGCTGCATGCCTCTCTTTCCCCATGGCTACTCAGGGCCTTACCTCGAGGCAAGGACTCAGGTTGAGATTCCCTTTAGCTATATAGCATGGCATGATGAGTTCCGCCCAGGCCACTAAAGCTCCGTGTGTAGCCAGAGACAACACATTTTCTTCCCAGACCAATGCCTACAATAGCCAGGAGACTGTCAACAGCAGAGAATTTCAGGGAGCTTCAAGGCAGCATGAATGGAGCTATCAAAATGGATAAGGAAGTCTACTACCAACATGCCCCCATTTCCATAGGCACAGGCAGCATACATCCGTCTGGTTTCTAACAAGACAAAAGAGACACAGCGTACCCACTAGTTCCTTCCCTGAATCAAAATCGCCTGGCAGGGTGTTCTGCATCTAGAGAACTGCCACAACCAAGGAACGCCCTAGCTAGGCCTGTGGGCCCGTGCCTCTTCAAAAGCTTGCAGTGCTATAGGAAAAATTGTGCTCTTGTTGCAATAGGAACGCAAGGCGTCATTCTCTTGCAGGCAGGGTGACTTCAGGTAGGAGGTCCTGGAAGGAAGGCGCAGCCTAGTGTTTTTCTCAGTGTAGCTCAGACTAGGGAATGTGTGCGACTTCCGCAGCAAGTTGGAACTTGCCCAAACGGTGCTCGTGAACCTATGCGAGTGCTGTGAAATCAAGATATCCTAAGAAAGAGTGCAGTGTGTTGCCCATGACTCAACAGACACAGGGGACCTCCCAGGGACCTATGGGCCTCGTTGTTGTTCAGCAGGCCACAGTTTGTGGAGGTACTCAGTGAACTTGGAACTAAAATGATGCTCACCCGAGGGGCCTAGGATTCCTGAAAAGGGTACATCCTTTAAAATAAAGCAGAACAGCGACTAAGAGCTCATGGAGAGAGCTGCATGCCTCCCTTTCTGCATGGCTACTCAGAGCCTTACCTCGAGGACAGGACAGATTTGAGATTCCCTTTAGCTCTAGAGCATGGCAAGATGAGTCCCACACCGGACTGTGAAGCACACTGTGTAGCCAGAGAAAACACATTTTCTTCCCAGACCAATGCCTACAATAGCCAGGGGCCTGTCAACAGCAGAGAATTCAGGGATCTTCAAGGCGGCATGAATGGAGCTTTCAAAATGAAAAAGCAAGTCTACTTCCAACATGCCCCCATTTCCATAGGCACAAACAGCATACATCCCTGTGGTTTCAAAGAACTCAAAAGAGACACAGAGTACACATTGGTTCCTTCCCTGAATCACATTCTCGAGGCAGAGTGTTCTGCATGTGGTGAACGGCCTCATCCAAGGAACACCCTAGCTAGGCCTCTGGGCCCGTGTCTCTTCAAAAGCCTGCAGTGCTATAGGAAAAACTGTGCTTTAGTTGCAAAAGGAAAGCAAGCCGTCTTACTCCTGGAGGCAGGGTGACTTCAGGTAGGAGGTCCTGATTGGAAGGAGAAGCCTAGTGTTTTTCTCTGTGCAGCTCAGACTAGGGATTGAGTGCGATTTCCACGGCATGTTGGAACTTGCTTGAACGTTGCTCTTGAACCTGTGCGAGTGCTGTGAATCAAGATATCACAAGAAAGAGTGCAGTGTGTTGCCCATGACTCAGCAGACACAGAGGACCTCCGTGGGACCAATGGGCCTCGTTGTTGTTCAGCGGGCCTACAGGGGTGTGGAGGTACTCAGTGATCTTGGAACTAAAATGATGCTCACCCGAGGGGGTTAGGAGTCCTGAAAAGGGTACTTCCTTTAAAATAAATCAAAATAGCGACTAAGAGCACATGGAAAGAGCTGCATGCCTCCCTTTCTGCATGGCCACTAGGGCCTCACCACGAGGCAAGGACAGATTTGAGATTCCCTTTAACTCTAGAGCATGGCAAGATGAGTCCCACCGCGGACTATGAAGCACACTGTGTAGCCAGAGAAAACACATTTTCTTCCCAGACCAAGGCGTACAATAGCCAGGGGCCTGTGAACAGCAGAGAATTTCAGGGAGCTTCAAGGCAGCCTGAATGGAGATATCCAAATGGATAAGGAAGTCTACTACCAACATGAGCCCATTTCCATAGGCAAAAACAGCATACATCCCTGTGGTTTCAAACAACTCAAAAGAGACACAGAGTACACACTGGTTCCTTCCCTGAATCAAATTCTCGAGGCAGGGTGTTCTGCATGTAGTGAACCGCCTCAACCAAGGAACGCCCTAGTTAGGCCTGGGGCCGGTGCCTCTTCAAAAGCCTGAAAAGCGTACTGGCGTTAAAATGCTGAAGATAAGCGACTACGGCCTCATGGAAACTGCTACACGCCCGGGTGCTACAGGAAAGACTGTGCTTTAGTTGCAATACGAACGCAACCGATTTTTTCCTGGAGGCAGGGTGACTTCAGGTAGGAGGTCCTGGAAGGAAGGTGAAGCCTAGTGTTTTTCTCAGTTCAGCTCAGACTAGGGAATGTGTGAGACTTCCACAGCAAGTTGGATCTTGCCAAAACAGTGCTCGTGAACCTGTGCGAGTGCTGTGAATCAAGATATCACAAGAAAGAGTGCAGTGTGTTGCCCATGATTCAGCAGACACAGAAGACCTCCGAGGGACCTATGGTCCACGTTGTTCTCAGCAGGGCTACAGAGGTGTGGAGGTAGTCAGGGATATTGGAACGAAAATGCTCCCTCGAGGGTCCTAGGAGTGCTGAAAAGGGTCCTTCCTTTAAAATAAAGCAGAACAGCGACTATGAGCTCATGGAAAGAGCTGCATGCCTCTCTTTCCCCATGGCTACTCAGGGCCTTACCTCGAGGCAAGGACTCAGGTTGAGATTCCCTTTAGCTATATAGCATGGCATGATGAGTTCCGCCCAGGCCACTAAAGCTCCGTGTGTAGCCAGAGACAACACATTTTCTTCCCAGACCAATGCCTACAATAGCCAGGAGACTGTCAACAGCAGAGAATTTCAGGGAGCTTCAAGGCAGCATGAATGGAGCTATCAAAATGGATAAGGAAGTCTACTACCAACATGCCCCCATTTCCATAGGCACAGGCAGCATACATCCGTCTGGTTTCTAACAAGACAAAAGAGACACAGCGTACCCACTAGTTCCTTCCCTGAATCAAAATCGCCTGGCAGGGTGTTCTGCATCTAGAGAACTGCCACAACCAAGGAACGCCCTAGCTAGGCCTGTGGGCCCGTGCCTCTTCAAAAGCTTGCAGTGCTATAGGAAAAATTGTGCTCTTGTTGCAATAGGAACGCAAGGCGTCATTCTCTTGCAGGCAGGGTGACTTCAGGTAGGAGGTCCTGGAAGGAAGGCGCAGCCTAGTGTTTTTCTCAGTGTAGCTCAGACTAGGGAATGTGTGCGACTTCCGCAGCAAGTTGGAACTTGCCCAAACGGTGCTCGTGAACCTATGCGAGTGCTGTGAAATCAAGATATCCTAAGAAAGAGTGCAGTGTGTTGCCCATGACTCAACAGACACAGGGGACCTCCCAAGGACCTATGGGCCTCGTTGTTGTTCAGCAGGCCACAGTTTGTGGAGGTACTCAGTGAACTTGGAACTAAAATGATGCTCACCCGAGGGGCCTAGGATTCCTGAAAAGGGTACATCCTTTAAAATAAAGCAGAACAGCGACTAAGAGCTCATGGAGAGAGCTGCATGCCTCCCTTTCTGCATGGCTACTCAGAGCCTTACCTCGAGGACAGATTTGAGATTCCCTTTAGCTCTAGAGCATGGCAAGATGAGTCCCACACCGGACTATGAAGCACACTGTGTAGCCAGAGAAAACACATTTTCTTCCCAGACCAATGCCTACAATAGCCAGGGGCCTGTCAACAGCAGAGAATTCAGGGATCTTCAAGGCGGCATGAATGGAGCTTTCAAAATGAAAAAGCAAGTCTACTACCAACCTGCCCCCATTTCCATAGGCACAAACAGCATACATCCCTGTGGTTTCAAAGAACTCAAAAGAGACACAGAGTACACATTGGTTCCTTCCCTGAATCACATTCTCGAGGCAGAGTGTTCTGCATGTGGTGAACGGCCTCATCCAAGTAACACCCTAGCTAGGCCTCTGGGCCCGTGTCTCTTCAAAGGCCTGCAGTGCTATAGGAAAAACTGTGCTTTAGTTGCAAAAGGAAAGCAAGCCGTCTTACTCCTGGAGGCAGGGTGACTTCAGGTAGGAGGTCCTGATTGGAAGGAGAAGCCTAGTGTTTTTCTCTGTGCAGCTCAGACTAGGGATTGAGTGCGATTTCCACGGCATGTTGGAACTTGCTTGAACGTTGCTCTTGAACCTGTGCGAGTGCTGTGAATCAAGATATCACAAGAAAGAGTGCAGTGTGTTGCCCATGACTCAGCAGACACAGAGGACCTCCGTGGGACCTATGGGCCTCGTTGTTGTTCAGCGGGCCTACAGGGGTGTGGAGGTACTCAGTGATCTTGGAACTAAAATGATGCTCCCCCGAGGGGGATAGGAGTCCTGAAAAGGGTACTTCCTTTAAAATAAAGCCAAATAGCGACTAAGAGCACATGGAAAGAGCTGCATGCCTCCCTTTCTGCATGGCCACTCGGGGCCTCACCACGAGGCAAGGACAGATTTGAGATTCCCTTTAACTCTAGAGCATGGCAAGATGAGTCCCACCGCGGACTATGAAGCACACTGTGTAGCCAGAGAAAACACATTTTCTTCCCAGACCAATGCGTACAATAGCCAGGGGCCTGTGAACAGCAGAGTATTTCAGGGAGCTTCAAGGAGGCCTGAATGGAGCTATCAAAATGGATATGGAAGTCTACTACCAACATGAGCCCATTTCCATAGGCAAAAACAGCATACATCCCTGTGGTGTCAAACAACTCAAAAGAGACACAGAGTACACACTGGTTCCTTCCCTGAATCAAATTCTCGAGGCAGGGTGTTCTGCATGTAGTGAACCGCCTCAACCAAGGAACGCCCTAGTTAGGCCTGGGGCCGGTGCCTCTTCAAAAGCCTGAAAAGCGTACTGGCGTTAAAATGCTGAAGATAAGCGACTACGGCCTCATGGAAACTGCTACACGCCCGGGTGCTACAGGAAAGACTGTGCTTTAGTTGCAATACGAACGCAACCGATTTTTTCCTGGAGGCAGGGTGACTTCAGGTAGGAGGTCCTGGAAGGAAGGTGAAGCCTAGTGTTTTTCTCAGTTCAGCTCAGACTAGGGAATGTGTGAGACTTCCACAGCAAGTTGGATCTTGCCAAAACAGTGCTCGTGAACCTGTGCGAGTGCTGTGAATCAAGATATCCTAAGAAAGAGTGCAGTGTGTTGCCCATGATTCAGCAGACACAGAAGACCTCCGAGGGACCTATGGTCCACGTTGTTCTCAGCAGGGCTACAGAGGTGTGGAGGTAGTCAGGGATATTGGAACGAAAATGCTCCCTCAAGGGTCCTAGGAGTGCTGAAAAGGGTCCTTCCTTTAAAATAAAGCAGAACAGCGTCTATGAGCTCATGGAAAGAGCTGCATGCCTCTCTTTCCCCATGGCTACTCAGGGCCTTACCTCGAGGCAAGGACTCGCGTTGAGGCTCCCTTTAGCTCTAGAGCATGGCATGATGAGTTCCGCCCAGGCCACTAAAGCTCCGTGTGTAGCCAGAGAAAACACATTTTCTTCCCAGACCAATGCCTACAATAGCCAGGGGCCTGTCCACAGCAGAGAATTTCATGGAGCTTCAAGGCAACATGAATGGAGCTATCAAAAAGGATAAGGAAGTCTACTACCAACATGACCCCATTTCCATAGGCAAAAACAGCATACATCCCTGTGGTTTCAAACAACTCAGAAGAGACACAGAGTACACACTGGTTGCTTCCCTGAATCAACTTCTCGATGTAGGGTGTTCTGCATGTAGTGAACCGCCTCAACCAAGGAACGCCCTAGCTAGGCCCCTAAACCCGTGCCTCTTCAAAAGCCTTCAGTGCTGTAGGAAAAACTGTGCTTTAGTTGCAATAGGAACGCAAGGCGTCTTTCTCCTGGAGGCAGGGTGACTTCAGCTAGGAGGTCCTGGATGGAAGGAGAAGCCTAGTGTTTTTCTCAGTGCAGCCCAGACTAGGGAATGAGTGCGACTTCCACGGCATGTTGGAATTTATTAGAACGGTGCTCATGAATCTGTGCGAGTGCTGGGTAAATCAAGATGTCCCAAGAAAGAGTGCAGTGTGTTGCCCATGACTCAGCAGACCCAGAGGACCTCCGAGAGACCTATGGGCTTCGTTGTTTCTCAGCAAGCCAACAAGGTGTGGAAGTAGTCAGGGATCTTGGAACGAAAATGATGCTCCCCCGAGCGTCCTAGGAATGCTGAAAAGGGTACTTCCTTTAAAATAAAGCAGAACAGCGACTAAGAGCTCATGGAAAGAGCTGCCTGCCTCCCTTTCTGCATGGCTACTCAGGGCCTTACCTCAGGGCAAGGACTCAGGTTGAGATTCCCTTTAGCTCTAGAGCATGGCATGATGAGTTCCGCCCAGGCCACTAAAGCTCCGTGCGTAGCCAGAGAAAACACATTTTCTTCCCAGACCAATGCCTACAATAGCCAGGAGACTGTCAACAGCAGAGAATTTCAGGGAGCTTCAAGGCAGCATGAATGGAGCTATCAAAATGGATAAGGAAGTCTACTACCAACATGCCCCCATTTCCATAGGCACAGGCAGCATACATCCGTCTGGTTTCTAACAAGACAAAAGAGACACAGCGTACCCACTAGTTCCTTCCCTGAATCAAAATCGCCTGGCAGGGTGTTCTGCATCTAGAGAACTGCCACAACCAAGGAACGCCCTAGCTAGGCCTGTGGGCCCGTGCCTCTTCAAAAGCTTGCAGTGCTATAGGAAAAATTGTGCTCTTGTTGCAATAGGAACGCAAGGCGTCATTCTCTTGCAGGCAGGGTGACTTCAGGTAGGAGGTCCTGGAAGGAAGGCGCAGCCTAGTGTTTTTCTCAGTGTAGCTCAGACTAGGGAATGTGTGCGACTTCCGCAGCAAGTTGGAACTTGCCCAAACGGTGCTCGTGAACCTATGCGAGTGCTGTGAAATCAAGATATCCTAAGAAAGAGTGCAGTGTGTTGCCCATGACTCAACAGACACAGGGGACCTCCCAGGGACCTATGGGCCTCGTTGTTGTTCAGCAGGCCACAGTTTGTGGAGGTACTCAGTGAACTTGGAACTAAAATGATGCTCACCCGAGGGGCCTAGGATTCCTGAAAAGGGTACATCCTTTAAAATAAAGCAGAACAGCGACTAAGAGCTCATGGAGAGAGCTGCATGCCTCCCTTTCTGCATGGCTACTCAGAGCCTTACCTCGAGGACAGGACAGATTTGAGATTCCCTTTAGCTCTAGAGCATGGCAAGATGAGTCCCACACCGGACT
Organism: Balaenoptera physalus; assembly: GCF_965194825.1. Lineage (NCBI taxonomy): Eukaryota > Metazoa > Chordata > Mammalia > Artiodactyla > Balaenopteridae > Balaenoptera > Balaenoptera physalus. Next base: position 83,477 of record NW_028125978.1, on the reverse strand, counting down.
GTGAAGCACACTGTGTAGCCAGAGAAAACACATTTTCTTCCCAGACCAATGCCTACAATAGCCAGGGGCCTGTCAACAGCAGAGAATTCAGGGATCTTCAAGGCGGCATGAATGGAGCTTTCAAAATGAAAAAGCAAGTCTACTTCCAACATGCCCCCATTTCCATAGGCACAAACAGCATACATCCCTGTGGTTTCAAAGAACTCAAAAGAGACACAGAGTACACATTGGTTCCTTCCCTGAATCACATTCTCGAGGCAGAGTGTTCTGCATGTGGTGAACGGCCTCATCCAAGGAACACCCTAGCTAGGCCTCTGGGCCCGTGTCTCTTCAAAAGCCTGCAGTGCTATAGGAAAAACTGTGCTTTAGTTGCAAAAGGAAAGCAAGCCGTCTTACTCCTGGAGGCAGGGTGACTTCAGGTAGGAGGTCCTGATTGGAAGGAGAAGCCTAGTGTTTTTCTCTGTGCAGCTCAGACTAGGGATTGAGTGCGATTTCCACGGCATGTTGGAACTTGCTTGAACGTTGCTCTTGAACCTGTGCGAGTGCTGTGAATCAAGATATCACAAGAAAGAGTGCAGTGTGTTGCCCATGACTCAGCAGACACAGAGGACCTCCGTGGGACCTATGGGCCTCGTTGTTGTTCAGCGGGCCTACAGGGGTGTGGAGGTACTCAGTGATCTTGGAACTAAAATGATGCTCACCCGAGGGGGTTAGGAGTCCTGAAAAGGGTACTTCCTTTAAAATAAATCAAAATAGCGACTAAGAGCACATGGAAAGAGCTGCATGCCTCCCTTTCTGCATGGCCACTCGGGGCCTCACCACGAGGCAAGGACAGATTTGAGATTCCCTTTAACTCTAGAGCATGGCAAGATGAGTCCCACCGCGGACTATGAAGCACACTGTGTAGCCAGAGAAAACACATTTTCTTCCCAGACCAAGGCGTACAATAGCCAGGGGCCTGTGAACAGCAGAGAATTTCAGGGAGCTTCAAGGCAGCCTGAATGGAGATATCCAAATGGATAAGGAAGTCTACTACCAACATGAGCCCATTTCCATAGGCAAAAACAGCATACATCCCTGTGGTTTCAAACAACTCAAAAGAGACACAGAGTACACACTGGTTCCTTCCCTGAATCAAATTCTCGAGGCAGGGTGTTCTGCATGTAGTGAACCGCCTCAACCAAGGAACGCCCTAGTTAGGCCTGGGGCCGGTGCCTCTTCAAAAGCCTGAAAAGCGTACTGGCGTTAAAATGCTGAAGATAAGCGACTACGGCCTCATGGAAACTGCTACACGCCCGGGTGCTACAGGAAAGACTGTGCTTTAGTTGCAATACGAACGCAACCGATTTTTTCCTGGAGGCAGGGTGACTTCAGGTAGGAGGTCCTGGAAGGAAGGTGAAGCCTAGTGTTTTTCTCAGTTCAGCTCAGACTAGGGAATGTGTGAGACTTCCACAGCAAGTTGGATCTTGCCAAAACAGTGCTCGTGAACCTGTGCGAGTGCTGTGAATCAAGATATCACAAGAAAGAGTGCAGTGTGTTGCCCATGATTCAGCAGACACAGAAGACCTCCGAGGGACCTATGGTCCACGTTGTTCTCAGCAGGGCTACAGAGGTGTGGAGGTAGTCAGGGATATTGGAACGAAAATGCTCCCTCGAGGGTCCTAGGAGTGCTGAAAAGGGTCCTTCCTTTAAAATAAAGCAGAACAGCGTCTATGAGCTCATGGAAAGAGCTGCATGCCTCTCTTTCCCCATGGCTACTCAGGGCCTTACCTCGAGGCAAGGACTCAGGTTGAGATTCCCTTTAGCTATATAGCATGGCATGATGAGTTCCGCCCAGGCCACTAAAGCTCCGTGTGTAGCCAGAGACAACACATTTTCTTCCCAGACCAATGCCTACAATAGCCAGGAGACTGTCAACAGCAGAGAATTTCAGGGAGCTTCAAGGCAGCATGAATGGAGCTATCAAAATGGATAAGGAAGTCTACTACCAACATGCCCCCATTTCCATAGGCACAGGCAGCATACATCCCTCTGGTTTCTAACAAGACAAAAGAGACACAGCGTACCCACTAGTTCCTTCCCTGAATCAAAATCGCCTGGCAGGGTGTTCTGCATCTAGAGAACTGCCACAACCAAGGAACGCCCTAGCTAGGCCTGTGGGCCCGTGCCTCTTCAAAAGCTTGCAGTGCTATAGGAAAAATTGTGCTCTTGTTGCAATAGGAACGCAAGGCGTCATTCTCTTGCAGGCAGGGTGACTTCAGGTAGGAGGTCCTGGAAGGAAGGCGCAGCCTAGTGTTTTTCTCAGTGTAGCTCAGACTAGGGAATGTGTGCGACTTCCGCAGCAAGTTGGAACTTGCCCAAACGGTGCTCGTGAACCTATGCGAGTGCTGTGAAATCAAGATATCCTAAGAAAGAGTGCAGTGTGTTGCCCATGACTCAACAGACACAGGGGACCTCCCAAGGACCTATGGGCCTCGTTGTTGTTCAGCAGGCCACAGTTTGTGGAGGTACTCTGTGAACTTGGAACTAAAATGATGCTCACCCGAGGGGCCTAGGATTCCTGAAAAGGGTACATCCTTTAAAATAAAGCAGAACAGCGACTAAGAGCTCATGGAGAGAGCTGCATGCCTCCCTTTCTGCATGGCTACTCAGAGCCTTACCTCGAGGACAGATTTGAGATTCCCTTTAGCTCTAGAGCATGGCAAGATGAGTCCCACACCGGACTATGAAGCACACTGTGTAGCCAGAGAAAACACATTTTCTTCCCAGACCAATGCCTACAATAGCCAGGGGCCTGTCAACAGCAGAGAATTCAGGGATCTTCAAGGCGGCATGAATGGAGCTTTCAAAATGAAAAAGCAAGTCTACTACCAACCTGCCCCCATTTCCATAGGCACAAACAGCATACATCCCTGTGGTTTCAAAGAACTCAAAAGAGACACAGAGTACACATTGGTTCCTTCCCTGAATCACATTCTCGAGGCAGAGTGTTCTGCATGTGGTGAACGGCCTCATCCAAGTAACACCCTAGCTAGGCCTCTGGGCCCGTGTCTCTTCAAAGGCCTGCAGTGCTATAGGAAAAACTGTGCTTTAGTTGCAAAAGGAAAGCAAGCCGTCTTACTCCTGGAGGCAGGGTGACTTCAGGTAGGAGGTCCTGATTGGAAGGAGAAGCCTAGTGTTTTTCTCTGTGCAGCTCAGACTAGGGATTGAGTGCGATTTCCACGGCATGTTGGAACTTGCTTGAACGTTGCTCTTGAACCTGTGCGAGTGCTGTGAATCAAGATATCACAAGAAAGAGTGCAGTGTGTTGCCCATGACTCAGCAGACACAGAGGACCTCCGTGGGACCTATGGGCCTCGTTGTTGTTCAGCGGGCCTACAGGGGTGTGGAGGTACTCAGTGATCTTGGAACTAAAATGATGCTCCCCCGAGGGGGATAGGAGTCCTGAAAAGGGTACTTCCTTTAAAATAAAGCCAAATAGCGACTAAGAGCACATGGAAAGAGCTGCATGCCTCCCTTTCTGCATGGCCACTCGGGGCCTCACCACGAGGCAAGGACAGATTTGAGATTCCCTTTAACTCTAGAGCATGGCAAGATGAGTCCCACCGCGGACTATGAAGCACACTGTGTAGCCAGAGAAAACACATTTTCTTCCCAGACCAATGCGTACAATAGCCAGGGGCCTGTGAACAGCAGAGTATTTCAGGGAGCTTCAAGGAGGCCTGAATGGAGCTATCAAAATGGATATGGAAGTCTACTACCAACATGAGCCCATTTCCATAGGCAAAAACAGCATACATCCCTGTGGTGTCAAACAACTCAAAAGAGACACAGAGTACACACTGGTTCCTTCCCTGAATCAAATTCTCGAGGCAGGGTGTTCTGCATGTAGTGAACCGCCTCAACCAAGGAACGCCCTAGTTAGGCCTGGGGCCGGTGCCTCTTCAAAAGCCTGAAAAGCGTACTGGCGTTAAAATGCTGAAGATAAGCGACTACGGCCTCATGGAAACTGCTACACGCCCGGGTGCTACAGGAAAGACTGTGCTTTAGTTGCAATACGAACGCAACCGATTTTTTCCTGGAGGCAGGGTGACTTCAGGTAGGAGGTCCTGGAAGGAAGGTGAAGCCTAGTGTTTTTCTCAGTTCAGCTCAGACTAGGGAATGTGTGAGACTTCCACAGCAAGTTGGATCTTGCCAAAACAGTGCTCGTGAACCTGTGCGAGTGCTGTGAATCAAGATATCCTAAGAAAGAGTGCAGTGTGTTGCCCATGATTCAGCAGACACAGAAGACCTCCGAGGGACCTATGGTCCACGTTGTTCTCAGCAGGGCTACAGAGGTGTGGAGGTAGTCAGGGATATTGGAACGAAAATGCTCCCTCGAGGGTCCTAGGAGTGCTGAAAAGGGTCCTTCCTTTAAAATAAAGCAGAACAGCGTCTATGAGCTCATGGAAAGAGCTGCATGCCTCTCTTTCCCCATGGCTACTCAGGGCCTTACCTCGAGGCAAGGACTCGCGTTGAGGCTCCCTTTAGCTCTAGAGCATGGCATGATGAGTTCCGCCCAGGCCACTAAAGCTCCGTGTGTAGCCAGAGAAAACACATTTTCTTCCCAGACCAATGCCTACAATAGCCAGGGGCCTGTCCACAGCAGAGAATTTCATGGAGCTTCAAGGCAACATGAATGGAGCTATCAAAAAGGATAAGGAAGTCTACTACCAACATGACCCCATTTCCATAGGCAAAAACAGCATACATCCCTGTGGTTTCAAACAACTCAGAAGAGACACAGAGTACACACTGGTTGCTTCCCTGAATCAACTTCTCGATGTAGGGTGTTCTGCATGTAGTGAACCGCCTCAACCAAGGAACGCCCTAGCTAGGCCCCTAAACCCGTGCCTCTTCAAAAGCCTTCAGTGCTGTAGGAAAAACTGTGCTTTAGTTGCAATAGGAACGCAAGGCGTCTTTCTCCTGGAGGCAGGGTGACTTCAGCTAGGAGGTCCTGGATGGAAGGAGAAGCCTAGTGTTTTTCTCAGTGCAGCCCAGACTAGGGAATGAGTGCGACTTCCACGGCATGTTGGAATTTATTAGAACGGTGCTCATGAATCTGTGCGAGTGCTGGGTAAATCAAGATGTCCCAAGAAAGAGTGCAGTGTGTTGCCCATGACTCAGCAGACCCAGAGGACCTCCGAGAGACCTATGGGCTTCGTTGTTTCTCAGCAAGCCAACAAGGTGTGGAAGTAGTCAGGGATCTTGGAACGAAAATGATGCTCCCCCGAGCGTCCTAGGAATGCTGAAAAGGGTACTTCCTTTAAAATAAAGCAGAACAGCGACTAAGAGCTCATGGAAAGAGCTGCCTGCCTCCCTTTCTGCATGGCTACTCAGGGCCTTACCTCAGGGCAAGGACTCAGGTTGAGATTCCCTTTAGCTCTAGAGCATGGCATGATGAGTTCCGCCCAGGCCACTAAAGCTCCGTGTGTAGCCAGAGAAAACACATTTTCTTCCCAGACCAATGCCTACAATAGCCAGGAGACTGTCAACAGCAGAGAATTTCAGGGAGCTTCAAGGCAGCATGAATGGAGCTATCAAAATGGATAAGGAAGTCTACTACCAACATGCCCCCATTTCCATAGGCACAGGCAGCATACATCCGTCTGGTTTCTAACAAGACAAAAGAGACACAGCGTACCCACTAGTTCCTTCCCTGAATCAAAATCGCCTGGCAGGGTGTTCTGCATCTAGAGAACTGCCACAACCAAGGAACGCCCTAGCTAGGCCTGTGGGCCCGTGCCTCTTCAAAAGCTTGCAGTGCTATAGGAAAAATTGTGCTCTTGTTGCAATAGGAACGCAAGGCGTCATTCTCTTGCAGGCAGGGTGACTTCAGGTAGGAGGTCCTGGAAGGAAGGCGCAGCCTAGTGTTTTTCTCAGTGTAGCTCAGACTAGGGAATGTGTGCGACTTCCGCAGCAAGTTGGAACTTGCCCAAACGGTGCTCGTGAACCTATGCGAGTGCTGTGAAATCAAGATATCCTAAGAAAGAGTGCAGTGTGTTGCCCATGACTCAACAGACACAGGGGACCTCCCAGGGACCTATGGGCCTCGTTGTTGTTCAGCAGGCCACAGTTTGTGGAGGTACTCAGTGAACTTGGAACTAAAATGATGCTCACCCGAGGGGCCTAGGATTCCTGAAAAGGGTACATCCTTTAAAATAAAGCAGAACAGCGACTAAGAGCTCATGGAGAGAGCTGCATGCCTCCCTTTCTGCATGGCTACTCAGAGGACAGGACAGATTTGAGATTCCCTTTAGCTCTAGAGCATGGCAAGATGAGTCCCACACCGGACTGTGAAGCACACTGTGTAGCCAGAGAAAACACATTTTCTTCCCAGACCAATGCCTACAATAGCCAGGGGCCTGTCAACAGCAGAGAATTCAGGGATCTTCAAGGCGGCATGAATGGAGCTTTCAAAATGAAAAAGCAAGTCTACTTCCAACATGCCCCCATTTCCATAGGCACAAACAGCATACATCCCTGTGGTTTCAAAGAACTCAAAAGAGACACAGAGTACACATTGGTTCCTTCCCTGAATCACATTCTCGAGGCAGAGTGTTCTGCATGTGGTGAACGGCCTCATCCAAGGAACACCCTAGCTAGGCCTCTGGGCCCGTGTCTCTTCAAAAGCCTGCAGTGCTATAGGAAAAACTGTGCTTTAGTTGCAAAAGGAAAGCAAGCCGTCTTACTCCTGGAGGCAGGGTGACTTCAGGTAGGAGGTCCTGATTGGAAGGAGAAGCCTAGTGTTTTTCTCTGTGCAGCTCAGACTAGGGATTGAGTGCGATTTCCACGGCATGTTGGAACTTGCTTGAACGTTGCTCTTGAACCTGTGCGAGTGCTGTGAATCAAGATATCACAAGAAAGAGTGCAGTGTGTTGCCCATGACTCAGCAGACACAGAGGACCTCCGTGGGACCTATGGGCCTCGTTGTTGTTCAGCGGGCCTACAGGGGTGTGGAGGTACTCAGTGATCTTGGAACTAAAATGATGCTCACCCGAGGGGGTTAGGAGTCCTGAAAAGGGTACTTCCTTTAAAATAAATCAAAATAGCGACTAAGAGCACATGGAAAGAGCTGCATGCCTCCCTTTCTGCATGGCCACTCGGGGCCTCACCACGAGGCAAGGACAGATTTGAGATTCCCTTTAACTCTAGAGCATGGCAAGATGAGTCCCACCGCGGACTATGAAGCACACTGTGTAGCCAGAGAAAACACATTTTCTTCCCAGACCAAGGCGTACAATAGCCAGGGGCCTGTGAACAGCAGAGAATTTCAGGGAGCTTCAAGGCAGCCTGAATGGAGATATCCAAATGGATAAGGAAGTCTACTACCAACATGAGCCCATTTCCATAGGCAAAAACAGCATACATCCCTGTGGTTTCAAACAACTCAAAAGAGACACAGAGTACACACTGGTTCCTTCCCTGAATCAAATTCTCGAGGCAGGGTGTTCTGCATGTAGTGAACCGCCTCAACCAAGGAACGCCCTAGTTAGGCCTGGGGCCGGTGCCTCTTCAAAAGCCTGAAAAGCGTACTGGCGTTAAAATGCTGAAGATAAGCGACTACGGCCTCATGGAAACTGCTACACGCCCGGGTGCTACAGGAAAGACTGTGCTTTAGTTGCAATACGAACGCAACCGATTTTTTCCTGGAGGCAGGGTGACTTCAGGTAGGAGGTCCTGGAAGGAAGGTGAAGCCTAGTGTTTTTCTCAGTTCAGCTCAGACTAGGGAATGTGTGAGACTTCCACAGCAAGTTGGATCTTGCCAAAACAGTGCTCGTGAACCTGTGCGAGTGCTGTGAATCAAGATATCACAAGAAAGAGTGCAGTGTGTTGCCCATGATTCAGCAGACACAGAAGACCTCCGAGGGACCTATGGTCCACGTTGTTCTCAGCAGGGCTACAGAGGTGTGGAGGTAGTCAGGGATATTGGAACGAAAATGCTCCCTCGAGGGTCCTAGGAGTGCTGAAAAGGGTCCTTCCTTTAAAATAAAGCAGAACAGCGACTATGAGCTCATGGAAAGAGCTGCATGCCTCTCTTTCCCCATGGCTACTCAGGGCCTTACCTCGAGGCAAGGACTCAGGTTGAGATTCCCTTTAGCTATATAGCATGGCATGATGAGTTCCGCCCAGGCCACTAAAGCTCCGTGTGTAGCCAGAGACAACACATTTTCTTCCCAGACCAATGCCTACAATAGCCAGGAGACTGTCAACAGCAGAGAATTTCAGGGAGCTTCAAGGCAGCATGAATGGAGCTATCAAAATGGATAAGGAAGTCTACTACCAACATGCCCCCATTTCCATAGGCACAGGCAGCATACATCCGTCTGGTTTCTAACAAGACAAAAGAGACACAGCGTACCCACTAGTTCCTTCCCTGAATCAAAATCGCCTGGCAGGGTGTTCTGCATCTAGAGAACTGCCACAACCAAGGAACGCCCTAGCTAGGCCTGTGGGCCCGTGCCTCTTCAAAAGCTTGCAGTGCTATAGGAAAAATTGTGCTCTTGTTGCAATAGGAACGCAAGGCGTCATTCTCTTGCAGGCAGGGTGACTTCAGGTAGGAGGTCCTGGAAGGAAGGCGCAGCCTAGTGTTTTTCTCAGTGTAGCTCAGACTAGGGAATGTGTGCGACTTCCGCAGCAAGTTGGAACTTGCCCAAACGGTGCTCGTGAACCTATGCGAGTGCTGTGAAATCAAGATATCCTAAGAAAGAGTGCAGTGTGTTGCCCATGACTCAACAGACACAGGGGACCTCCCAGGGACCTATGGGCCTCGTTGTTGTTCAGCAGGCCACAGTTTGTGGAGGTACTCAGTGAACTTGGAACTAAAATGATGCTCACCCGAGGGGCCTAGGATTCCTGAAAAGGGTACATCCTTTAAAATAAAGCAGAACAGCGACTAAGAGCTCATGGAGAGAGCTGCATGCCTCCCTTTCTGCATGGCTACTCAGAGCCTTACCTCGAGGACAGGACAGATTTGAGATTCCCTTTAGCTCTAGAGCATGGCAAGATGAGTCCCACACCGGACTGTGAAGCACACTGTGTAGCCAGAGAAAACACATTTTCTTCCCAGACCAATGCCTACAATAGCCAGGGGCCTGTCAACAGCAGAGAATTCAGGGATCTTCAAGGCGGCATGAATGGAGCTTTCAAAATGAAAAAGCAAGTCTACTTCCAACATGCCCCCATTTCCATAGGCACAAACAGCATACATCCCTGTGGTTTCAAAGAACTCAAAAGAGACACAGAGTACACATTGGTTCCTTCCCTGAATCACATTCTCGAGGCAGAGTGTTCTGCATGTGGTGAACGGCCTCATCCAAGGAACACCCTAGCTAGGCCTCTGGGCCCGTGTCTCTTCAAAAGCCTGCAGTGCTATAGGAAAAACTGTGCTTTAGTTGCAAAAGGAAAGCAAGCCGTCTTACTCCTGGAGGCAGGGTGACTTCAGGTAGGAGGTCCTGATTGGAAGGAGAAGCCTAGTGTTTTTCTCTGTGCAGCTCAGACTAGGGATTGAGTGCGATTTCCACGGCATGTTGGAACTTGCTTGAACGTTGCTCTTGAACCTGTGCGAGTGCTGTGAATCAAGATATCACAAGAAAGAGTGCAGTGTGTTGCCCATGACTCAGCAGACACAGAGGACCTCCGTGGGACCTATGGGCCTCGTTGTTGTTCAGCGGGCCTACAGGGGTGTGGAGGTACTCAGTGATCTTGGAACTAAAATGATGCTCACCCGAGGGGGTTAGGAGTCCTGAAAAGGGTACTTCCTTTAAAATAAATCAAAATAGCGACTAAGAGCACATGGAAAGAGCTGCATGCCTCCCTTTCTGCATGGCCACTAGGGCCTCACCACGAGGCAAGGACAGATTTGAGATTCCCTTTAACTCTAGAGCATGGCAAGATGAGTCCCACCGCGGACTATGAAGCACACTGTGTAGCCAGAGAAAACACATTTTCTTCCCAGACCAAGGCGTACAATAGCCAGGGGCCTGTGAACAGCAGAGAATTTCAGGGAGCTTCAAGGCAGCCTGAATGGAGATATCCAAATGGATAAGGAAGTCTACTACCAACATGAGCCCATTTCCATAGGCAAAAACAGCATACATCCCTGTGGTTTCAAACAACTCAAAAGAGACACAGAGTACACACTGGTTCCTTCCCTGAATCAAATTCTCGAGGCAGGGTGTTCTGCATGTAGTGAACCGCCTCAACCAAGGAACGCCCTAGTTAGGCCTGGGGCCGGTGCCTCTTCAAAAGCCTGAAAAGCGTACTGGCGTTAAAATGCTGAAGATAAGCGACTACGGCCTCATGGAAACTGCTACACGCCCGGGTGCTACAGGAAAGACTGTGCTTTAGTTGCAATACGAACGCAACCGATTTTTTCCTGGAGGCAGGGTGACTTCAGGTAGGAGGTCCTGGAAGGAAGGTGAAGCCTAGTGTTTTTCTCAGTTCAGCTCAGACTAGGGAATGTGTGAGACTTCCACAGCAAGTTGGATCTTGCCAAAACAGTGCTCGTGAACCTGTGCGAGTGCTGTGAATCAAGATATCACAAGAAAGAGTGCAGTGTGTTGCCCATGATTCAGCAGACACAGAAGACCTCCGAGGGACCTATGGTCCACGTTGTTCTCAGCAGGGCTACAGAGGTGTGGAGGTAGTCAGGGATATTGGAACGAAAATGCTCCCTCGAGGGTCCTAGGAGTGCTGAAAAGGGTCCTTCCTTTAAAATAAAGCAGAACAGCGACTATGAGCTCATGGAAAGAGCTGCATGCCTCTCTTTCCCCATGGCTACTCAGGGCCTTACCTCGAGGCAAGGACTCAGGTTGAGATTCCCTTTAGCTATATAGCATGGCATGATGAGTTCCGCCCAGGCCACTAAAGCTCCGTGTGTAGCCAGAGACAACACATTTTCTTCCCAGACCAATGCCTACAATAGCCAGGAGACTGTCAACAGCAGAGAATTTCAGGGAGCTTCAAGGCAGCATGAATGGAGCTATCAAAATGGATAAGGAAGTCTACTACCAACATGCCCCCATTTCCATAGGCACAGGCAGCATACATCCGTCTGGTTTCTAACAAGACAAAAGAGACACAGCGTACCCACTAGTTCCTTCCCTGAATCAAAATCGCCTGGCAGGGTGTTCTGCATCTAGAGAACTGCCACAACCAAGGAACGCCCTAGCTAGGCCTGTGGGCCCGTGCCTCTTCAAAAGCTTGCAGTGCTATAGGAAAAATTGTGCTCTTGTTGCAATAGGAACGCAAGGCGTCATTCTCTTGCAGGCAGGGTGACTTCAGGTAGGAGGTCCTGGAAGGAAGGCGCAGCCTAGTGTTTTTCTCAGTGTAGCTCAGACTAGGGAATGTGTGCGACTTCCGCAGCAAGTTGGAACTTGCCCAAACGGTGCTCGTGAACCTATGCGAGTGCTGTGAAATCAAGATATCCTAAGAAAGAGTGCAGTGTGTTGCCCATGACTCAACAGACACAGGGGACCTCCCAAGGACCTATGGGCCTCGTTGTTGTTCAGCAGGCCACAGTTTGTGGAGGTACTCAGTGAACTTGGAACTAAAATGATGCTCACCCGAGGGGCCTAGGATTCCTGAAAAGGGTACATCCTTTAAAATAAAGCAGAACAGCGACTAAGAGCTCATGGAGAGAGCTGCATGCCTCCCTTTCTGCATGGCTACTCAGAGCCTTACCTCGAGGACAGGACAGATTTGAGATTCCCTTTAGCTCTAGAGCATGGCAAGATGAGTCCCACACCGGACTATGAAGCACACTGTGTAGCCAGAGAAAACACATTTTCTTCCCAGACCAATGCCTACAATAGCCAGGGGCCTGTCAACAGCAGAGAATTCAGGGATCTTCAAGGCGGCATGAATGGAGCTTTCAAAATGAAAAAGCAAGTCTACTACCAACCTGCCCCCATTTCCATAGGCACAAACAGCATACATCCCTGTGGTTTCAAAGAACTCAAAAGAGACACAGAGTACACATTGGTTCCTTCCCTGAATCACATTCTCGAGGCAGAGTGTTCTGCATGTGGTGAACGGCCTCATCCAAGTAACACCCTAGCTAGGCCTCTGGGCCCGTGTCTCTTCAAAGGCCTGCAGTGCTATAGGAAAAACTGTGCTTTAGTTGCAAAAGGAAAGCAAGCCGTCTTACTCCTGGAGGCAGGGTGACTTCAGGTAGGAGGTCCTGATTGGAAGGAGAAGCCTAGTGTTTTTCTCTGTGCAGCTCAGACTAGGGATTGAGTGCGATTTCCACGGCATGTTGGAACTTGCTTGAACGTTGCTCTTGAACCTGTGCGAGTGCTGTGAATCAAGATATCACAAGAAAGAGTGCAGTGTGTTGCCCATGACTCAGCAGACACAGAGGACCTCCGTGGGACCTATGGGCCTCGTTGTTGTTCAGCGGGCCTACAGGGGTGTGGAGGTACTCAGTGATCTTGGAACTAAAATGATGCTCCCCCGAGGGGGATAGGAGTCCTGAAAAGGGTACTTCCTTTAAAATAAAGCCAAATAGCGACTAAGAGCACATGGAAAGAGCTGCATGCCTCCCTTTCTGCATGGCCACTCGGGGCCTCACCACGAGGCAAGGACAGATTTGAGATTCCCTTTAACTCTAGAGCATGGCAAGATGAGTCCCACCGCGGACTATGAAGCACACTGTGTAGCCAGAGAAAACACATTTTCTTCCCAGACCAATGCGTACAATAGCCAGGGGCCTGTGAACAGCAGAGTATTTCAGGGAGCTTCAAGGAGGCCTGAATGGAGCTATCAAAATGGATATGGAAGTCTACTACCAACATGAGCCCATTTCCATAGGCAAAAACAGCATACATCCCTGTGGTGTCAAACAACTCAAAAGAGACACAGAGTACACACTGGTTCCTTCCCTGAATCAAATTCTCGAGGCAGGGTGTTCTGCATGTAGTGAACCGCCTCAACCAAGGAACGCCCTAGTTAGGCCTGGGGCCGGTGCCTCTTCAAAAGCCTGAAAAGCGTACTGGCGTTAAAATGCTGAAGATAAGCGACTACGGCCTCATGGAAACTGCTACACGCCCGGGTGCTACAGGAAAGACTGTGCTTTAGTTGCAATACGAACGCAACCGATTTTTTCCTGGAGGCAGGGTGACTTCAGGTAGGAGGTCCTGGAAGGAAGGTGAAGCCTAGTGTTTTTCTCAGTTCAGCTCAGACTAGGGAATGTGTGAGACTTCCACAGCAAGTTGGATCTTGCCAAAACAGTGCTCGTGAACCTGTGCGAGTGCTGTGAATCAAGATATCCTAAGAAAGAGTGCAGTGTGTTGCCCATGATTCAGCAGACACAGAAGACCTCCGAGGGACCTATGGTCCACGTTGTTCTCAGCAGGGCTACAGAGGTGTGGAGGTAGTCAGGGATATTGGAACGAAAATGCTCCCTCGAGGGTCCTAGGAGTGCTGAAAAGGGTCCTTCCTTTAAAATAAAGCAGAACAGCGTCTATGAGCTCATGGAAAGAGCTGCATGCCTCTCTTTCCCCATGGCTACTCAGGGCCTTACCTCGAGGCAAGGACTCGCGTTGAGGCTCCCTTTAGCTCTAGAGCATGGCATGATGAGTTCCGCCCAGGCCACTAAAGCTCCGTGTGTAGCCAGAGAAAACACATTTTCTTCCCAGACCAATGCCTACAATAGCCAGGGGCCTGTCCACAGCAGAGAATTTCATGGAGCTTCAAGGCAACATGAATGGAGCTATCAAAAAGGATAAGGAAGTCTACTACCAACATGACCCCATTTCCATAGGCAAAAACAGCATACATCCCTGTGGTTTCAAACAACTCAGAAGAGACACAGAGTACACACTGGTTGCTTCCCTGAATCAACTTCTCGATGTAGGGTGTTCTGCATGTAGTGAACCGCCTCAACCAAGGAACGCCCTAGCTAGGCCCCTAAACCCGTGCCTCTTCAAAAGCCTTCAGTGCTGTAGGAAAAACTGTGCTTTAGTTGCAATAGGAACGCAAGGCGTCTTTCTCCTGGAGGCAGGGTGACTTCAGCTAGGAGGTCCTGGATGGAAGGAGAAGCCTAGTGTTTTTCTCAGTGCAGCCCAGACTAGGGAATGAGTGCGACTTCCACGGCATGTTGGAATTTATTAGAACGGTGCTCATGAATCTGTGCGAGTGCTGGGTAAATCAAGATGTCCCAAGAAAGAGTGCAGTGTGTTGCCCATGACTCAGCAGACCCAGAGGACCTCCGAGAGACCTATGGGCTTCGTTGTTTCTCAGCAAGCCAACAAGGTGTGGAAGTAGTCAGGGATCTTGGAACGAAAATGATGCTCCCCCGAGCGTCCTAGGAATGCTGAGAAGGGTACTTCCTTTAAAATAAAGCAGAACAGCGACTAAGAGCTCATGGAAAGAGCTGCCTGCCTCCCTTTCTGCATGGCTACTCAGGGCCTTACCTCAGGGCAAGGACTCAGGTTGAGATTCCCTTTAGCTCTAGAGCATGGCATGATGAGTTCCGCCCAGGCCACTAAAGCTCCGTGCGTAGCCAGAGAAAACACATTTTCTTCCCAGACCAATGCCTACAATAGCCAGGAGACTGTCAACAGCAGAGAATTTCAGGGAGCTTCAAGGCAGCATGAATGGAGCTATCAAAATGGATAAGGAAGTCTACTACCAACATGCCCCCATTTCCATAGGCACAGGCAGCATACATCCGTCTGGTTTCTAACAAGACAAAAGAGACACAGCGTACCCACTAGTTCCTTCCCTGAATCAAAATCGCCTGGCAGGGTGTTCTGCATCTAGAGAACTGCCACAACCAAGGAACGCCCTAGCTAGGCCTGTGGGCCCGTGCCTCTTCAAAAGCTTGCAGTGCTATAGGAAAAATTGTGCTCTTGTTGCAATAGGAACGCAAGGCGTCATTCTCTTGCAGGCAGGGTGACTTCAGGTAGGAGGTCCTGGAAGGAAGGCGCAGCCTAGTGTTTTTCTCAGTGTAGCTCAGACTAGGGAATGTGTGCGACTTCCGCAGCAAGTTGGAACTTGCCCAAACGGTGCTCGTGAACCTATGCGAGTGCTGTGAAATCAAGATATCCTAAGAAAGAGTGCAGTGTGTTGCCCATGACTCAACAGACACAGGGGACCTCCCAGGGACCTATGGGCCTCGTTGTTGTTCAGCAGGCCACAGTTTGTGGAGGTACTCAGTGAACTTGGAACTAAAATGATGCTCACCCGAGGGGCCTAGGATTCCTGAAAAGGGTACATCCTTTAAAATAAAGCAGAACAGCGACTAAGAGCTCATGGAGAGAGCTGCATGCCTCCCTTTCTGCATGGCTACTCAGAGCCTTACCTCGAGGACAGGACAGATTTGAGATTCCCTTTAGCTCTAGAGCATGGCAAGATGAGTCCCACACCGGACTGTGAAGCACACTGTGTAGCCAGAGAAAACACATTTTCTTCCCAGACCAATGCCTACAATAGCCAGGGGCCTGTCAACAGCAGAGAATTCAGGGATCTTCAAGGCGGCATGAATGGAGCTTTCAAAATGAAAAAGCAAGTCTACTTCCAACATGCCCCCATTTCCATAGGCACAAACAGCATACATCCCTGTGGTTTCAAAGAACTCAAAAGAGACACAGAGTACACATTGGTTCCTTCCCTGAATCACATTCTCGAGGCAGAGTGTTCTGCATGTGGTGAACGGCCTCATCCAAGGAACACCCTAGCTAGGCCTCTGGGCCCGTGTCTCTTCAAAAGCCTGCAGTGCTATAGGAAAAACTGTGCTTTAGTTGCAAAAGGAAAGCAAGCCGTCTTACTCCTGGAGGCAGGGTGACTTCAGGTAGGAGGTCCTGATTGGAAGGAGAAGCCTAGTGTTTTTCTCTGTGCAGCTCAGACTAGGGATTGAGTGCGATTTCCACGGCATGTTGGAACTTGCTTGAACGTTGCTCTTGAACCTGTGCGAGTGCTGTGAATCAAGATATCACAAGAAAGAGTGCAGTGTGTTGCCCATGACTCAGCAGACACAGAGGACCTCCGTGGGACCTATGGGCCTCGTTGTTGTTCAGCGGGCCTACAGGGGTGTGGAGGTACTCAGTGATCTTGGAACTAAAATGATGCTCACCTGAGGGGGTTAGGAGTCCTGAAAAGGGTACTTCCTTTAAAATAAATCAAAATAGCGACTAAGAGCACATGGAAAGAGCTGCATGCCTCCCTTTCTGCATGGCCACTCGGGGCCTCACCACGAGGCAAGGACAGATTTGAGATTCCCTTTAACTCTAGAGCATGGCAAGATGAGTCCCACCGCGGACTATGAAGCACACTGTGTAGCCAGAGAAAACACATTTTCTTCCCAGACCAAGGCGTACAATAGCCAGGGGCCTGTGAACAGCAGAGAATTTCAGGGAGCTTCAAGGCAGCCTGAATGGAGATATCCAAATGGATAAGGAAGTCTACTACCAACATGAGCCCATTTCCATAGGCAAAAACAGCATACATCCCTGTGGTTTCAAACAACTCAAAAGAGACACAGAGTACACACTGGTTCCTTCCCTGAATCAAATTCTCGAGGCAGGGTGTTCTGCATGTAGTGAACCGCCTCAACCAAGGAACGCCCTAGTTAGGCCTGGGGCCGGTGCCTCTTCAAAAGCCTGAAAAGCGTACTGGCGTTAAAATGCTGAAGATAAGCGACTACGGCCTCATGGAAACTGCTACACGCCCGGGTGCTACAGGAAAGACTGTGCTTTAGTTGCAATACGAACGCAACCGATTTTTTCCTGGAGGCAGGGTGACTTCAGGTAGGAGGTCCTGGAAGGAAGGTGAAGCCTAGTGTTTTTCTCAGTTCAGCTCAGACTAGGGAATGTGTGAGACTTCCACAGCAAGTTGGATCTTGCCAAAACAGTGCTCGTGAACCTGTGCGAGTGCTGTGAATCAAGATATCACAAGAAAGAGTGCAGTGTGTTGCCCATGATTCAGCAGACACAGAAGACCTCCGAGGGACCTATG
This sequence comes from Balaenoptera physalus, assembly GCF_965194825.1. Classification (NCBI taxonomy): domain Eukaryota; kingdom Metazoa; phylum Chordata; class Mammalia; order Artiodactyla; family Balaenopteridae; genus Balaenoptera; species Balaenoptera physalus. The sequence continues at coordinate 66,479 of NW_028125978.1, read as the reverse complement.
GTCCACGTTGTTCTCAGCAGGGCTACAGAGGTGTGGAGGTAGTCAGGGATATTGGAACGAAAATGCTCCCTCGAGGGTCCTAGGAGTGCTGAAAAGGGTCCTTCCTTTAAAATAAAGCAGAACAGCGACTATGAGCTCATGGAAAGAGCTGCATGCCTCTCTTTCCCCATGGCTACTCAGGGCCTTACCTCGAGGCAAGGACTCAGGTTGAGATTCCCTTTAGCTATATAGCATGGCATGATGAGTTCCGCCCAGGCCACTAAAGCTCCGTGTGTAGCCAGAGACAACACATTTTCTTCCCAGACCAATGCCTACAATAGCCAGGAGACTGTCAACAGCAGAGAATTTCAGGGAGCTTCAAGGCAGCATGAATGGAGCTATCAAAATGGATAAGGAAGTCTACTACCAACATGCCCCCATTTCCATAGGCACAGGCAGCATACATCCCTCTGGTTTCTAACAAGACAAAAGAGACACAGCGTACCCACTAGTTCCTTCCCTGAATCAAAATCGCCTGGCAGGGTGTTCTGCATCTAGAGAACTGCCACAACCAAGGAACGCCCTAGCTAGGCCTGTGGGCCCGTGCCTCTTCAAAAGCTTGCAGTGCTATAGGAAAAATTGTGCTCTTGTTGCAATAGGAACGCAAGGCGTCATTCTCTTGCAGGCAGGGTGACTTCAGGTAGGAGGTCCTGGAAGGAAGGCGCAGCCTAGTGTTTTTCTCAGTGTAGCTCAGACTAGGGAATGTGTGCGACTTCCGCAGCAAGTTGGAACTTGCCCAAACGGTGCTCGTGAACCTATGCGAGTGCTGTGAAATCAAGATATCCTAAGAAAGAGTGCAGTGTGTTGCCCATGACTCAACAGACACAGGGGACCTCCCAAGGACCTATGGGCCTCGTTGTTGTTCAGCAGGCCACAGTTTGTGGAGGTACTCTGTGAACTTGGAACTAAAATGATGCTCACCCGAGGGGCCTAGGATTCCTGAAAAGGGTACATCCTTTAAAATAAAGCAGAACAGCGACTAAGAGCTCATGGAGAGAGCTGCATGCCTCCCTTTCTGCATGGCTACTCAGAGCCTTACCTCGAGGACAGATTTGAGATTCCCTTTAGCTCTAGAGCATGGCAAGATGAGTCCCACACCGGACTATGAAGCACACTGTGTAGCCAGAGAAAACACATTTTCTTCCCAGACCAATGCCTACAATAGCCAGGGGCCTGTCAACAGCAGAGAATTCAGGGATCTTCAAGGCGGCATGAATGGAGCTTTCAAAATGAAAAAGCAAGTCTACTACCAACCTGCCCCCATTTCCATAGGCACAAACAGCATACATCCCTGTGGTTTCAAAGAACTCAAAAGAGACACAGAGTACACATTGGTTCCTTCCCTGAATCACATTCTCGAGGCAGAGTGTTCTGCATGTGGTGAACGGCCTCATCCAAGTAACACCCTAGCTAGGCCTCTGGGCCCGTGTCTCTTCAAAGGCCTGCAGTGCTATAGGAAAAACTGTGCTTTAGTTGCAAAAGGAAAGCAAGCCGTCTTACTCCTGGAGGCAGGGTGACTTCAGGTAGGAGGTCCTGATTGGAAGGAGAAGCCTAGTGTTTTTCTCTGTGCAGCTCAGACTAGGGATTGAGTGCGATTTCCACGGCATGTTGGAACTTGCTTGAACGTTGCTCTTGAACCTGTGCGAGTGCTGTGAATCAAGATATCACAAGAAAGAGTGCAGTGTGTTGCCCATGACTCAGCAGACACAGAGGACCTCCGTGGGACCTATGGGCCTCGTTGTTGTTCAGCGGGCCTACAGGGGTGTGGAGGTACTCAGTGATCTTGGAACTAAAATGATGCTCCCCCGAGGGGGATAGGAGTCCTGAAAAGGGTACTTCCTTTAAAATAAAGCCAAATAGCGACTAAGAGCACATGGAAAGAGCTGCATGCCTCCCTTTCTGCATGGCCACTCGGGGCCTCACCACGAGGCAAGGACAGATTTGAGATTCCCTTTAACTCTAGAGCATGGCAAGATGAGTCCCACCGCGGACTATGAAGCACACTGTGTAGCCAGAGAAAACACATTTTCTTCCCAGACCAATGCGTACAATAGCCAGGGGCCTGTGAACAGCAGAGTATTTCAGGGAGCTTCAAGGAGGCCTGAATGGAGCTATCAAAATGGATATGGAAGTCTACTACCAACATGAGCCCATTTCCATAGGCAAAAACAGCATACATCCCTGTGGTGTCAAACAACTCAAAAGAGACACAGAGTACACACTGGTTCCTTCCCTGAATCAAATTCTCGAGGCAGGGTGTTCTGCATGTAGTGAACCGCCTCAACCAAGGAACGCCCTAGTTAGGCCTGGGGCCGGTGCCTCTTCAAAAGCCTGAAAAGCGTACTGGCGTTAAAATGCTGAAGATAAGCGACTACGGCCTCATGGAAACTGCTACACGCCCGGGTGCTACAGGAAAGACTGTGCTTTAGTTGCAATACGAACGCAACCGATTTTTTCCTGGAGGCAGGGTGACTTCAGGTAGGAGGTCCTGGAAGGAAGGTGAAGCCTAGTGTTTTTCTCAGTTCAGCTCAGACTAGGGAATGTGTGAGACTTCCACAGCAAGTTGGATCTTGCCAAAACAGTGCTCGTGAACCTGTGCGAGTGCTGTGAATCAAGATATCCTAAGAAAGAGTGCAGTGTGTTGCCCATGATTCAGCAGACACAGAAGACCTCCGAGGGACCTATGGTCCACGTTGTTCTCAGCAGGGCTACAGAGGTGTGGAGGTAGTCAGGGATATTGGAACGAAAATGCTCCCTCGAGGGTCCTAGGAGTGCTGAAAAGGGTCCTTCCTTTAAAATAAAGCAGAACAGCGTCTATGAGCTCATGGAAAGAGCTGCATGCCTCTCTTTCCCCATGGCTACTCAGGGCCTTACCTCGAGGCAAGGACTCGCGTTGAGGCTCCCTTTAGCTCTAGAGCATGGCATGATGAGTTCCGCCCAGGCCACTAAAGCTCCGTGTGTAGCCAGAGAAAACACATTTTCTTCCCAGACCAATGCCTACAATAGCCAGGGGCCTGTCCACAGCAGAGAATTTCATGGAGCTTCAAGGCAACATGAATGGAGCTATCAAAAAGGATAAGGAAGTCTACTACCAACATGACCCCATTTCCATAGGCAAAAACAGCATACATCCCTGTGGTTTCAAACAACTCAGAAGAGACACAGAGTACACACTGGTTGCTTCCCTGAATCAACTTCTCGATGTAGGGTGTTCTGCATGTAGTGAACCGCCTCAACCAAGGAACGCCCTAGCTAGGCCCCTAAACCCGTGCCTCTTCAAAAGCCTTCAGTGCTGTAGGAAAAACTGTGCTTTAGTTGCAATAGGAACGCAAGGCGTCTTTCTCCTGGAGGCAGGGTGACTTCAGCTAGGAGGTCCTGGATGGAAGGAGAAGCCTAGTGTTTTTCTCAGTGCAGCCCAGACTAGGGAATGAGTGCGACTTCCACGGCATGTTGGAATTTATTAGAACGGTGCTCATGAATCTGTGCGAGTGCTGGGTAAATCAAGATGTCCCAAGAAAGAGTGCAGTGTGTTGCCCATGACTCAGCAGACCCAGAGGACCTCCGAGAGACCTATGGGCTTCGTTGTTTCTCAGCAAGCCAACAAGGTGTGGAAGTAGTCAGGGATCTTGGAACGAAAATGATGCTCCCCCGAGCGTCCTAGGAATGCTGAAAAGGGTACTTCCTTTAAAATAAAGCAGAACAGCGACTAAGAGCTCATGGAAAGAGCTGCCTGCCTCCCTTTCTGCATGGCTACTCAGGGCCTTACCTCAGGGCAAGGACTCAGGTTGAGATTCCCTTTAGCTCTAGAGCATGGCATGATGAGTTCCGCCCAGGCCACTAAAGCTCCGTGTGTAGCCAGAGAAAACACATTTTCTTCCCAGACCAATGCCTACAATAGCCAGGAGACTGTCAACAGCAGAGAATTTCAGGGAGCTTCAAGGCAGCATGAATGGAGCTATCAAAATGGATAAGGAAGTCTACTACCAACATGCCCCCATTTCCATAGGCACAGGCAGCATACATCCGTCTGGTTTCTAACAAGACAAAAGAGACACAGCGTACCCACTAGTTCCTTCCCTGAATCAAAATCGCCTGGCAGGGTGTTCTGCATCTAGAGAACTGCCACAACCAAGGAACGCCCTAGCTAGGCCTGTGGGCCCGTGCCTCTTCAAAAGCTTGCAGTGCTATAGGAAAAATTGTGCTCTTGTTGCAATAGGAACGCAAGGCGTCATTCTCTTGCAGGCAGGGTGACTTCAGGTAGGAGGTCCTGGAAGGAAGGCGCAGCCTAGTGTTTTTCTCAGTGTAGCTCAGACTAGGGAATGTGTGCGACTTCCGCAGCAAGTTGGAACTTGCCCAAACGGTGCTCGTGAACCTATGCGAGTGCTGTGAAATCAAGATATCCTAAGAAAGAGTGCAGTGTGTTGCCCATGACTCAACAGACACAGGGGACCTCCCAGGGACCTATGGGCCTCGTTGTTGTTCAGCAGGCCACAGTTTGTGGAGGTACTCAGTGAACTTGGAACTAAAATGATGCTCACCAGAGGGGCCTAGGATTCCTGAAAAGGGTACATCCTTTAAAATAAAGCAGAACAGCGACTAAGAGCTCATGGAGAGAGCTGCATGCCTCCCTTTCTGCATGGCTACTCAGAGCCTTACCTCGAGGACAGGACAGATTTGAGATTCCCTTTAGCTCTACAGCATGGCAAGATGAGTCCCACACCGGACTGTGAAGCACACTGTGTAGCCAGAGAAAACACATTTTCTTCCCAGACCAATGCCTACAATAGCCAGGGGCCTGTCAACAGCAGAGAATTCAGGGATCTTCAAGGCGGCATGAATGGAGCTTTCAAAATGAAAAAGCAAGTCTACTTCCAACATGCCCCCATTTCCATAGGCACAAACAGCATACATCCCTGTGGTTTCAAAGAACTCAAAAGAGACACAGAGTACACATTGGTTCCTTCCCTGAATCACATTCTCGAGGCAGAGTGTTCTGCATGTGGTGAACGGCCTCATCCAAGGAACACGCTAGCTAGGCCTCTGGGCCCGTGTCTCTTCAAAAGCCTGCAGTGCTATAGGAAAAACTGTGCTTTAGTTGCAAAAGGAAAGCAAGCCGTCTTACTCCTGGAGGCAGGGTGACTTCAGGTAGGAGGTCCTGATTGGAAGGAGAAGCCTAGTGTTTTTCTCTGTGCAGCTCAGACTAGGGATTGAGTGCGATTTCCACGGCATGTTGGAACTTGCTTGAACGTTGCTCTTGAACCTGTGCGAGTGCTGTGAATCAAGATATCACAAGAAAGAGTGCAGTGTGTTGCCCATGACTCAGCAGACACAGAGGACCTCCGTGGGACCTATGGGCCTCGTTGTTGTTCAGCGGGCCTACAGGGGTGTGGAGGTACTCAGTGATCTTGGAACTAAAATGATGCTCACCCGAGGGGGTTAGGAGTCCTGAAAAGGGTACTTCCTTTAAAATAAATCAAAATAGCGACTAAGAGCACATGGAAAGAGCTGCATGCCTCCCTTTCTGCATGGCCACTCGGGGCCTCACCACGAGGCAAGGACAGATTTGAGATTCCCTTTAACTCTAGAGCATGGCAAGATGAGTCCCACCGCGGACTATGAAGCACACTGTGTAGCCAGAGAAAACACATTTTCTTCCCAGACCAAGGCGTACAATAGCCAGGGGCCTGTGAACAGCAGAGAATTTCAGGGAGCTTCAAGGCAGCCTGAATGGAGATATCCAAATGGATAAGGAAGTCTACTACCAACATGAGCCCATTTCCATAGGCAAAAACAGCATACATCCCTGTGGTTTCAAACAACTCAAAAGAGACACAGAGTACACACTGGTTCCTTCCCTGAATCAAATTCTCGAGGCAGGGTGTTCTGCATGTAGTGAACCGCCTCAACCAAGGAACGCCCTAGTTAGGCCTGGGGCCGGTGCCTCTTCAAAAGCCTGAAAAGCGTACTGGCGTTAAAATGCTGAAGATAAGCGACTACGGCCTCATGGAAACTGCTACACGCCCGGGTGCTACAGGAAAGACTGTGCTTTAGTTGCAATACGAACGCAACCGATTTTTTCCTGGAGGCAGGGTGACTTCAGGTAGGAGGTCCTGGAAGGAAGGTGAAGCCTAGTGTTTTTCTCAGTTCAGCTCAGACTAGGGAATGTGTGAGACTTCCACAGCAAGTTGGATCTTGCCAAAACAGTGCTCGTGAACCTGTGCGAGTGCTGTGAATCAAGATATCCTAAGAAAGAGTGCAGTGTGTTGCCCATGATTCAGCAGACACAGAAGACCTCCGAGGGACCTATGGTCCACGTTGTTCTCAGCAGGGCTACAGAGGTGTGGAGGCAGTCAGGGATATTGGAACGAAAATGCTCCCTCGAGGGTCCTAGGAGTGCTGAAAAGGGTCCTTCCTTTAAAATAAAGCAGAACAGCGTCTATGAGCTCATGGAAAGAGCTGCATGCCTCTCTTTCCCCATGGCTACTCAGGGCCTTACCTCGAGGCAAGGACTCGCGTTGAGGCTCCCTTTAGCTCTAGAGCATGGCATGATGAGTTCCGCCCAGGCCACTAAAGCTCCGTGTGTAGCCAGAGAAAACACATTTTCTTCCCAGACCAATGCCTACAATAGCCAGGGGCCTGTCCACAGCAGAGAATTTCATGGAGCTTCAAGGCAACATGAATGGAGCTATCAAAAAGGATAAGGAAGTCTACTACCAACATGACCCCATTTCCATAGGCAAAAACAGCATACATCCCTGTGGTTTCAAACAACTCAGAAGAGACACAGAGTACACACTGGTTGCTTCCCTGAATCAACTTCTCGATGTAGGGTGTTCTGCATGTAGTGAACCGCCTCAACCAAGGAACGCCCTAGCTAGGCCCCTAAACCCGTGCCTCTTCAAAAGCCTTCAGTGCTGTAGGAAAAACTGTGCTTTAGTTGCAATAGGAACGCAAGGCGTCTTTCTCCTGGAGGCAGGGTGACTTCAGCTAGGAGGTCCTGGATGGAAGGAGAAGCCTAGTGTTTTTCTCAGTGCAGCCCAGACTAGGGAATGAGTGCGACTTCCACGGCATGTTGGAATTTATTAGAACGGTGCTCATGAATCTGTGCGAGTGCTGGGTAAATCAAGATGTCCCAAGAAAGAGTGCAGTGTGTTGCCCATGACTCAGCAGACCCAGAGGACCTCCGAGAGACCTATGGGCTTCGTTGTTTCTCAGCAAGCCAACAAGGTGTGGAAGTAGTCAGGGATCTTGGAACGAAAATGATGCCCCCCCGAGCGTCCTAGGAATGCTGAAAAGGGTACTTCCTTTAAAATAAAGCAGAACAGCGACTAAGAGCTCATGGAAAGAGCTGCCTGCCTCCCTTTCTGCATGGCTACTCAGGGCCTTACCTCAGGGCAAGGACTCAGGTTGAGATTCCCTTTAGCTCTAGAGCATGGCATGATGAGTTCCGCCCAGGCCACTAAAGCTCCGTGTGTAGCCAGAGAAAACACATTTTCTTCCCAGACCAATGCCTACAATAGCCAGGGGCCTGTCAACAGCAGAGAATTTCAGGGAGCTTCAAGGCAGCATGAATGGAGCTATCAAAATGGATAAGGAAGTCTACTACCAACATGCCCCCATTTCCATAGGCACAGGCAGCATACATCCGTCTGGTTTCTAACAAGACAAAAGAGACACAGCGTACCCACTAGTTCCTTCCCTGAATCAAAATCGCCTGGCAGGGTGTTCTGCATCTAGAGAACTGCCACAACCAAGGAACGCCCTAGCTAGGCCTGTGGGCCCGTGCCTCTTCAAAAGCTTGCAGTGCTATAGGAAAAATTGTGCTCTTGTTGCAATAGGAACGCAAGGCGTCATTCTCTTGCAGGCAGGGTGACTTCAGGTAGGAGGTCCTGGAAGGAAGGCGCAGCCTAGTGTTTTTCTCAGTGTAGCTCAGACTAGGGAATGTGTGCGACTTCCGCAGCAAGTTGGAACTTGCCCAAACGGTGCTCGTGAACCTATGCGAGTGCTGTGAAATCAAGATATCCTAAGAAAGAGTGCAGTGTGTTGCCCATGACTCAACAGACACAGGGGACCTCCCAGGGACCTATGGGCCTCGTTGTTGTTCAGCAGGCCACAGTTTGTGGAGGTACTCAGTGAACTTGGAACTAAAATGATGCTCACCCGAGGGGCCTAGGATTCCTGAAAAGGGTACATCCTTTAAAATAAAGCAGAACAGCGACTAAGAGCTCATGGAGAGAGCTGCATGCCTCCCTTTCTGCATGGCTACTCAGAGCCTTACCTCGAGGACAGGACAGATTTGAGATTCCCTTTAGCTCTAGAGCATGGCAAGATGAGTCCCACACCGGACTGTGAAGCACACTGTGTAGCCAGAGAAAACACATTTTCTTCCCAGACCAATGCCTACAATAGCCAGGGGCCTGTCAACAGCAGAGAATTCAGGGATCTTCAAGGCGGCATGAATGGAGCTTTCAAAATGAAAAAGCAAGTCTACTTCCAACATGCCCCCATTTCCATAGGCACAAACAGCATACATCCCTGTGGTTTCAAAGAACTCAAAAGAGACACAGAGTACACATTGGTTCCTTCCCTGAATCACATTCTCGAGGCAGAGTGTTCTGCATGTGGTGAACGGCCTCATCCAAGGAACACCCTAGCTAGGCCTCTGGGCCCGTGTCTCTTCAAAAGCCTGCAGTGCTATAGGAAAAACTGTGCTTTAGTTGCAAAAGGAAAGCAAGCCGTCTTACTCCTGGAGGCAGGGTGACTTCAGGTAGGAGGTCCTGATTGGAAGGAGAAGCCTAGTGTTTTTCTCTGTGCAGCTCAGACTAGGGATTGAGTGCGATTTCCACGGCATGTTGGAACTTGCTTGAACGTTGCTCTTGAATCTGTGCGAGTGCTGTGAATCAAGATATCACAAGAAAGAGTGCAGTGTGTTGCCCATGACTCAGCAGACACAGAGGACCTCCGTGGGACCTATGGGCCTCGTTGTTGTTCAGCGGGCCTACAGGGGTGTGGAGGTACTCAGTGATCTTGGAACTAAAATGATGCTCACCCGAGGGGGATAGGAGTCCTGAAAAGGGTACTTCCTTTAAAATAAATCAAAATAGCGACTAAGAGCACATGGAAAGAGCTGCATGCCTCCCTTTCTGCATGGCCACTCGGGGCCTCACCACGAGGCAAGGACAGATTTGAGATTCCCTTTAACTCTAGAGCATGGCAAGATGAGTCCCACCGCGGACTATGAAGCACACTGTGTAGCCAGAGAAAACACATTTTCTTCCCAGACCAATGCGTACAATAGCCAGGGGCCTGTGAACAGCAGAGTATTTCAGGGAGCTTCAAGGAGGCCTGAATGGAGCTATCAAAATGGATATGGAAGTCTACTACCAACATGAGCCCATTTCCATAGGCAAAAACAGCATACATCCCTGTGGTGTCAAACAACTCAAAAGAGACACAGAGTACACACTGGTTCCTTCCCTGAATCAAATTCTCGAGGCAGGGTGTTCTGCATGTAGTGAACCGCCTCAACCAAGGAACGCCCTAGTTAGGCCTGGGGCCGGTGCCTCTTCAAAAGCCTGAAAAGCGTACTGGCGTTAAAATGCTGAAGATAAGCGACTACGGCCTCATGGAAACTGCTACACGCCCGGGTGCTACAGGAAAGACTGTGCTTTAGTTGCAATACGAACGCAACCGATTTTTTCCTGGAGGCAGGGTGACTTCAGGTAGGAGGTCCTGGAAGGAAGGTGAAGCCTAGTGTTTTTCTCAGTTCAGCTCAGACTAGGGAATGTGTGAGACTTCCACAGCAAGTTGGATCTTGCCAAAACAGTGCTCGTGAACCTGTGCGAGTGCTGTGAATCAAGATATCCTAAGAAAGAGTGCAGTGTGTTGCCCATGATTCAGCAGACACAGAAGACCTCCGAGGGACCTATGGTCCACGTTGTTCTCAGCAGGGCTACAGAGGTGTGGAGGTAGTCAGGGATATTGGAACGAAAATGCTCCCTCGAGGGTCCTAGGAGTGCTGAAAAGGGTCCTTCCTTTAAAATAAAGCAGAACAGCGTCTATGAGCTCATGGAAAGAGCTGCATGCCTCTCTTTCCCCATGGCTACTCAGGGCCTTACCTCGAGGCAAGGACTCGCGTTGAGGCTCCCTTTAGCTCTAGAGCATGGCATGATGAGTTCCGCCCAGGCCACTAAAGCTCCGTGTGTAGCCAGAGAAAACACATTTTCTTCCCAGACCAATGCCTACAATAGCCAGGGGCCTGTCCACAGCAGAGAATTTCATGGAGCTTCAAGGCAACATGAATGGAGCTATCAAAAAGGATAAGGAAGTCTACTACCAACATGACCCCATTTCCATAGGCAAAAACAGCATACATCCCTGTGGTTTCAAACAACTCAGAAGAGACACAGAGTACACACTGGTTGCTTCCCTGAATCAACTTCTCGATGTAGGGTGTTCTGCATGTAGTGAACCGCCTCAACCAAGGAACGCCCTAGCTAGGCCCCTAAACCCGTGCCTCTTCAAAAGCCTTCAGTGCTGTAGGAAAAACTGTGCTTTAGTTGCAATAGGAACGCAAGGCGTCTTTCTCCTGGAGGCAGGGTGACTTCAGCTAGGAGGTCCTGGATGGAAGGAGAAGCCTAGTGTTTTTCTCAGTGCAGCCCAGACTAGGGAATGAGTGCGACTTCCACGGCATGTTGGAATTTATTAGAACGGTGCTCATGAATCTGTGCGAGTGCTGGGTAAATCAAGATGTCCCAAGAAAGAGTGCAGTGTGTTGCCCATGACTCAGCAGACCCAGAGGACCTCCGAGAGACCTATGGGCTTCGTTGTTTCTCAGCAAGCCAACAAGGTGTGGAAGTAGTCAGGGATCTTGGAACGAAAATGATGCTCCCCCGAGCGTCCTAGGAATGCTGAGAAGGGTACTTCCTTTAAAATAAAGCAGAACAGCGACTAAGAGCTCATGGAGAGAGCTGCATGCCTCCCTTTCTGCATGGCTACTCAGAGCCTTACCTCGAGGACAGGACAGATTTGAGATTCCCTTTAGCTCTAGAGCATGGCAAGATGAGTCCCACACCGGACTATGAAGCACACTGTGTAGCCAGAGAAAACACATTTTCTTCCCAGACCAATGCCTACAATAGCCAGGGGCCTGTCAACAGCAGAGAATTCAGGGATCTTCAAGGCGGCATGAATGGAGCTTTCAAAATGAAAAAGCAAGTCTACTACCAACCTGCCCCCATTTCCATAGGCACAAACAGCATACATCCCTGTGGTTTCAAAGAACTCAAAAGAGACACAGAGTACACATTGGTTCCTTCCCTGAATCACATTCTCGAGGCAGAGTGTTCTGCATGTGGTGAACGGCCTCATCCAAGTAACACCCTAGCTAGGCCTCTGGCCCCGTGTCTCTTCAAAGGCCTGCAGTGCTATAGGAAAAACTGTGCTTTAGTTGCAAAAGGAAAGCAAGCCGTCTTACTCCTGGAGGCAGGGTGACTTCAGGTAGGAGGTCCTGATTGGAAGGAGAAGCCTAGTGTTTTTCTCTGTGCAGCTCAGACTAGGGATTGAGTGCGATTTCCACGGCATGTTGGAACTTGCTTGAACGTTGCTCTTGAACCTGTGCGAGTGCTGTGAATCAAGATATCACAAGAAAGAGTGCAGTGTGTTGCCCATGACTCAGCAGACACAGAGGACCTCCGTGGGACCTATGGGCCTCGTTGTTGTTCAGCGGGCCTACAGGGGTGTGGAGGTACTCAGTGATCTTGGAACTAAAATGATGCTCACCCGAGGGGGATAGGAGTCCTGAAAAGGGTACTTCCTTTAAAATAAAGGAAAATAGCGACTAAGAGCACATGGAAAGAGCTGCATGCCTCCCTTTCTGCATGGCCACTCGGGGCCTCACCACGAGGCAAGGACAGATTTGAGATTCCCTTTAACTCTAGAGCATGGCAAGATGAGTCCCACCGCGGACTATGAAGCACACTGTGTAGCCAGAGAAAACACATTTTCTTCCCAGACCAATGCATACAATAGCCAGGGGCCTGTGAACAGCAGAGTATTTCAGGGAGCTTCAAGGAGGCCTGAATGGAGCTATCAAAATGGATATGGAAGTCTACTACCAACATGAGCCCATTTCCATAGGCAAAAACAGCATACATCCCTGTGGTGTCAAACAACTCAAAAGAGACACAGAGTACACACTGGTTCCTTCCCTGAATCAAATTCTCGAGGCAGGGTGTTCTGCATGTAGTGAACCGCCTCAACCAAGGAACGCCCTAGCTAGGCCCCTAAACCCGTGCCTCTTCAAAAGCCTTCAGTGCTGTAGGAAAAACTGTGCTTTAGTTGCAATAGGAACGCAAGGCGTCTTTCTCCTGGAGGCAGGGTGACTTCAGCTAGGAGGTCCTGGATGGAAGGAGAAGCCTAGTGTTTTTCTCAGTGCAGCCCAGACTAGGGAATGAGTGCGACTTCCACGGCATGTTGGAATTTATTAGAACGGTGCTCATGAATCTGTGCGAGTGCTGGGTAAATCAAGATGTCCCAAGAAAGAGTGCAGTGTGTTGCCCATCACTCAGCAGACCCAGAGGACCTCCGAGAGACCTATGGGCTTCGTTGTTTCTCAGCAAGCCAACAAGGTGTGGAAGTAGTCAGGGATCTTGGAACGAAAATGATGCTCCCCCGAGCGTCCTAGGAATGCTGAGAAGGGTACTTCCTTTAAAATAAAGCAGAACAGCGACTAAGAGCTCATGGAAAGAGCTGCCTGCCTCCCTTTCTGCATGGCTACTCAGGGCCTTACCTCAGGGCAAGGACTCAGGTTGAGATTCCCTTTAGCTCTAGAGCATGGCATGATGAGTTCCGCCCAGGCCACTAAAGCTCCGTGTGTAGCCAGAGAAAACACATTTTCTTCCCAGACCAATGCCTACAATAGCCAGGGGCCTGTCAACAGCAGAGAATTTCAGGGAGCTTCAAGGCAGCATGAATGGAGCTATCAAAATGGATAAGGAAGTCTACTACCAACATGCCCCCATTTCCATAGGCACAGGCAGCATACATCCGTCTGGTTTCTAACAAGACAAAAGAGACACAGCGTACCCACTAGTTCCTTCCCTGAATCAAAATCGCCTGGCAGGGTGTTCTGCATCTAGAGAACTGCCACAACCAAGGAACGCCCTAGCTAGGCCTGTGGGCCCGTGCCTCTTCAAAAGCTTGCAGTGCTATAGGAAAAATTGTGCTCTTGTTGCAATAGGAACGCAAGGCGTCATTCTCTTGCAGGCAGGGTGACTTCAGGTAGGAGGTCCTGGAAGGAAGGCGCAGCCTAGTGTTTTTCTCAGTGTAGCTCAGACTAGGGAATGTGTGCGACTTCCGCAGCAAGTTGGAACTTGCCCAAACGGTGCTCGTGAACCTATGCGAGTGCTGTGAAATCAAGATATCCTAAGAAAGAGTGCAGTGTGTTGCCCATGACTCAACAGACACAGGGGACCTCCCAGGGACCTATGGGCCTCGTTGTTGTTCAGCAGGCCACAGTTTGTGGAGGTACTCAGTGAACTTGGAACTAAAATGATGCTCACCCGAGGGGCCTAGGATTCCTGAAAAGGGTACATCCTTTAAAATAAAGCAGAACAGCGACTAAGAGCTCATGGAGAGAGCTGCATGCCTCCCTTTCTGCATGGCTACTCAGAGCCTTACCTCGAGGACAGGACAGATTTGAGATTCCCTTTAGCTCTAGAGCATGGCAAGATGAGTCCCACACCGGACTGTGAAGCACACTGTGTAGCCAGAGAAAACACATTTTCTTCCCAGACCAATGCCTACAATAGCCAGGGGCCTGTCAACAGCAGAGAATTCAGGGATCTTCAAGGCGGCATGAATGGAGCTTTCAAAATGAAAAAGCAAGTCTACTTCCAACATGCCCCCATTTCCATAGGCACAAACAGCATACATCCCTGTGGTTTCAAAGAACTCAAAAGAGACACAGAGTACACATTGGTTCCTTCCCTGAATCACATTCTCGAGGCAGAGTGTTCTGCATGTGGTGAACGGCCTCATCCAAGGAACACCCTAGCTAGGCCTCTGGGCCCGTGTCTCTTCAAAAGCCTGCAGTGCTATAGGAAAAACTGTGCTTTAGTTGCAAAAGGAAAGCAAGCCGTCTTACTCCTGGAGGCAGGGTGACTTCAGGTAGGAGGTCCTGATTGGAAGGAGAAGCCTAGTGTTTTTCTCTGTGCAGCTCAGACTAGGGATTGAGTGCGATTTCCACGGCATGTTGGAACTTGCTTGAACGTTGCTCTTGAACCTGTGCGAGTGCTGTGAATCAAGATATCACAAGAAAGAGTGCAGTGTGTTGCCCATGACTCAGCAGACACAGAGGACCTCCGTGGGACCTATGGGCCTCGTTGTTGTTCAGCGGGCCTACAGGGGTGTGGAGGTACTCAGTGATCTTGGAACTAAAATGATGCTCACCCGAGGGGGATAGGAGTCCTGAAAAGGGTACTTCCTTTAAAATAAATCAAAATAGCGACTAAGAGCACATGGAAAGAGCTGCATGCCTCCCTTTCTGCATGGCCACTCGGGGCCTCACCACGAGGCAAGGACAGATTTGAGATTCCCTTTAACTCTAGAGCATGGCAAGATGAGTCCCACCGCGGACTATGAAGCACACTGTGTAGCCAGAGAAAACACATTTTCTTCCCAGACCAAGGCGTACAATAGCCAGGGGCCTGTGAACAGCAGAGAATTTCAGGGAGCTTCAAGGCAGCCTGAATGGAGATATCAAAATGGATAAGGAAGTCTACTACCAACATGAGCCCATTTCCATAGGCAAAAACAGCATACATCCCTGTGGTTTCAAACAACTCAAAAGAGACACAGAGTACACACTGGTTCCTTCCCTGAATCAAATTCTCGAGGCAGGGTGTTCTGCATGTAGTGAACCGCCTCAACCAAGGAACGCCCTAGTTAGGCCTGGGGCCGGTGCCTCTTCAAAAGCCTGAAAAGCGTACTGGCGTTAAAATGCTGAAGATAAGCGACTACGGCCTCATGGAAACTGCTACACGCCCGGGTGCTACAGGAAAGACTGTGCTTTAGTTGCAATACGAACGCAACCGATTTTTTCCTGGAGGCAGGGTGACTTCAGGTAGGAGGTCCTGGAAGGAAGGTGAAGCCTAGTGTTTTTCTCAGTTCAGCTCAGACTAGGGAATGTGTGAGACTTCCACAGCAAGTTGGATCTTGCCAAAACAGTGCTCGTGAACCTGTGCGAGTGCTGTGAATCAAGATATCCTAAGAAAGAGTGCAGTGTGTTGCCCATGATTCAGCAGACACAGAAGACCTCCGAGGGACCTATGGTCCACGTTGTTCTCAGCAGGGCTACAGAGGTGTGGAGGTAGTCAGGGATATTGGAACGAAAATGCTCCCTCGAGGGTCCTAGGAGTGCTGAAAAGGGTCCTTCCTTTAAAATAAAGCAGAACAGCGTCTATGAGCTCATGGAAAGAGCTGCATGCCTCTCTTTCCCCATGGCTACTCAGGGCCTTACCTCGAGGCAAGGACTCGCGTTGAGGCTCCCTTTAGCTCTAGAGCATGGCATGATGAGTTCCGCCCAGGCCACTAAAGCTCCGTGTGTAGCCAGAGAAAACACATTTTCTTCCCAGACCAATGCCTACAATAGCCAGGGGCCTGTCCACAGCAGAGAATTTCATGGAGCTTCAAGGCAACATGAATGGAGCTATCAAAAAGGATAAGGAAGTCTACTACCAACATGACCCCATTTCCATAGGCAAAAACAGCATACATCCCTGTGGTTTCAAACAACTCAGAAGAGACACAGAGTACACACTGGTTGCTTCCCTGAATCAACTTCTCGATGTAGGGTGTTCTGCATGTAGTGAACCGCCTCAACCAAGGAACGCCCTAGCTAGGCCCCTAAACCCGTGCCTCTTCAAAAGCCTTCAGTGCTGTAGGAAAAACTGTGCTTTAGTTGCAATAGGAACGCAAGGCGTCTTTCTCCTGGAGGCAGGGTGACTTCAGCTAGGAGGTCCTGGATGGAAGGAGAAGCCTAGTGTTTTTCTCAGTGCAGCCCAGACTAGGGAATGAGTGCGACTTCCACGGCATGTTGGAATTTATTAGAACGGTGCTCATGAATCTGTGCGAGTGCTGGGTAAATCAAGATGTCCCAAGAAAGAGTGCAGTGTGTTGCCCATGACTCAGCAGACCCAGAGGACCTCCGAGAGACCTATGGGCTTCGTTGTTTCTCAGCAAGCCAACAAGGTGTGGAAGTAGTCAGGGATCTTGGAACGAAAATGATGCTCCCCCGAGCGTCCTAGGAATGCTGAGAAGGGTACTTCCTTTAAAATAAAGCAGAACAGCGACTAAGAGCTCATGGAGAGAGCTGCATGCCTCCCTTTCTGCATGGCTACTCAGAGCCTTACCTCGAGGACAGGACAGATTTGAGATTCCCTTTAGCTCTAGAGCATGGCAAGATGAGTCCCACACCGGACTATGAAGCACACTGTGTAGCCAGAGAAAACACATTTTCTTCCCAGACCAATGCCTACAATAGCCAGGGGCCTGTCAACAGCAGAGAATTCAGGGATCTTCAAGGCGGCATGAATGGAGCTTTCAAAATGAAAAAGCAAGTCTACTACCAACCTGCCCCCATTTCCATAGGCACAAACAGCATACATCCCTGTGGTTTCAAAGAACTCAAAAGAGACACAGAGTACACATTGGTTCCTTCCCTGAATCACATTCTCGAGGCAGAGTGTTCTGCATGTGGTGAACGGCCTCATCCAAGTAACACCCTAGCTAGGCCTCTGGCCCCGTGTCTCTTCAAAGGCCTGCAGTGCTATAGGAAAAACTGTGCTTTAGTTGCAAAAGGAAAGCAAGCCGTCTTACTCCTGGAGGCAGGGTGACTTCAGGTAGGAGGTCCTGATTGGAAGGAGAAGCCTAGTGTTTTTCTCTGTGCAGCTCAGACTAGGGATTGAGTGCGATTTCCACGGCATGTTGGAACTTGCTTGAACGTTGCTCTTGAACCTGTGCGAGTGCTGTGAATCAAGATATCACAAGAAAGAGTGCAGTGTGTTGCCCATGACTCAGCAGACACAGAGGACCTCCGTGGGACCTATGGGCCTCGTTGTTGTTCAGCGGGCCTACAGGGGTGTGGAGGTACTCAGTGATCTTGGAACTAAAATGATGCTCACCCGAGGGGGTTAGGAGTCCTGAAAAGGGTACTTCCTTTAAAATAAATCAAAATAGCGACTAAGAGCACATGGAAAGAGCTGCATGCCTCCCTTTCTGCATGGCCACTCGGGGCCTCACCACGAGGCAAGGACAGATTTGAGATTCCCTTTAACTCTAGAGCATGGCAAGATGAGTCCCACCGCGGACTATGAAGCACACTGTGTAGCCAGAGAAAACACATTTTCTTCCCAGACCAAGGCGTACAATAGCCAGGGGCCTGTGAACAGCAGAGAATTTCAGGGAGCTTCAAGGCAGCCTGAATGGAGATATCAAAATGGATAAGGAAGTCTACTACCAACATGAGCCCATTTCCATAGGCAAAAACAGCATACATCCCTGTGGTTTCAAACAACTCAAAAGAGACACAGAGTACACACTGGTTCCTTCCCTGAATCAAATTCTCGAGGCAGGGTGTTCTGCATGTAGTGAACCGCCTCAACCAAGGAACGCCCTAGTTAGGCCTGGGGCCGGTGCCTCTTCAAAAGCCTGAAAAGCGTACTGGCGTTAAAATGCTGAAGATAAGCGACTACGGCCTCATGGAAACTGCTACACGCCCGGGTGCTACAGGAAAGACTGTGCTTTAGTTGCAATACGAACGCAACCGATTTTTTCCTGGAGGCAGGGTGACTTCAGGTAGGAGGTCCTGGAAGGAAGGTGAAGCCTAGTGTTTTTCTCAGTTCAGCTCAGACTAGGGAATGTGTGAGACTTCCACAGCAAGTTGGATCTTGCCAAAACAGTGCTCGTGAACCTGTGCGAGTGCTGTGAATCAAGATATCCTAAGAAAGAGTGCAGTGTGTTGCCCATGATTCAGCAGACACAGAAGACCTCCGAGGGACCTATGGTCCACGTTGTTCTCAGCAGGGCTACAGAGGTGTGGAGGTAGTCAGGGATATTGGAACGAAAATGCTCCCTCGAGGGTCCTAGGAGTGCTGAAAAGGGTCCTTCCTTTAAAATAAAGCAGAACAGCGTCTATGAGCTCATGGAAAGAGCTGCATGCCTCTCTTTCCCCATGGCTACTCAGGGCCTTACCTCGAGGCAAGGACTCGCGTTGAGGCTCCCTTTAGCTCTAGAGCATGGCATGATGAGTTCCGCCCAGGCCACTAAAGCTCCGTGTGTAGCCAGAGAAAACACATTTTCTTCCCAGACCAATGCCTACAATAGCCAGGGGCCTGTCCACAGCAGAGAATTTCATGGAGCTTCAAGGCAACATGAATGGAGCTATCAAAAAGGATAAGGAAGTCTACTACCAACATGACCCCATTTCCATAGGCAAAAACAGCATACATCCCTGTGGTTTCAAACAACTCAGAAGAGACACAGAGTACACACTGGTTGCTTCCCTGAATCAACTTCTCGATGTAGGGTGTTCTGCATGTAGTGAACCGCCTCAACCAAGGAACGCCCTAGCTAGGCCCCTAAACCCGTGCCTCTTCAAAAGCCTTCAGTGCTGTAGGAAAAACTGTGCTTTAGTTGCAATAGGAACGCAAGGCGTCTTTCTCCTGGAGGCAGGGTGACTTCAGCTAGGAGGTCCTGGATGGAAGGAGAAGCCTAGTGTTTTTCTCAGTGCAGCCCAGACTAGGGAATGAGTGCGACTTCCACGGCATGTTGGAATTTATTAGAACGGTGCTCATGAATCTGTGCGAGTGCTGGGTAAATCAAGATGTCCCAAGAAAGAGTGCAGTGTGTTGCCCATGACTCAGCAGACCCAGAGGACCTCCGAGAGACCTATGGGCTTCGTTGTTTCTCAGCAAGCCAACAAGGTGTGGAAGTAGTCAGGGATCTTGGAACGAAAATGATGCTCCCCCGAGCGTCCTAGGAATGCTGAGAAGGGTACTTCCTTTAAAATAAAGCAGAACAGCGACTAAGAGCTCATGGAGAGAGCTGCATGCCTCCCTTTCTGCATGGCTACTCAGAGCCTTACCTCGAGGACAGGACAGATTTGAGATTCCCTTTAGCTCTAGAGCATGGCAAGATGAGTCCCACACCGGACTATGAAGCACACTGTGTAGCCAGAGAAAACACATTTTCTTCCCAGACCAATGCCTACAATAGCCAGGGGCCTGTCAACAGCAGAGAATTCAGGGATCTTCAAGGCGGCATGAATGGAGCTTTCAAAATGAAAAAGCAAGTCTACTACCAACCTGCCCCCATTTCCATAGGCACAAACAGCATACATCCCTGTGGTTTCAAAGAACTCAAAAGAGACACAGAGTACACATTGGTTCCTTCCCTGAATCACATTCTCGAGGCAGAGTGTTCTGCATGTGGTGAACGGCCTCATCCAAGTAACACCCTAGCTAGGCCTCTGGCCCCGTGTCTCTTCAAAGGCCTGCAGTGCTATAGGAAAAACTGTGCTTTAGTTGCAAAAGGAAAGCAAGCCGTCTTACTCCTGGAGGCAGGGTGACTTCAGGTAGGAGGTCCTGATTGGAAGGAGAAGCCTAGTGTTTTTCTCTGTGCAGCTCAGACTAGGGATTGAGTGCGATTTCCACGGCATGTTGGAACTTGCTTGAACGTTGCTCTTGAACCTGTGCGAGTGCTGTGAATCAAGATATCACAAGAAAGAGTGCAGTGTGTTGCCCATGACTCAGCAGACACAGAGGACCTCCGTGGGACCTATGGGCCTCGTTGTTGTTCAGCGGGCCTACAGGGGTGTGGAGGTACTCAGTGATCTTGGAACTAAAATGATGCTCACCCGAGGGGGTTAGGAGTCCTGAAAAGGGTACTTCCTTTAAAATAAATCAAAATAGCGACTAAGAGCACATGGAAAGAGCTGCATGCCTCCCTTTCTGCATGGCCACTCGGGGCCTCACCACGAGGCAAGGACAGATTTGAGATTCCCTTTAACTCTAGAGCATGGCAAGATGAGTCCCACCGCGGACTATGAAGCACACTGTGTAGCCAGAGAAAACACATTTTCTTCCCAGACCAAGGCGTACAATAGCCAGGGGCCTGTGAACAGCAGAGAATTTCAGGGAGCTTCAAGGCAGCCTGAATGGAGATATCAAAATGGATAAGGAAGTCTACTACCAACATGAGCCCATTTCCATAGGCAAAAACAGCATACATCCCTGTGGTTTCAAACAACTCAAAAGAGACACAGAGTACACACTGGTTCCTTCCCTGAATCAAATTCTCGAGGCAGGGTGTTCTGCATGTAGTGAACCGCCTCAACCAAGGAACGCCCTAGTTAGGCCTGGGGCCGGTGCCTCTTCAAAAGCCTGAAAAGCGTACTGGCGTTAAAATGCTGAAGATAAGCGACTACGGCCTCATGGAAACTGCTACACGCCCGGGTGCTACAGGAAAGACTGTGCTTTAGTTGCAATACGAACGCAACCGATTTTTTCCTGGAGGCAGGGTGACTTCAGGTAGGAGGTCCTGGAAGGAAGGTGAAGCCTAGTGTTTTTCTCAGTTCAGCTCAGACTAGGGAATGTGTGAGACTTCCACAGCAAGTTGGATCTTGCCAAAACAGTGCTCGTGAACCTGTGCGAGTGCTGTGAATCAAGATATCCTAAGAAAGAGTGCAGTGTGTTGCCCATGATTCAGCAGACACAGAAGACCTCCGAGGGACCTATGGTCCACGTTGTTCTCAGCAGGGCTACAGAGGTGTGGAGGTAGTCAGGGATATTGGAACGAAAATGCTCCCTCGAGGGTCCTAGGAGTGCTGAAAAGGGTCCTTCCTTTAAAATAAAGCAGAACAGCGTCTATGAGCTCATGGAAAGAGCTGCATGCCTCTCTTTCCCCATGGCTACTCAGGGCCTTACCTCGAGGCAAGGACTCGCGTTGAGGCTCCCTTTAGCTCTAGAGCATGGCATGATGAGTTCCGCCCAGGCCACTAAAGCTCCGTGTGTAGCCAGAGAAAACACATTTTCTTCCCAGACCAATGCCTACAATAGCCAGGGGCCTGTCCACAGCAGAGAATTTCATGGAGCTTCAAGGCAACATGAATGGAGCTATCAAAAAGGATAAGGAAGTCTACTACCAACATGACCCCATTTCCATAGGCAAAAACAGCATACATCCCTGTGGTTTCAAACAACTCAGAAGAGACACAGAGTACACACTGGTTGCTTCCCTGAATCAACTTCTCGATGTAGGGTGTTCTGCATGTAGTGAACCGCCTCAACCAAGGAACGCCCTAGCTAGGCCCCTAAACCCGTGCCTCTTCAAAAGCCTTCAGTGCTGTAGGAAAAACTGTGCTTTAGTTGCAATAGGAACGCAAGGCGTCTTTCTCCTGGAGGCAGGGTGACTTCAGCTAGGAGGTCCTGGATGGAAGGAGAAGCCTAGTGTTTTTCTCAGTGCAGCCCAGACTAGGGAATGAGTGCGACTTCCACGGCATGTTGGAATTTATTAGAACGGTGCTCATGAATCTGTGCGAGTGCTGGGTAAATCAAGATGTCCCAAGAAAGAGTGCAGTGTGTTGCCCATGACTCAGCAGACCCAGAGGACCTCCGAGAGACCTATGGGCTTCGTTGTTTCTCAGCAAGCCAACAAGGTGTGGAAGTAGTCAGGGATCTTGGAACGAAAATGATGCTCCCCCGAGCGTCCTAGGAATGCTGAGAAGGGTACTTCCTTTAAAATAAAGCAGAACAGCGACTAAGAGCTCATGGAGAGAGCTGCATGCCTCCCTTTCTGCATGGCTACTCAGAGCCTTACCTCGAGGACAGGACAGATTTGAGATTCCCTTTAGCTCTAGAGCATGGCAAGATGAGTCCCACACCGGACTATGAAGCACACTGTGTAGCCAGAGAAAACACATTTTCTTCCCAGACCAATGCCTACAATAGCCAGGGGCCTGTCAACAGCAGAGAATTCAGGGATCTTCAAGGCGGCATGAATGGAGCTTTCAAAATGAAAAAGCAAGTCTACTACCAACCTGCCCCCATTTCCATAGGCACAAACAGCATACATCCCTGTGGTTTCAAAGAACTCAAAAGAGACACAGAGTACACATTGGTTCCTTCCCTGAATCACATTCTCGAGGTAGAGTGTTCTGCATGTGGTGAACGGCCTCATCCAAGTAACACCCTAGCTAGGCCTCTGGCCCCGTGTCTCTTCAAAGGCCTGCAGTGCTATAGGAAAAACTGTGCTTTAGTTGCAAAAGGAAAGCAAGCCGTCTTACTCCTGGAGGCAGGGTGACTTCAGGTAGGAGGTCCTGATTGGAAGGAGAAGCCTAGTGTTTTTCTCTGTGCAGCTCAGACTAGGGATTGAGTGCGATTTCCACGGCATGTTGGAACTTGCTTGAACGTTGCTCTTGAACCTGTGCGAGTGCTGTGAATCAAGATATCACAAGAAAGAGTGCAGTGTGTTGCCCATGACTCAGCAGACACAGAGGACCTCCGTGGGACCTATGGGCCTCGTTGTTGTTCAGCGGGCCTACAGGGGTGTGGAGGTACTCAGTGATCTTGGAACTAAAATGATGCTCACCCGAGGGGGATAGGAGTCCTGAAAAGGGTACTTCCTTTAAAATAAAGGAAAATAGCGACTAAGAGCACATGGAAAGAGCTGCATGCCTCCCTTTCTGCATGGCCACTCGGGGCCTCACCACGAGGCAAGGACAGATTTGAGATTCCCTTTAACTCTAGAGCATGGCAAGATGAGTCCCACCGCGGACTATGAAGCACACTGTGTAGCCAGAGAAAACACATTTTCTTCCCAGACCAATGCATACAAGAGCCAGGGGCCTGTGAACAGCAGAGTATTTCAGGGAGCTTCAAGGAGGCCTGAATGGAGCTATCAAAATGGATATGGAAGTCTACTACCAACATGAGCCCATTTCCATAGGCAAAAACAGCATACATCCCTGTGGTGTCAAACAACTCAAAAGAGACACAGAGTACACACTGGTTCCTTCCCTGAATCAAATTCTCGAGGCAGGGTGTTCTGCATGTAGTGAACCGCCTCAACCAAGGAACGCCCTAGCTAGGCCCCTAAACCCGTGCCTCTTCAAAAGCCTTCAGTGCTGTAGGAAAAACTGTGCTTTAGTTGCAATAGGAACGCAAGGCGTCTTTCTCCTGGAGGCAGGGTGACTTCAGCTAGGAGGTCCTGGATGGAAGGAGAAGCCTAGTGTTTTTCTCAGTGCAGCCCAGACTAGGGAATGAGTGCGACTTCCACGGCATGTTGGAATTTATTAGAACGGTGCTCATGAATCTGTGCGAGTGCTGGGTAAATCAAGATGTCCCAAGAAAGAGTGCAGTGTGTTGCCCATCACTCAGCAGACCCAGAGGACCTCCGAGAGACCTATGGGCTTCGTTGTTTCTCAGCAAGCCAACAAGGTGTGGAAGTAGTCAGGGATCTTGGAACGAAAATGATGCTCCCCCGAGCGTCCTAGGAATGCTGAAATGGGTACTTCCTTTAAAATAAAGCAGAACAGCGACTAAGAGCTCATGGAAAGAGCTGCCTGCCTCCCTTTCTGCATGGCTACTCAGGGCCTAACCTCAGGGCAAGGACTCAGGTTGAGATTCCCTTTAGCTCTAGAGCATGGCATGATGAGTTCCGCCCAGGCCACTAAAGCTCCGTGTGTAGCCAGAGAAAACACATTTTCTTCCCAGACCAATGCCTACAATAGCCAGGGGCCTGTCAACAGCAGAGAATTTCAGGGAGCTTCAAGGCAGCATGAATGGAGCTATCAAAATGGATAAGGAAGTCTACTACCAACATGCCCCCATTTCCATAGGCACAGGCAGCATACATCCGTCTGGTTTCTAACAAGACAAAAGAGACACAGCGTACCCACTAGTTCCTTCCCTGAATCAAAATCGCCTGGCAGGGTGTTCTGCATCTAGAGAACTGCCACAACCAAGGAACGCCCTAGCTAGGCCTGTGGGCCCGTGCCTCTTCAAAAGCTTGCAGTGCTATAGGAAAAATTGTGCTCTTGTTGCAATAGGAACGCAAGGCGTCATTCTCTTGCAGGCAGGGTGACTTCAGGTAGGAGGTCCTGGAAGGAAGGCGCAGCCTAGTGTTTTTCTCAGTGTAGCTCAGACTAGGGAATGTGTGCGACTTCCGCAGCAAGTTGGAACTTGCCCAAACGGTGCTCGTGAACCTATGCGAGTGCTGTGAAATCAAGATATCCTAAGAAAGAGTGCAGTGTGTTGCCCATGACTCAACAGACACAGGGGACCTCCCAGGGACCTATGGGCCTCGTTGTTGTTCAGCAGGCCACAGTTTGTGGAGGTACTCAGTGAACTTGGAACTAAAATGATGCTCACCCGAGGGGCCTAGGATTCCTGAAAAGGGTACATCCTTTAAAATAAAGCAGAACAGCGACTAAGAGCTCATGGAGAGAGCTGCATGCCTCCCTTTCTGCATGGCTACTCAGAGCCTTACCTCGAGGACAGGACAGATTTGAGATTCCCTTTAGCTCTAGAGCATGGCAAGATGAGTCCCACACCGGACTGTGAAGCACACTGTGTAGCCAGAGAAAACACATTTTCTTCCCAGACCAATGCCTACAATAGCCAGGGGCCTGTCAACAGCAGAGAATTCAGGGATCTTCAAGGCGGCATGAATGGAGCTTTCAAAATGAAAAAGCAAGTCTACTTCCAACATGCCCCCATTTCCATAGGCACAAACAGCATACATCCCTGTGGTTTCAAAGAACTCAAAAGAGACACAGAGTACACATTGGTTCCTTCCCTGAATCACATTCTCGAGGCAGAGTGTTCTGCATGTGGTGAACGGCCTCATCCAAGGAACACCCTAGCTAGGCCTCTGGGCCCGTGTCTCTTCAAAAGCCTGCAGTGCTATAGGAAAAACTGTGCTTTAGTTGCAAAAGGAAAGCAAGCCGTCTTACTCCTGGAGGCAGGGTGACTTCAGGTAGGAGGTCCTGATTGGAAGGAGAAGCCTAGTGTTTTTCTCTGTGCAGCTCAGACTAGGGATTGAGTGCGATTTCCACGGCATGTTGGAACTTGCTTGAACGTTGCTCTTGAACCTGTGCGAGTGCTGTGAATCAAGATATCACAAGAAAGAGTGCAGTGTGTTGCCCATGACTCAGCAGACACAGAGGACCTCCGTGGGACCTATGGGCCTCGTTGTTGTTCAGCGGGCCTACAGGGGTGTGGAGGTACTCAGTGATCTTGGAACTAAAATGATGCTCACCCGAGGGGGATAGGAGTCCTGAAAAGGGTACTTCCTTTAAAATAAATCAAAATAGCGACTAAGAGCACATGGAAAGAGCTGCATGCCTCCCTTTCTGCATGGCCACTCGGGGCCTCACCACGAGGCAAGGACAGATTTGAGATTCCCTTTAACTCTAGAGCATGGCAAGATGAGTCCCACCGCGGACTATGAAGCACACTGTGTAGCCAGAGAAAACACATTTTCTTCCCAGACCAAGGCGTACAATAGCCAGGGGCCTGTGAACAGCAGAGAATTTCAGGGAGCTTCAAGGCAGCCTGAATGGAGATATCAAAATGGATAAGGAAGTCTACTACCAACATGAGCCCATTTCCATAGGCAAAAACAGCATACATCCCTGTGGTTTCAAACAACTCAAAAGAGACACAGAGTACACACTGGTTCCTTCCCTGAATCAAATTCTCGAGGCAGGGTGTTCTGCATGTAGTGAACCGCCTCAACCAAGGAACGCCCTAGTTAGGCCTGGGGCCGGTGCCTCTTCAAAAGCCTGAAAAGCGTACTGGCGTTAAAATGCTGAAGATAAGCGACTACGGCCTCATGGAAACTGCTACACGCCCGGGTGCTACAGGAAAGACTGTGCTTTAGTTGCAATACGAACGCAACCGATTTTTTCCTGGAGGCAGGGTGACTTCAGGTAGGAGGTCCTGGAAGGAAGGTGAAGCCTAGTGTTTTTCTCAGTTCAGCTCAGACTAGGGAATGTGTGAGACTTCCACAGCAAGTTGGATCTTGCCAAAACAGTGCTCGTGAACCTGTGCGAGTGCTGTGAATCAAGATATCCTAAGAAAGAGTGCAGTGTGTTGCCCATGATTCAGCAGACACAGAAGACCTCCGAGGGACCTATGGTCCACGTTGTTCTCAGCAGGGCTACAGAGGTGTGGAGGTAGTCAGGGATATTGGAACGAAAATGCTCCCTCGAGGGTCCTAGGAGTGCTGAAAAGGGTCCTTCCTTTAAAATAAAGCAGAACAGCGTCTATGAGCTCATGGAAAGAGCTGCATGCCTCTCTTTCCCCATGGCTACTCAGGGCCTTACCTCGAGGCAAGGACTCGCGTTGAGGCTCCCTTTAGCTCTAGAGCATGGCATGATGAGTTCCGCCCAGGCCACTAAAGCTCCGTGTGTAGCCAGAGAAAACACATTTTCTTCCCAGACCAATGCCTACAATAGCCAGGGGCCTGTCCACAGCAGAGAATTTCATGGAGCTTCAAGGCAACATGAATGGAGCTATCAAAAAGGATAAGGAAGTCTACTACCAACATGACCCCATTTCCATAGGCAAAAACAGCATACATCCCTGTGGTTTCAAACAACTCAGAAGAGACACAGAGTACACACTGGTTGCTTCCCTGAATCAACTTCTCGATGTAGGGTGTTCTGCATGTAGTGAACCGCCTCAACCAAGGAACGCCCTAGCTAGGCCCCTAAACCCGTGCCTCTTCAAAAGCCTTCAGTGCTGTAGGAAAAACTGTGCTTTAGTTGCAATAGGAACGCAAGGCGTCTTTCTCCTGGAGGCAGGGTGACTTCAGCTAGGAGGTCCTGGATGGAAGGAGAAGCCTAGTGTTTTTCTCAGTGCAGCCCAGACTAGGGAATGAGTGCGACTTCCACGGCATGTTGGAATTTATTAGAACGGTGCTCATGAATCTGTGCGAGTGCTGGGTAAATCAAGATGTCCCAAGAAAGAGTGCAGTGTGTTGCCCATGACTCAGCAGACCCAGAGGACCTCCGAGAGACCTATGGGCTTCGTTGTTTCTCAGCAAGCCAACAAGGTGTGGAAGTAGTCAGGGATCTTGGAACGAAAATGATGCTCCCCCGAGCGTCCTAGGAATGCTGAGAAGGGTACTTCCTTTAAAATAAAGCAGAACAGCGACTAAGAGCTCATGGAGAGAGCTGCATGCCTCCCTTTCTGCATGGCTACTCAGAGCCTTACCTCGAGGACAGGACAGATTTGAGATTCCCTTTAGCTCTAGAGCATGGCAAGATGAGTCCCACACCGGACTATGAAGCACACTGTGTAGCCAGAGAAAACACATTTTCTTCCCAGACCAATGCCTACAATAGCCAGGGGCCTGTCAACAGCAGAGAATTCAGGGATCTTCAAGGCGGCATGAATGGAGCTTTCAAAATGAAAAAGCAAGTCTACTACCAACCTGCCCCCATTTCCATAGGCACAAACAGCATACATCCCTGTGGTTTCAAAGAACTCAAAAGAGACACAGAGTACACATTGGTTCCTTCCCTGAATCACATTCTCGAGGCAGAGTGTTCTGCATGTGGTGAACGGCCTCATCCAAGTAACACCCTAGCTAGGCCTCTGGCCCCGTGTCTCTTCAAAGGCCTGCAGTGCTATAGGAAAAACTGTGCTTTAGTTGCAAAAGGAAAGCAAGCCGTCTTACTCCTGGAGGCAGGGTGACTTCAGGTAGGAGGTCCTGATTGGAAGGAGAAGCCTAGTGTTTTTCTCTGTGCAGCTCAGACTAGGGATTGAGTGCGATTTCCACGGCATGTTGGAACTTGCTTGAACGTTGCTCTTGAACCTGTGCGAGTGCTGTGAATCAAGATATCACAAGAAAGAGTGCAGTGTGTTGCCCATGACTCAGCAGACACAGAGGACCTCCGTGGGACCTATGGGCCTCGTTGTTGTTCAGCGGGCCTACAGGGGGGTGGAGGTACTCAGTGATCTTGGAACTAAAATGATGCTCACCCGAGGGGGTTAGGAGTCCTGAAAAGGGTACTTCCTTTAAAATAAATCAAAATAGCGACTAAGAGCACATGGAAAGAGCTGCATGCCTCCCTTTCTGCATGGCCACTCGGGGCCTCACCACGAGGCAAGGACAGATTTGAGATTCCCTTTAACTCTAGAGCATGGCAAGATGAGTCCCACCGCGGACTATGAAGCACACTGTGTAGCCAGAGAAAACACATTTTCTTCCCAGACCAAGGCGTACAATAGCCAGGGGCCTGTGAACAGCAGAGAATTTCAGGGAGCTTCAAGGCAGCCTGAATGGAGATATCAAAATGGATAAGGAAGTCTACTACCAACATGAGCCCATTTCCATAGGCAAAAACAGCATACATCCCTGTGGTTTCAAACAACTCAAAAGAGACACAGAGTACACACTGGTTCCTTCCCTGAATCAAATTCTCGAGGCAGGGTGTTCTGCATGTAGTGAACCGCCTCAACCAAGGAACGCCCTAGTTAGGCCTGGGGCCGGTGCCTCTTCAAAAGCCTGAAAAGCGTACTGGCGTTAAAATGCTGAAGATAAGCGACTACGGCCTCATGGAAACTGCTACACGCCCGGGTGCTACAGGAAAGACTGTGCTTTAGTTGCAATACGAACGCAACCGATTTTTTCCTGGAGGCAGGGTGACTTCAGGTAGGAGGTCCTGGAAGGAAGGTGAAGCCTAGTGTTTTTCTCAGTTCAGCTCAGACTAGGGAATGTGTGAGACTTCCACAGCAAGTTGGATCTTGCCAAAACAGTGCTCGTGAACCTGTGCGAGTGCTGTGAATCAAGATATCCTAAGAAAGAGTGCAGTGTGTTGCCCATGATTCAGCAGACACAGAAGACCTCCGAGGGACCTATGGTCCACGTTGTTCTCAGCAGGGCTACAGAGGTGTGGAGGTAGTCAGGGATATTGGAACGAAAATGCTCCCTCGAGGGTCCTAGGAGTGCTGAAAAGGGTCCTTCCTTTAAAATAAAGCAGAACAGCGTCTATGAGCTCATGGAAAGAGCTGCATGCCTCTCTTTCCCCATGGCTACTCAGGGCCTTACCTCGAGGCAAGGACTCGCGTTGAGGCTCCCTTTAGCTCTAGAGCATGGCATGATGAGTTCCGCCCAGGCCACTAAAGCTCCGTGTGTAGCCAGAGAAAACACATTTTCTTCCCAGACCAATGCCTACAATAGCCAGGGGCCTGTCCACAGCAGAGAATTTCATGGAGCTTCAAGGCAACATGAATGGAGCTATCAAAAAGGATAAGGAAGTCTACTACCAACATGACCCCATTTCCATAGGCAAAAACAGCATACATCCCTGTGGTTTCAAACAACTCAGAAGAGACACAGAGTACACACTGGTTGCTTCCCTGAATCAACTTCTCGATGTAGGGTGTTCTGCATGTAGTGAACCGCCTCAACCAAGGAACGCCCTAGCTAGGCCCCTAAACCCGTGCCTCTTCAAAAGCCTTCAGTGCTGTAGGAAAAACTGTGCTTTAGTTGCAATAGGAACGCAAGGCGTCTTTCTCCTGGAGGCAGGGTGACTTCAGCTAGGAGGTCCTGGATGGAAGGAGAAGCCTAGTGTTTTTCTCAGTGCAGCCCAGACTAGGGAATGAGTGCGACTTCCACGGCATGTTGGAATTTATTAGAACGGTGCTCATGAATCTGTGCGAGTGCTGGGTAAATCAAGATGTCCCAAGAAAGAGTGCAGTGTGTTGCCCATGACTCAGCAGACCCAGAGGACCTCCGAGAGACCTATGGGCTTCGTTGTTTCTCAGCAAGCCAACAAGGTGTGGAAGTAGTCAGGGATCTTGGAACGAAAATGATGCTCCCCCGAGCGTCCTAGGAATGCTGAGAAGGGTACTTCCTTTAAAATAAAGCAGAACAGCGACTAAGAGCTCATGGAGAGAGCTGCATGCCTCCCTTTCTGCATGGCTACTCAGAGCCTTACCTCGAGGACAGGACAGATTTGAGATTCCCTTTAGCTCTAGAGCATGGCAAGATGAGTCCCACACCGGACTATGAAGCACACTGTGTAGCCAGAGAAAACACATTTTCTTCCCAGACCAATGCCTACAATAGCCAGGGGCCTGTCAACAGCAGAGAATTCAGGGATCTTCAAGGCGGCATGAATGGAGCTTTCAAAATGAAAAAGCAAGTCTACTACCAACCTGCCCCCATTTCCATAGGCACAAACAGCATACATCCCTGTGGTTTCAAAGAACTCAAAAGAGACACAGAGTACACATTGGTTCCTTCCCTGAATCACATTCTCGAGGCAGAGTGTTCTGCATGTGGTGAACGGCCTCATCCAAGTAACACCCTAGCTAGGCCTCTGGCCCCGTGTCTCTTCAAAGGCCTGCAGTGCTATAGGAAAAACTGTGCTTTAGTTGCAAAAGGAAAGCAAGCCGTCTTACTCCTGGAGGCAGGGTGACTTCAGGTAGGAGGTCCTGATTGGAAGGAGAAGCCTAGTGTTTTTCTCTGTGCAGCTCAGACTAGGGATTGAGTGCGATTTCCACGGCATGTTGGAACTTGCTTGAACGTTGCTCTTGAACCTGTGCGAGTGCTGTGAATCAAGATATCACAAGAAAGAGTGCAGTGTGTTGCCCATGACTCAGCAGACACAGAGGACCTCCGTGGGACCTATGGGCCTCGTTGTTGTTCAGCGGGCCTACAGGGGTGTGGAGGTACTCAGTGATCTTGGAACTAAAATGATGCTCACCCGAGGGGGATAGGAGTCCTGAAAAGGGTACTTCCTTTAAAATAAAGGAAAATAGCGACTAAGAGCACATGGAAAGAGCTGCATGCCTCCCTTTCTGCATGGCCACTCGGGGCCTCACCACGAGGCAAGGACAGATTTGAGATTCCCTTTAACTCTAGAGCATGGCAAGATGAGTCCCACCGCGGACTATGAAGCACACTGTGTAGCCAGAGAAAACACATTTTCTTCCCAGACCAATGCATACAATAGCCAGGGGCCTGTGAACAGCAGAGTATTTCAGGGAGCTTCAAGGAGGCCTGAATGGAGCTATCAAAATGGATATGGAAGTCTACTACCAACATGAGCCCATTTCCATAGGCAAAAACAGCATACATCCCTGTGGTGTCAAACAACTCAAAAGAGACACAGAGTACACACTGGTTCCTTCCCTGAATCAAATTCTCGAGGCAGGGTGTTCTGCATGTAGTGAACCGCCTCAACCAAGGAACGCCCTAGCTAGGCCCCTAAACCCGTGCCTCTTCAAAAGCCTTCAGTGCTGTAGGAAAAACTGTGCTTTAGTTGCAATAGGAACGCAAGGCGTCTTTCTCCTGGAGGCAGGGTGACTTCAGCTAGGAGGTCCTGGATGGAAGGAGAAGCCTAGTGTTTTTCTCAGTGCAGCCCAGACTAGGGAATGAGTGCGACTTCCACGGCATGTTGGAATTTATTAGAACGGTGCTCATGAATCTGTGCGAGTGCTGGGTAAATCAAGATGTCCCAAGAAAGAGTGCAGTGTGTTGCCCATCACTCAGCAGACCCAGAGGACCTCCGAGAGACCTATGGGCTTCGTTGTTTCTCAGCAAGCCAACAAGGTGTGGAAGTAGTCAGGGATCTTGGAACGAAAATGATGCTCCCCCGAGCGTCCTAGGAATGCTGAAATGGGTACTTCCTTTAAAATAAAGCAGAACAGCGACTAAGAGCTCATGGAAAGAGCTGCCTGCCTCCCTTTCTGCATGGCTACTCAGGGCCTTACCTCAGGGCAAGGACTCAGGTTGAGATTCCCTTTAGCTCTAGAGCATGGCATGATGAGTTCCGCCCAGGCCACTAAAGCTCCGTGTGTAGCCAGAGAAAACACATTTTCTTCCCAGACCAATGCCTACAATAGCCAGGGGCCTGTCAACAGCAGAGAATTTCAGGGAGCTTCAAGGCAGCATGAATGGAGCTATCAAAATGGATAAGGAAGTCTACTACCAACATGCCCCCATTTCCATAGGCACAGGCAGCATACATCCGTCTGGTTTCTAACAAGACAAAAGAGACACAGCGTACCCACTAGTTCCTTCCCTGAATCAAAATCGCCTGGCAGGGTGTTCTGCATCTAGAGAACTGCCACAACCAAGGAACGCCCTAGCTAGGCCTGTGGGCCCGTGCCTCTTCAAAAGCTTGCAGTGCTATAGGAAAAATTGTGCTCTTGTTGCAATAGGAACGCAAGGCGTCATTCTCTTGCAGGCAGGGTGACTTCAGGTAGGAGGTCCTGGAAGGAAGGCGCAGCCTAGTGTTTTTCTCAGTGTAGCTCAGACTAGGGAATGTGTGCGACTTCCGCAGCAAGTTGGAACTTGCCCAAACGGTGCTCGTGAACCTATGCGAGTGCTGTGAAATCAAGATATCCTAAGAAAGAGTGCAGTGTGTTGCCCATGACTCAACAGACACAGGGGACCTCCCAGGGACCTATGGGCCTCGTTGTTGTTCAGCAGGCCACAGTTTGTGGAGGTACTCAGTGAACTTGGAACTAAAATGATGCTCACCCGAGGGGCCTAGGATTCCTGAAAAGGGTACATCCTTTAAAATAAAGCAGAACAGCGACTAAGAGCTCATGGAGAGAGCTGCATGCCTCCCTTTCTGCATGGCTACTCAGAGCCTTACCTCGAGGACAGGACAGATTTGAGATTCCCTTTAGCTCTAGAGCATGGCAAGATGAGTCCCACACCGGACTGTGAAGCACACTGTGTAGCCAGAGAAAACACATTTTCTTCCCAGACCAATGCCTACAATAGCCAGGGGCCTGTCAACAGCAGAGAATTCAGGGATCTTCAAGGCGGCATGAATGGAGCTTTCAAAATGAAAAAGCAAGTCTACTTCCAACATGCCCCCATTTCCATAGGCACAAACAGCATACATCCCTGTGGTTTCAAAGAACTCAAAAGAGACACAGAGTACACATTGGTTCCTTCCCTGAATCACATTCTCGAG
Source organism: Balaenoptera physalus (assembly GCF_965194825.1). NCBI lineage: Eukaryota > Metazoa > Chordata > Mammalia > Artiodactyla > Balaenopteridae > Balaenoptera > Balaenoptera physalus. The sequence continues at coordinate 33,433 of NW_028125978.1, read as the reverse complement.
GCAGAGTGTTCTGCATGTGGTGAACGGCCTCATCCAAGGAACACCCTAGTTAGGCCTGGGGCCGGTGCCTCTTCAAAAGCCTGAAAAGCGTACTGGCGTTAAAATGCTGAAGATAAGCGACTACGGCCTCATGGAAACTGCTACACGCCCGGGTGCTACAGGAAAGACTGTGCTTTAGTTGCAATACGAACGCAACCGATTTTTTCCTGGAGGCAGGGTGACTTCAGGTAGGAGGTCCTGGAAGGAAGGTGAAGCCTAGTGTTTTTCTCAGTTCAGCTCAGACTAGGGAATGTGTGAGACTTCCACAGCAAGTTGGATCTTGCCAAAACAGTGCTCGTGAACCTGTGCGAGTGCTGTGAATCAAGATATCACAAGAAAGAGTGCAGTGTGTTGCCCATGATTCAGCAGACACAGAAGACCTCCGAGGGACCTATGGTCCACGTTGTTCTCAGCAGGGCTACAGAGGTGTGGAGGTAGTCAGGGATATTGGAACGAAAATGCTCCCTCGAGGGTCCTAGGAGTGCTGAAAAGGGTCCTTCCTTTAAAATAAAGCAGAACAGCGACTATGAGCTCATGGAAAGAGCTGCATGCCTCTCTTTCCCCATGGCTACTCAGGGCCTTACCTCGAGGCAAGGACTCAGGTTGAGATTCCCTTTAGCTATATAGCATGGCATGATGAGTTCCGCCCAGGCCACTAAAGCTCCGTGTGTAGCCAGAGACAACACATTTTCTTCCCAGACCAATGCCTACAATAGCCAGGAGACTGTCAACAGCAGAGAATTTCAGGGAGCTTCAAGGCAGCATGAATGGAGCTATCAAAATGGATAAGGAAGTCTACTACCAACATGCCCCCATTTCCATAGGCACAGGCAGCATACATCCCTCTGGTTTCTAACAAGACAAAAGAGACACAGCGTACCCACTAGTTCCTTCCCTGAATCAAAATCGCCTGGCAGGGTGTTCTGCATCTAGAGAACTGCCACAACCAAGGAACGCCCTAGCTAGGCCTGTGGGCCCGTGCCTCTTCAAAAGCTTGCAGTGCTATAGGAAAAATTGTGCTCTTGTTGCAATAGGAACGCAAGGCGTCATTCTCTTGCAGGCAGGGTGACTTCAGGTAGGAGGTCCTGGAAGGAAGGCGCAGCCTAGTGTTTTTCTCAGTGTAGCTCAGACTAGGGAATGTGTGCGACTTCCGCAGCAAGTTGGAACTTGCCCAAACGGTGCTCGTGAACCTATGCGAGTGCTGTGAAATCAAGATATCCTAAGAAAGAGTGCAGTGTGTTGCCCATGACTCAACAGACACAGGGGACCTCCCAAGGACCTATGGGCCTCGTTGTTGTTCAGCAGGCCACAGTTTGTGGAGGTACTCAGTGAACTTGGAACTAAAATGATGCTCACCCGAGGGGCCTAGGATTCCTGAAAAGGGTACATCCTTTAAAATAAAGCAGAACAGCGACTAAGAGCTCATGGAGAGAGCTGCATGCCTCCCTTTCTGCATGGCTACTCAGAGCCTTACCTCGAGGACAGGACAGATTTGAGATTCCCTTTAGCTCTAGAGCATGGCAAGATGAGTCCCACACCGGACTATGAAGCACACTGTGTAGCCAGAGAAAACACATTTTCTTCCCAGACCAATGCCTACAATAGCCAGGGGCCTGTCAACAGCAGAGAATTCAGGGATCTTCAAGGCGGCATGAATGGAGCTTTCAAAATGAAAAAGCAAGTCTACTACCAACCTGCCCCCATTTCCATAGGCACAAACAGCATACATCCCTGTGGTTTCAAAGAACTCAAAAGAGACACAGAGTACACATTGGTTCCTTCCCTGAATCACATTCTCGAGGCAGAGTGTTCTGCATGTGGTGAACGGCCTCATCCAAGTAACACCCTAGCTAGGCCTCTGGGCCCGTGTCTCTTCAAAGGCCTGCAGTGCTATAGGAAAAACTGTGCTTTAGTTGCAAAAGGAAAGCAAGCCGTCTTACTCCTGGAGGCAGGGTGACTTCAGGTAGGAGGTCCTGATTGGAAGGAGAAGCCTAGTGTTTTTCTCTGTGCAGCTCAGACTAGGGATTGAGTGCGATTTCCACGGCATGTTGGAACTTGCTTGAACGTTGCTCTTGAACCTGTGCGAGTGCTGTGAATCAAGATATCACAAGAAAGAGTGCAGTGTGTTGCCCATGACTCAGCAGACACAGAGGACCTCCGTGGGACCTATGGGCCTCGTTGTTGTTCAGCGGGCCTACAGGGGTGTGGAGGTACTCAGTGATCTTGGAACTAAAATGATGCTCACCCGAGGGGGTTAGGAGTCCTGAAAAGGGTACTTCCTTTAAAATAAAGCCAAATAGCGACTAAGAGCACATGGAAAGAGCTGCATGCCTCCCTTTCTGCATGGCCACTCGGGGCCTCACCACGAGGCAAGGACAGATTTGAGATTCCCTTTAACTCTAGAGCATGGCAAGATGAGTCCCACCACGGACTATGAAGCACACTGTGTAGCCAGAGAAAACACATTTTCTTCCCAGACCAATGCGTACAATAGCCAGGGGCCTGTGAACAGCAGAGTATTTCAGGGAGCTTCAAGGAGGCCTGAATGGAGCTATCAAAATGGATATGGAAGTCTACTACCAACATGAGCCCATTTCCATAGGCACAAACAGCATACATCCCTGTGGTGTCAAACAACTCAAAAGAGACACAGAGTACACATTGGTTCCTTCCCTGAATCAAATTCTCGAGGCACGGTGTTCTGCATGTAGTGAACCGCCTCAACCAAGGAACGCCCTAGTTAGGCCTGGGGCCGGTGCCTCTTCAAAAGCCTGAAAAGCGTACTGGCGTTAAAATGCTGAAGATAAGCGACTACGGCCTCATGGAAACTGCTACACGCCCGGGTGCTACAGGAAAGACTGTGCTTTAGTTGCAATACGAACGCAACCGATTTTTTCCTGGAGGCAGGGTGACTTCAGGTAGGAGGTCCTGGAAGGAAGGTGAAGCCTAGTGTTTTTCTCAGTTCAGCTCAGACTAGGGAATGTGTGAGACTTCCACAGCAAGTTGGATCTTGCCAAAACAGTGCTCGTGAACCTGTGCGAGTGCTGTGAATCAAGATATCACAAGAAAGAGTGCAGTGTGTTGCCCATGATTCAGCAGACACGGAAGACCTCCGAGGGACCTATGGTCCACGTTGTTCTCAGCAGGGCTACAGAGGTGTGGAGGTAGTCAGGGATATTGGAACGAAAATGCTCCCTCGAGGGTCCTAGGAGTGCTGAAAAGGGTCCTTCCTTTAAAATAAAGCAGAACAGCGTCTATGAGCTCATGGAAAGAGCTGCATGCCTCTCTTTCCCCATGGCTACTCAGGGCCTTACCTCGAGGCAAGGACTCGCGTTGAGGCTCCCTTTAGCTCTAGAGCATGGCATGATGAGTTCCGCCCAGGCCACTAAAGCTCCGTGTGTAGCCAGAGAAAACACATTTTCTTCCCAGACCAATGCCTACAATAGCCAGGGGCCTGTCCACAGCAGAGAATTTCATGGAGCTTCAAGGCAACATGAATGGAGCTATCAAAAAGGATAAGGAAGTCTACTACCAACATGACCCCATTTCCATAGGCAAAAACAGCATACATCCCTGTGGTTTCAAACAACTCAGAAGAGACACAGAGTACACACTGGTTGCTTCCCTGAATCAACTTCTCGATGTAGGGTGTTCTGCATGTAGTGAACCGCCTCAACCAAGGAACGCCCTAGCTAGGCCCCTAAACCCGTGCCTCTTCAAAAGCCTTCAGTGCTGTAGGAAAAACTGTGCTTTAGTTGCAATAGGAACGCAAGGCGTCTTTCTCCTGGAGGCAGGGTGACTTCAGCTAGGAGGTCCTGGATGGAAGGAGAAGCCTAGTGTTTTTCTCAGTGCAGCCCAGACTAGGGAATGAGTGCGACTTCCACGGCATGTTGGAATTTATTAGAACGGTGCTCATGAATCTGTGCGAGTGCTGGGTAAATCAAGATGTCCCAAGAAAGAGTGCAGTGTGTTGCCCATGACTCAGCAGACCCAGAGGACCTCCGAGAGACCTATGGGCTTCGTTGTTTCTCAGCAAGCCAACAAGGTGTGGAAGTAGTCAGGGATCTTGGAACGAAAATGATGCTCCCCCGAGCGTCCTAGGAATGCTGAGAAGGGTACTTCCTTTAAAATAAAGCAGAACAGCGACTAAGAGCTCATGGAAAGAGCTGCCTGCCTCCCTTTCTGCATGGCTACTCAGGGCCTTACCTCAGGGCAAGGACTCAGGTTGAGATTCCCTTTAGCTCTAGAGCATGGCATGATGAGTTCCGCCCAGGCCACTAAAGCTCCGTGTGTAGCCAGAGAAAACACATTTTCTTCCCAGACCAATGCCTACAATAGCCAGGGGCCTGTCAACAGCAGAGAATTTCAGGGAGCTTCAAGGCAGCATGAATGGAGCTATCAAAATGGATAAGGAAGTCTACTACCAACATGCCCCCATTTCCATAGGCACAGGCAGCATACATCCGTCTGGTTTCTAACAAGACAAAAGAGACACAGCGTACCCACTAGTTCCTTCCCTGAATCAAAATCGCCTGGCAGGGTGTTCTGCATCTAGAGAACTGCCACAACCAAGGAACGCCCTAGCTAGGCCTGTGGGCCCGTGCCTCTTCAAAAGCTTGCAGTGCTATAGGAAAAATTGTGCTCTTGTTGCAATAGGAACGCAAGGCGTCATTCTCTTGCAGGCAGGGTGACTTCAGGTAGGAGGTCCTGGAAGGAAGGCGCAGCCTAGTGTTTTTCTCAGTGTAGCTCAGACTAGGGAATGTGTGCGACTTCCGCAGCAAGTTGGAACTTGCCCAAACGGTGCTCGTGAACCTATGCGAGTGCTGTGAAATCAAGATATCCTAAGAAAGAGTGCAGTGTGTTGCCCATGACTCAACAGACACAGGGGACCTCCCAGGGACCTATGGGCCTCGTTGTTGTTCAGCAGGCCACAGTTTGTGGAGGTACTCAGTGAACTTGGAACTAAAATGATGCTCACCCGAGGGGCCTAGGATTCCTGAAAAGGGTACATCCTTTAAAATAAAGCAGAACAGCGACTAAGAGCTCATGGAGAGAGCTGCATGCCTCCCTTTCTGCATGGCTACTCAGAGCCTTACCTCGAGGACAGGACAGATTTGAGATTCCCTTTAGCTCTAGAGCATGGCAAGATGAGTCCCACACCGGACTGTGAAGCACACTGTGTAGCCAGAGAAAACACATTTTCTTCCCAGACCAATGCCTACAATAGCCAGGGGCCTGTCAACAGCAGAGAATTCAGGGATCTTCAAGGCGGCATGAATGGAGCTTTCAAAATGAAAAAGCAAGTCTACTTCCAACATGCCCCCATTTCCATAGGCACAAACAGCATACATCCCTGTGGTTTCAAAGAACTCAAAAGAGACACAGAGTACACATTGGTTCCTTCCCTGAATCACATTCTCGAGGCAGAGTGTTCTGCATGTGGTGAACGGCCTCATCCAAGGAACACCCTAGCTAGGCCTCTGGGCCCGTGTCTCTTCAAAAGCCTGCAGTGCTATAGGAAAAACTGTGCTTTAGTTGCAAAAGGAAAGCAAGCCGTCTTACTCCTGGAGGCAGGGTGACTTCAGGTAGGAGGTCCTGATTGGAAGGAGAAGCCTAGTGTTTTTCTCTGTGCAGCTCAGACTAGGGATTGAGTGCGATTTACACGGCATGTTGGAACTTGCTTGAACGTTGCTCTTGAACCTGTGCGAGTGCTGTGAATCAAGATATCACAAGAAAGAGTGCAGTGTGTTGCCCATGACTCAGCAGACACAGAGGACCTCCGTGGGACCTATGGGCCTCGTTGTTGTTCAGCGGGCCTACAGGGGTGTGGAGGTACTCAGTGATCTTGGAACTAAAATGATGCTCACCCGAGGGGGATAGAAGTCCTGAAAAGGGTACTTCCTTTAAAATAAAGCCAAATAGCGACTAAGAGCACATGGAAAGAGCTGCATGCCTCCCTTTCTGCATGGCCACTCGGGGCCTCACCACGAGGCAAGGACAGATTTGAGATTCCCTTTAACTCTAGAGCATGGCAAGATGAGTCCCACCGCGGACTATGAAGCACACTGTGTAGCCAGAGAAAACACATTTTCTTCCCAGACCAATGCGTACAATAGCCAGGGGCCTGTGAACAGCAGAGTATTTCAGGGAGCTTCAAGGAGGCCTGAATGGAGCTATCAAAATGGATATGGAAGTCTACTACCAACATGAGCCCATTTCCATAGGCACAAACAGCATACATCCCTGTGGTGTCAAACAACTCAAAAGAGACACAGAGTACACACTGGTTCCTTCCCTGAATCAAATTCTCGAGGCACGGTGTTCTGCATGTAGTGAACCGCCTCAACCAAGGAACGCCCTAGTTAGGCCTGGGGCCGGTGCCTCTTCAAAAGCCTGAAAAGCGTACTGGCGTTAAAATGCTGAAGATAAGCGACTACGGCCTCATGGAAACTGCTACACGCCCGGGTGCTACAGGAAAGACTGTGCTTTAGTTGCAATACGAACGCAACCGATTTTTTCCTGGAGGCAGGGTGACTTCAGGTAGGAGGTCCTGGAAGGAAGGTGAAGCCTAGTGTTTTTCTCAGTTCAGCTCAGACTAGGGAATGTGTGAGACTTCCACAGCAAGTTGGATCTTGCCAAAACAGTGCTCGTGAACCTGTGCGAGTGCTGTGAATCAAGATATCACAAGAAAGAGTGCAGTGTGTTGCCCATGATTCAGCAGACACAGAAGACCTCCGAGGGACCTATGGTCCACGTTGTTCTCAGCAGGGCTACAGAGGTGTGGAGGTAGTCAGGGATATTGGAACGAAAATGCTCCCTCGAGGGTCCTAGGAGTGCTGAAAAGGGTCCTTCCTTTAAAATAAAGCAGAACAGCGTCTATGAGCTCATGGAAAGAGCTGCATGCCTCTCTTTCCCCATGGCTACTCAGGGCCTTACCTCGAGGCAAGGACTCGCGTTGAGGCTCCCTTTAGCTCTAGAGCATGGCATGATGAGTTCCGCCCAGGCCACTAAAGCTCCGTGTGTAGCCAGAGAAAACACATTTTCTTCCCAGACCAATGCCTACAATAGCCAGGGGCCTGTCCACAGCAGAGAATTTCATGGTGCTTCAAGGCAACATGAATGGAGCTATCAAAAAGGATAAGGAAGTCTACTACCAACATGACCCCATTTCCATAGGCAAAAACAGCATACATCCCTGTGGTTTCAAACAACTCAGAAGAGACACAGAGTACACACTGGTTGCTTCCCTGAATCAACTTCTCGATGTAGGGTGTTCTGCATGTAGTGAACCGCCTCAACCAAGGAACGCCCTAGCTAGGCCCCTAAACCCGTGCCTCTTCAAAAGCCTTCAGTGCTGTAGGAAAAACTGTGCTTTAGTTGCAATAGGAACGCAAGGCGTCTTTCTCCTGGAGGCAGGGTGACTTCAGCTAGGAGGTCCTGGATGGAAGGAGAAGCCTAGTGTTTTTCTCAGTGCAGCCCAGACTAGGGAATGAGTGCGACTTCCACGGCATGTTGGAATTTATTAGAACGGTGCTCATGAATCTGTGCGAGTGCTGGGTAAATCAAGATGTCCCAAGAAAGAGTGCAGTGTGTTGCCCATGACTCAGCAGACCCAGAGGACCTCCGAGAGACCTATGGGCTTCGTTGTTTCTCAGCAAGCCAACAAGGTGTGGAAGTAGTCAGGGATCTTGGAACGAAAATGATGCTCCCCCGAGCGTCCTAGGAATGCTGAGAAGGGTACTTCCTTTAAAATAAAGCAGAACAGCGACTAAGAGCTCATGGAAAGAGCTGCCTGCCTCCCTTTCTGCATGGCTACTCAGGGCCTTACCTCAGGGCAAGGACTCAGGTTGAGATTCCCTTTAGCTCTAGAGCATGGCATGATGAGTTCCGCCCAGGCCACTAAAGCTCCGTGTGTAGCCAGAGAAAACACATTTTCTTCCCAGACCAATGCCTACAATAGCCAGGGGCCTGTCAACAGCAGAGAATTTCAGGGAGCTTCAAGGCAGCATGAATGGAGCTATCAAAATGGATAAGGAAGTCTACTACCAACATGCCCCCATTTCCATAGGCACAGGCAGCATACATCCGTCTGGTTTCTAACAAGACAAAAGAGACACAGCGTACCCACTAGTTCCTTCCCTGAATCAAAATCGCCTGGCAGGGTGTTCTGCATCTAGAGAACTGCCACAACCAAGGAACGCCCTAGCTAGGCCTGTGGGCCCGTGCCTCTTCAAAAGCTTGCAGTGCTATAGGAAAAATTGTGCTCTTGTTGCAATAGGAACGCAAGGCGTCATTCTCTTGCAGGCAGGGTGACTTCAGGTAGGAGGTCCTGGAAGGAAGGCGCAGCCTAGTGTTTTTCTCAGTGTAGCTCAGACTAGGGAATGTGTGCGACTTCCGCAGCAAGTTGGAACTTGCCCAAACGGTGCTCGTGAACCTATGCGAGTGCTGTGAAATCAAGATATCCTAAGAAAGAGTGCAGTGTGTTGCCCATGACTCAACAGACACAGGGGACCTCCCAGGGACCTATGGGCCTCGTTGTTGTTCAGCAGGCCACAGTTTGTGGAGGTACTCAGTGAACTTGGAACTAAAATGATGCTCACCCGAGGGGCCTAGGATTCCTGAAAAGGGTACATCCTTTAAAATAAAGCAGAACAGCGACTAAGAGCTCATGGAGAGAGCTGCATGCCTCCCTTTCTGCATGGCTACTCAGAGCCTTACCTCGAGGACAGGACAGATTTGAGATTCCCTTTAGCTCTAGAGCATGGCAAGATGAGTCCCACACCGGACTGTGAAGCACACTGTGTAGCCAGAGAAAACACATTTTCTTCCCAGACCAATGCCTACAATAGCCAGGGGCCTGTCAACAGCAGAGAATTCAGGGATCTTCAAGGCGGCATGAATGGAGCTTTCAAAATGAAAAAGCAAGTCTACTTCCAACATGCCCCCATTTCCATAGGCACAAACAGCATACATCCCTGTGGTTTCAAAGAACTCAAAAGAGACACAGAGTACACATTGGTTCCTTCCCTGAATCACATTCTCGAGGCAGAGTGTTCTGCATGTGGTGAACGGCCTCATCCAAGGAACACCCTAGCTAGGCCTCTGGGCCCGTGTCTCTTCAAAAGCCTGCAGTGCTATAGGAAAAACTGTGCTTTAGTTGCAAAAGGAAAGCAAGCCGTCTTACTCCTGGAGGCAGGGTGACTTCAGGTAGGAGGTCCTGATTGGAAGGAGAAGCCTAGTGTTTTTCTCTGTGCAGCTCAGACTAGGGATTGAGTGCGATTTCCACGGCATGTTGGAACTTGCTTGAACGTTGCTCTTGAACCTGTGCGAGTGCTGTGAATCAAGATATCACAAGAAAGAGTGCAGTGTGTTGCCCATGACTCAGCAGACACAGAGGACCTCCGTGGGACCTATGGGCCTCGTTGTTGTTCAGCGGGCCTACAGGGGTGTGGAGGTACTCAGTGATCTTGGAACTAAAATGATGCTCACCCGAGGGGGTTAGGAGTCCTGAAAAGGGTACTTCCTTTAAAATAAATCAAAATAGCGACTAAGAGCACATGGAAAGAGCTGCATGCCTCCCTTTCTGCATGGCCACTCGGGGCCTCACCACGAGGCAAGGACAGATTTGAGATTCCCTTTAACTCTAGAGCATGGCAAGATGAGTCCCACCGCGGACTATGAAGCACACTGTGTAGCCAGAGAAAACACATTTTCTTCCCAGACCAAGGCGTACAATAGCCAGGGGCCTGTGAACAGCAGAGAATTTCAGGGAGCTTCAAGGCAGCCTGAATGGAGATATCCAAATGGATAAGGAAGTCTACTACCAACATGAGCCCATTTCCATAGGCAAAAACAGCATACATCCCTGTGGTTTCAAACAACTCAAAAGAGACACAGAGTACACACTGGTTCCTTCCCTGAATCAAATTCTCGAGGCAGGGTGTTCTGCATGTAGTGAACCGCCTCAACCAAGGAACGCCCTAGTTAGGCCTGGGGCCGGTGCCTCTTCAAAAGCCTGAAAAGCGTACTGGCGTTAAAATGCTGAAGATAAGCGACTACGGCCTCATGGAAACTGCTACACGCCCGGGTGCTACAGGAAAGACTGTGCTTTAGTTGCAATACGAACGCAACCGATTTTTTCCTGGAGGCAGGGTGACTTCAGGTAGGAGGTCCTGGAAGGAAGGTGAAGCCTAGTGTTTTTCTCAGTTCAGCTCAGACTAGGGAATGTGTGAGACTTCCACAGCAAGTTGGATCTTGCCAAAACAGTGCTCGTGAACCTGTGCGAGTGCTGTGAATCAAGATATCACAAGAAAGAGTGCAGTGTGTTGCCCATGATTCAGCAGACACAGAAGACCTCCGAGGGACCTATGGTCCACGTTGTTCTCAGCAGGGCTACAGAGGTGTGGAGGTAGTCAGGGATATTGGAACGAAAATGCTCCCTCGAGGGTCCTAGGAGTGCTGAAAAGGGTCCTTCCTTTAAAATAAAGCAGAACAGCGACTATGAGCTCATGGAAAGAGCTGCATGCCTCTCTTTCCCCATGGCTACTCAGGGCCTTACCTCGAGGCAAGGACTCAGGTTGAGATTCCCTTTAGCTATATAGCATGGCATGATGAGTTCCGCCCAGGCCACTAAAGCTCCGTGTGTAGCCAGAGACAACACATTTTCTTCCCAGACCAATGCCTACAATAGCCAGGAGACTGTCAACAGCAGAGAATTTCAGGGAGCTTCAAGGCAGCATGAATGGAGCTATCAAAATGGATAAGGAAGTCTACTACCAACATGCCCCCATTTCCATAGGCACAGGCAGCATACATCCGTCTGGTTTCTAACAAGACAAAAGAGACACAGCGTACCCACTAGTTCCTTCCCTGAATCAAAATCGCCTGGCAGGGTGTTCTGCATCTAGAGAACTGCCACAACCAAGGAACGCCCTAGCTAGGCCTGTGGGCCCGTGCCTCTTCAAAAGCTTGCAGTGCTATAGGAAAAATTGTGCTCTTGTTGCAATAGGAACGCAAGGCGTCATTCTCTTGCAGGCAGGGTGACTTCAGGTAGGAGGTCCTGGAAGGAAGGCGCAGCCTAGTGTTTTTCTCAGTGTAGCTCAGACTAGGGAATGTGTGCGACTTCCGCAGCAAGTTGGAACTTGCCCAAACGGTGCTCGTGAACCTATGCGAGTGCTGTGAAATCAAGATATCCTAAGAAAGAGTGCAGTGTGTTGCCCATGACTCAACAGACACAGGGGACCTCCCAAGGACCTATGGGCCTCGTTGTTGTTCAGCAGGCCACAGTTTGTGGAGGTACTCAGTGAACTTGGAACTAAAATGATGCTCACCCGAGGGGCCTAGGATTCCTGAAAAGGGTACATCCTTTAAAATAAAGCAGAACAGCGACTAAGAGCTCATGGAGAGAGCTGCATGCCTCCCTTTCTGCATGGCTACTCAGAGCCTTACCTCGAGGACAGATTTGAGATTCCCTTTAGCTCTAGAGCATGGCAAGATGAGTCCCACACCGGACTATGAAGCACACTGTGTAGCCAGAGAAAACACATTTTCTTCCCAGACCAATGCCTACAATAGCCAGGGGCCTGTCAACAGCAGAGAATTCAGGGATCTTCAAGGCGGCATGAATGGAGCTTTCAAAATGAAAAAGCAAGTCTACTACCAACCTGCCCCCATTTCCATAGGCACAAACAGCATACATCCCTGTGGTTTCAAAGAACTCAAAAGAGACACAGAGTACACATTGGTTCCTTCCCTGAATCACATTCTCGAGGCAGAGTGTTCTGCATGTGGTGAACGGCCTCATCCAAGTAACACCCTAGCTAGGCCTCTGGGCCCGTGTCTCTTCAAAGGCCTGCAGTGCTATAGGAAAAACTGTGCTTTAGTTGCAAAAGGAAAGCAAGCCGTCTTACTCCTGGAGGCAGGGTGACTTCAGGTAGGAGGTCCTGATTGGAAGGAGAAGCCTAGTGTTTTTCTCTGTGCAGCTCAGACTAGGGATTGAGTGCGATTTCCACGGCATGTTGGAACTTGCTTGAACGTTGCTCTTGAACCTGTGCGAGTGCTGTGAATCAAGATATCACAAGAAAGAGTGCAGTGTGTTGCCCATGACTCAGCAGACACAGAGGACCTCCGTGGGACCTATGGGCCTCGTTGTTGTTCAGCGGGCCTACAGGGGTGTGGAGGTACTCAGTGATCTTGGAACTAAAATGATGCTCCCCCGAGGGGGATAGGAGTCCTGAAAAGGGTACTTCCTTTAAAATAAAGCCAAATAGCGACTAAGAGCACATGGAAAGAGCTGCATGCCTCCCTTTCTGCATGGCCACTCGGGGCCTCACCACGAGGCAAGGACAGATTTGAGATTCCCTTTAACTCTAGAGCATGGCAAGATGAGTCCCACCGCGGACTATGAAGCACACTGTGTAGCCAGAGAAAACACATTTTCTTCCCAGACCAATGCGTACAATAGCCAGGGGCCTGTGAACAGCAGAGTATTTCAGGGAGCTTCAAGGAGGCCTGAATGGAGCTATCAAAATGGATATGGAAGTCTACTACCAACATGAGCCCATTTCCATAGGCAAAAACAGCATACATCCCTGTGGTGTCAAACAACTCAAAAGAGACACAGAGTACACACTGGTTCCTTCCCTGAATCAAATTCTCGAGGCAGGGTGTTCTGCATGTAGTGAACCGCCTCAACCAAGGAACGCCCTAGTTAGGCCTGGGGCCGGTGCCTCTTCAAAAGCCTGAAAAGCGTACTGGCGTTAAAATGCTGAAGATAAGCGACTACGGCCTCATGGAAACTGCTACACGCCCGGGTGCTACAGGAAAGACTGTGCTTTAGTTGCAATACGAACGCAACCGATTTTTTCCTGGAGGCAGGGTGACTTCAGGTAGGAGGTCCTGGAAGGAAGGTGAAGCCTAGTGTTTTTCTCAGTTCAGCTCAGACTAGGGAATGTGTGAGACTTCCACAGCAAGTTGGATCTTGCCAAAACAGTGCTCGTGAACCTGTGCGAGTGCTGTGAATCAAGATATCCTAAGAAAGAGTGCAGTGTGTTGCCCATGATTCAGCAGACACAGAAGACCTCCGAGGGACCTATGGTCCACGTTGTTCTCAGCAGGGCTACAGAGGTGTGGAGGTAGTCAGGGATATTGGAACGAAAATGCTCCCTCGAGGGTCCTAGGAGTGCTGAAAAGGGTCCTTCCTTTAAAATAAAGCAGAACAGCGTCTATGAGCTCATGGAAAGAGCTGCATGCCTCTCTTTCCCCATGGCTACTCAGGGCCTTACCTCGAGGCAAGGACTCGCGTTGAGGCTCCCTTTAGCTCTAGAGCATGGCATGATGAGTTCCGCCCAGGCCACTAAAGCTCCGTGTGTAGCCAGAGAAAACACATTTTCTTCCCAGACCAATGCCTACAATAGCCAGGGGCCTGTCCACAGCAGAGAATTTCATGGAGCTTCAAGGCAACATGAATGGAGCTATCAAAAAGGATAAGGAAGTCTACTACCAACATGACCCCATTTCCATAGGCAAAAACAGCATACATCCCTGTGGTTTCAAACAACTCAGAAGAGACACAGAGTACACACTGGTTGCTTCCCTGAATCAACTTCTCGATGTAGGGTGTTCTGCATGTAGTGAACCGCCTCAACCAAGGAACGCCCTAGCTAGGCCCCTAAACCCGTGCCTCTTCAAAAGCCTTCAGTGCTGTAGGAAAAACTGTGCTTTAGTTGCAATAGGAACGCAAGGCGTCTTTCTCCTGGAGGCAGGGTGACTTCAGCTAGGAGGTCCTGGATGGAAGGAGAAGCCTAGTGTTTTTCTCAGTGCAGCCCAGACTAGGGAATGAGTGCGACTTCCACGGCATGTTGGAATTTATTAGAACGGTGCTCATGAATCTGTGCGAGTGCTGGGTAAATCAAGATGTCCCAAGAAAGAGTGCAGTGTGTTGCCCATGACTCAGCAGACCCAGAGGACCTCCGAGAGACCTATGGGCTTCGTTGTTTCTCAGCAAGCCAACAAGGTGTGGAAGTAGTCAGGGATCTTGGAACGAAAATGATGCTCCCCCGAGCGTCCTAGGAATGCTGAGAAGGGTACTTCCTTTAAAATAAAGCAGAACAGCGACTAAGAGCTCATGGAAAGAGCTGCCTGCCTCCCTTTCTGCATGGCTACTCAGGGCCTTACCTCAGGGCAAGGACTCAGGTTGAGATTCCCTTTAGCTCTAGAGCATGGCATGATGAGTTCCGCCCAGGCCACTAAAGCTCCGTGTGTAGCCAGAGAAAACACATTTTCTTCCCAGACCAATGCCTACAATAGCCAGGGGCCTGTCAACAGCAGAGAATTTCAGGGAGCTTCAAGGCAGCATGAATGGAGCTATCAAAATGGATAAGGAAGTCTACTACCAACATGCCCCCATTTCCATAGGCACAGGCAGCATACATCCGTCTGGTTTCTAACAAGACAAAAGAGACACAGCGTACCCACTAGTTCCTTCCCTGAATCAAAATCGCCTGGCAGGGTGTTCTGCATCTAGAGAACTGCCACAACCAAGGAACGCCCTAGCTAGGCCTGTGGGCCCGTGCCTCTTCAAAAGCTTGCAGTGCTATAGGAAAAATTGTGCTCTTGTTGCAATAGGAACGAAAGGCGTCATTCTCTTGCAGGCAGGGTGACTTCAGGTAGGAGGTCCTGGAAGGAAGGCGCAGCCTAGTGTTTTTCTCAGTGTAGCTCAGACTAGGGAATGTGTGCGACTTCCGCAGCAAGTTGGAACTTGCCCAAACGGTGCTCGTGAACCTATGCGAGTGCTGTGAAATCAAGATATCCTAAGAAAGAGTGCAGTGTGTTGCCCATGACTCAACAGACACAGGGGACCTCCCAGGGACCTATGGGCCTCGTTGTTGTTCAGCAGGCCACAGTTTGTGGAGGTACTCAGTGAACTTGGAACTAAAATGATGCTCACCCGAGGGGCCTAGGATTCCTGAAAAGGGTACATCCTTTAAAATAAAGCAGAACAGCGACTAAGAGCTCATGGAGAGAGCTGCATGCCTCCCTTTCTGCATGGCTACTCAGAGCCTTACCTCGAGGACAGGACAGATTTGAGATTCCCTTTAGCTCTAGAGCATGGCAAGATGAGTCCCACACCGGACTGTGAAGCACACTGTGTAGCCAGAGAAAACACATTTTCTTCCCAGACCAATGCCTACAATAGCCAGGGGCCTGTCAACAGCAGAGAATTCAGGGATCTTCAAGGCGGCATGAATGGAGCTTTCAAAATGAAAAAGCAAGTCTACTTCCAACATGCCCCCATTTCCATAGGCACAAACAGCATACATCCCTGTGGTTTCAAAGAACTCAAAAGAGACACAGAGTACACATTGGTTCCTTCCCTGAATCACATTCTCGAGGCAGAGTGTTCTGCATGTGGTGAACGGCCTCATCCAAGGAACACGCTAGCTAGGCCTCTGGGCCCGTGTCTCTTCAAAAGCCTGCAGTGCTATAGGAAAAACTGTGCTTTAGTTGCAAAAGGAAAGCAAGCCGTCTTACTCCTGGAGGCAGGGTGACTTCAGGTAGGAGGTCCTGATTGGAAGGAGAAGCCTAGTGTTTTTCTCTGTGCAGCTCAGACTAGGGATTGAGTGCGATTTCCACGGCATGTTGGAACTTGCTTGAACGTTGCTCTTGAACCTGTGCGAGTGCTGTGAATCAAGATATCACAAGAAAGAGTGCAGTGTGTTGCCCATGACTCAGCAGACACAGAGGACCTCCGTGGGACCTATGGGCCTCGTTGTTGTTCAGCGGGCCTACAGGGGTGTGGAGGTACTCAGTGATCTTGGAACTAAAATGATGCTCACCCGAGGGGGTTAGGAGTCCTGAAAAGGGTACTTCCTTTAAAATAAAGCAAAATAGCGACTAAGAGCACATGGAAAGAGCTGCATGCCTCCCTTTCTGCATGGCCACTCGGGGCCTCACCACGAGGCAAGGACAGATTTGAGATTCCCTTTAACTCTAGAGCATGGCAAGATGAGTCCCACCGCGGACTATGAAGCACACTGTGTAGCCAGAGAAAACACATTTTCTTCCCAGACCAAGGCGTACAATAGCCAGGGGCCTGTGAACAGCAGAGAATTTCAGGGAGCTTCAAGGCAGCCTGAATGGAGATATCCAAATGGATAAGGAAGTCTACTACCAACATGAGCCCATTTCCATAGGCAAAAACAGCATACATCCCTGTGGTTTCAAACAACTCAAAAGAGACACAGAGTACACACTGGTTCCTTCCCTGAATCAAATTCTCGAGGCAGGGTGTTCTGCATGTAGTGAACCGCCTCAACCAAGGAACGCCCTAGTTAGGCCTGGGGCCGGTGCCTCTTCAAAAGCCTGAAAAGCGTACTGGCGTTAAAATGCTGAAGATAAGCGACTACGGCCTCATGGAAACTGCCACATGCCCGGGTGCTACAGGAAAGACTGTGCTTTAGTTGCAATACGAACGCAACCGATTTTTTCCTGGAGGCAGGGTGACTTCAGGTAGGAGGTCCTGGAAGGAAGGTGAAGCCTAGTGTTTTTCTCAGTTCAGCTC
Source organism: Balaenoptera physalus (assembly GCF_965194825.1). Classification (NCBI taxonomy): domain Eukaryota; kingdom Metazoa; phylum Chordata; class Mammalia; order Artiodactyla; family Balaenopteridae; genus Balaenoptera; species Balaenoptera physalus. The sequence continues at coordinate 16,833 of NW_028125978.1, read as the reverse complement.
AGACTAGGGAATGTGTGAGACTTCCACAGCAAGTTGGATCTTGCCAAAACAGTGCTCGTGAACCTGTGCGAGTGCTGTGAATCAAGATATCCTAAGAAAGAGTGCAGTGTGTTGCCCATGATTCAGCAGACACAGAAGACCTCCGAGGGACCTATGGTCCACGTTGTTCTCAGCAGGGCTACAGAGGTGTGGAGGTAGTCAGGGATATTGGAACGAAAATGCTCCCTCGAGGGTCCTAGGAGTGCTGAAAAGGGTCCTTCCTTTAAAATAAAGCAGAACAGCGTCTATGAGCTCATGGAAAGAGCTGCATGCCTCTCTTTCCCCATGGCTACTCAGGGCCTTACCTCGAGGCAAGGACTCGCGTTGAGGCTCCCTTTAGCTCTAGAGCATGGCATGATGAGTTCCGCCCAGGCCACTAAAGCTCCGTGTGTAGCCAGAGAAAACACATTTTCTTCCCAGACCAATGCCTACAATAGCCAGGGGCCTGTCCACAGCAGAGAATTTCATGGAGCTTCAAGGCAACATGAATGGAGCTATCAAAAAGGATAAGGAAGTCTACTACCAACATGACCCCATTTCCATAGGCAAAAACAGCATACATCCCTGTGGTTTCAAACAACTCAGAAGAGACACAGAGTACACACTGGTTGCTTCCCTGAATCAACTTCTCGATGTAGGGTGTTCTGCATGTAGTGAACCGCCTCAACCAAGGAACGCCCTAGCTAGGCCCCTAAACCCGTGCCTCTTCAAAAGCCTTCAGTGCTGTAGGAAAAACTGTGCTTTAGTTGCAATAGGAACGCAAGGCGTCTTTCTCCTGGAGGCAGGGTGACTTCAGCTAGGAGGTCCTGGATGGAAGGAGAAGCCTAGTGTTTTTCTCAGTGCAGCCCAGACTAGGGAATGAGTGCGACTTCCACGGCATGTTGGAATTTATTAGAACGGTGCTCATGAATCTGTGCGAGTGCTGGGTAAATCAAGATGTCCCAAGAAAGAGTGCAGTGTGTTGCCCATGACTCAGCAGACCCAGAGGACCTCCGAGAGACCTATGGGCTTCGTTGTTTCTCAGCAAGCCAACAAGGTGTGGAAGTAGTCAGGGATCTTGGAACGAAAATGATGCCCCCCCGAGCGTCCTAGGAATGCTGAAAAGGGTACTTCCTTTAAAATAAAGCAGAACAGCGACTAAGAGCTCATGGAAAGAGCTGCCTGCCTCCCTTTCTGCATGGCTACTCAGGGCCTTACCTCAGGGCAAGGACTCAGGTTGAGATTCCCTTTAGCTCTAGAGCATGGCATGATGAGTTCCGCCCAGGCCACTAAAGCTCCGTGTGTAGCCAGAGAAAACACATTTTCTTCCCAGACCAATGCCTACAATAGCCAGGGGCCTGTCAACAGCAGAGAATTTCAGGGAGCTTCAAGGCAGCATGAATGGAGCTATCAAAATGGATAAGGAAGTCTACTACCAACATGCCCCCATTTCCATAGGCACAGGCAGCATACATCCGTCTGGTTTCTAACAAGACAAAAGAGACACAGCGTACCCACTAGTTCCTTCCCTGAATCAAAATCGCCTGGCAGGGTGTTCTGCATCTAGAGAACTGCCACAACCAAGGAACGCCCTAGCTAGGCCTGTGGGCCCGTGCCTCTTCAAAAGCTTGCAGTGCTATAGGAAAAATTGTGCTCTTGTTGCAATAGGAACGCAAGGCGTCATTCTCTTGCAGGCAGGGTGACTTCAGGTAGGAGGTCCTGGAAGGAAGGCGCAGCCTAGTGTTTTTCTCAGTGTAGCTCAGACTAGGGAATGTGTGCGACTTCCGCAGCAAGTTGGAACTTGCCCAAACGGTGCTCGTGAACCTATGCGAGTGCTGTGAAATCAAGATATCCTAAGAAAGAGTGCAGTGTGTTGCCCATGACTCAACAGACACAGGGGACCTCCCAGGGACCTATGGGCCTCGTTGTTGTTCAGCAGGCCACAGTTTGTGGAGGTACTCAGTGAACTTGGAACTAAAATGATGCTCACCCGAGGGGCCTAGGATTCCTGAAAAGGGTACATCCTTTAAAATAAAGCAGAACAGCGACTAAGAGCTCATGGAGAGAGCTGCATGCCTCCCTTTCTGCATGGCTACTCAGAGCCTTACCTCGAGGACAGGACAGATTTGAGATTCCCTTTAGCTCTAGAGCATGGCAAGATGAGTCCCACACCGGACTGTGAAGCACACTGTGTAGCCAGAGAAAACACATTTTCTTCCCAGACCAATGCCTACAATAGCCAGGGGCCTGTCAACAGCAGAGAATTCAGGGATCTTCAAGGCGGCATGAATGGAGCTTTCAAAATGAAAAAGCAAGTCTACTTCCAACATGCCCCCATTTCCATAGGCACAAACAGCATACATCCCTGTGGTTTCAAAGAACTCAAAAGAGACACAGAGTACACATTGGTTCCTTCCCTGAATCACATTCTCGAGGCAGAGTGTTCTGCATGTGGTGAACGGCCTCATCCAAGGAACACGCTAGCTAGGCCTCTGGGCCCGTGTCTCTTCAAAAGCCTGCAGTGCTATAGGAAAAACTGTGCTTTAGTTGCAAAAGGAAAGCAAGCCGTCTTACTCCTGGAGGCAGGGTGACTTCAGGTAGGAGGTCCTGATTGGAAGGAGAAGCCTAGTGTTTTTCTCTGTGCAGCTCAGACTAGGGATTGAGTGCGATTTCCACGGCATGTTGGAACTTGCTTGAACGTTGCTCTTGAACCTGTGCGAGTGCTGTGAATCAAGATATCACAAGAAAGAGTGCAGTGTGTTGCCCATGACTCAGCAGACACAGAGGACCTCCGTGGGACCTATGGGCCTCGTTGTTGTTCAGCGGGCCTACAGGGGTGTGGAGGTACTCAGTGATCTTGGAACTAAAATGATGCTCACCCGAGGGGGTTAGGAGTCCTGAAAAGGGTACTTCCTTTAAAATAAAGGAAAATAGCGACTAAGAGCACATGGAAAGAGCTGCATGCCTCCCTTTCTGCATGGCCACTCGGGGCCTCACCACGAGGCAAGGACAGATTTGAGATTCCCTTTAACTCTAGAGCATGGCAAGATGAGTCCCACCGCGGACTATGAAGCACACTGTGTAGCCAGAGAAAACACATTTTCTTCCCAGACCAAGGCGTACAATAGCCAGGGGCCTGTGAACAGCAGAGAATTTCAGGGAGCTTCAAGGCAGCCTGAATGGAGATATCCAAATGGATAAGGAAGTCTACTACCAACATGAGCCCATTTCCATAGGCAAAAACAGCATACATCCCTGTGGTTTCAAACAACTCAAAAGAGACACAGAGTACACACTGGTTCCTTCCCTGAATCAAATTCTCGAGGCAGGGTGTTCTGCATGTAGTGAACCGCCTCAACCAAGGAACGCCCTAGTTAGGCCTGGGGCCGGTGCCTCTTCAAAAGCCTGAAAAGCGTACTGGCGTTAAAATGCTGAAGATAAGCGACTACGGCCTCATGGAAACTGCTACACGCCCGGGTGCTACAGGAAAGACTGTGCTTTAGTTGCAATACGAACGCAACCGATTTTTTCCTGGAGGCAGGGTGACTTCAGGTAGGAGGTCCTGGAAGGAAGGTGAAGCCTAGTGTTTTTCTCAGTTCAGCTCAGACTAGGGAATGTGTGAGACTTCCACAGCAAGTTGGATCTTGCCAAAACAGTGCTCGTGAACCTGTGCGAGTGCTGTGAATCAAGATATCCTAAGAAAGAGTGCAGTGTGTTGCCCATGATTCAGCAGACACAGAAGACCTCCGAGGGACCTATGGTCCACGTTGTTCTCAGCAGGGCTACAGAGGTGTGGAGGTAGTCAGGGATATTGGAACGAAAATGCTCCCTCGAGGGTCCTAGGAGTGCTGAAAAGGGTCCTTCCTTTAAAATAAAGCAGAACAGCGTCTATGAGCTCATGGAAAGAGCTGCATGCCTCTCTTTCCCCATGGCTACTCAGGGCCTTACCTCGAGGCAAGGACTCGCGTTGAGGCTCCCTTTAGCTCTAGAGCATGGCATGATGAGTTCCGCCCAGGCCACTAAAGCTCCGTGTGTAGCCAGAGAAAACACATTTTCTTCCCAGACCAATGCCTACAATAGCCAGGGGCCTGTCCACAGCAGAGAATTTCATGGAGCTTCAAGGCAACATGAATGGAGCTATCAAAAAGGATAAGGAAGTCTACTACCAACATGACCCCATTTCCATAGGCAAAAACAGCATACATCCCTGTGGTTTCAAACAACTCAGAAGAGACACAGAGTACACACTGGTTGCTTCCCTGAATCAACTTCTCGATGTAGGGTGTTCTGCATGTAGTGAACCGCCTCAACCAAGGAACGCCCTAGCTAGGCCCCTAAACCCGTGCCTCTTCAAAAGCCTTCAGTGCTGTAGGAAAAACTGTGCTTTAGTTGCAATAGGAACGCAAGGCGTCTTTCTCCTGGAGGCAGGGTGACTTCAGCTAGGAGGTCCTGGATGGAAGGAGAAGCCTAGTGTTTTTCTCAGTGCAGCCCAGACTAGGGAATGAGTGCGACTTCCACGGCATGTTGGAATTTATTAGAACGGTGCTCATGAATCTGTGCGAGTGCTGGGTAAATCAAGATGTCCCAAGAAAGAGTGCAGTGTGTTGCCCATGACTCAGCAGACCCAGAGGACCTCCGAGAGACCTATGGGCTTCGTTGTTTCTCAGCAAGCCAACAAGGTGTGGAAGTAGTCAGGGATCTTGGAACGAAAATGATGCTCCCCCGAGCGTCCTAGGAATGCTGAAAAGGGTACTTCCTTTAAAATAAAGCAGAACAGCGACTAAGAGCTCATGGAAAGAGCTGCCTGCCTCCCTTTCTGCATGGCTACTCAGGGCCTTACCTCAGGGCAAGGACTCAGGTTGAGATTCCCTTTAGCTCTAGAGCATGGCATGATGAGTTCCGCCCAGGCCACTAAAGCTCCGTGTGTAGCCAGAGAAAACACATTTTCTTCCCAGACCAATGCCTACAATAGCCAGGAGACTGTCAACAGCAGAGAATTTCAGGGAGCTTCAAGGCAGCATGAATGGAGCTATCAAAATGGATAAGGAAGTCTACTACCAACATGCCCCCATTTCCATAGGCACAGGCAGCATACATCCGTCTGGTTTCTAACAAGACAAAAGAGACACAGCGTACCCACTAGTTCCTTCCCTGAATCAAAATCGCCTGGCAGGGTGTTCTGCATCTAGAGAACTGCCACAACCAAGGAACGCCCTAGCTAGGCCTGTGGGCCCGTGCCTCTTCAAAAGCTTGCAGTGCTATAGGAAAAATTGTGCTCTTGTTGCAATAGGAACGCAAGGCGTCATTCTCTTGCAGGCAGGGTGACTTCAGGTAGGAGGTCCTGGAAGGAAGGCGCAGCCTAGTGTTTTTCTCAGTGTAGCTCAGACTAGGGAATGTGTGCGACTTCCGCAGCAAGTTGGAACTTGCCCAAACGGTGCTCGTGAACCTATGCGAGTGCTGTGAAATCAAGATATCCTAAGAAAGAGTGCAGTGTGTTGCCCATGACTCAACAGACACAGGGGACCTCCCAGGGACCTATGGGCCTCGTTGTTGTTCAGCAGGCCACAGTTTGTGGAGGTACTCAGTGAACTTGGAACTAAAATGATGCTCACCCGAGGGGCCTAGGATTCCTGAAAAGGGTACATCCTTTAAAATAAAGCAGAACAGCGACTAAGAGCTCATGGAGAGAGCTGCATGCCTCCCTTTCTGCATGGCTACTCAGAGCCTTACCTCGAGGACAGGACAGATTTGAGATTCCCTTTAGCTCTAGAGCATGGCAAGATGAGTCCCACACCGGACTGTGAAGCACACTGTGTAGCCAGAGAAAACACATTTTCTTCCCAGACCAATGCCTACAATAGCCAGGGGCCTGTCAACAGCAGAGAATTCAGGGATCTTCAAGGCGGCATGAATGGAGCTTTCAAAATGAAAAAGCAAGTCTACTTCCAACATGCCCCCATTTCCATAGGCACAAACAGCATACATCCCTGTGGTTTCAAAGAACTCAAAAGAGACACAGAGTACACATTGGTTCCTTCCCTGAATCACATTCTCGAGGCAGAGTGTTCTGCATGTGGTGAACGGCCTCATCCAAGGAACACGCTAGCTAGGCCTCTGGGCCCGTGTCTCTTCAAAAGCCTGCAGTGCTATAGGAAAAACTGTGCTTTAGTTGCAAAAGGAAAGCAAGCCGTCTTACTCCTGGAGGCAGGGTGACTTCAGGTAGGAGGTCCTGATTGGAAGGAGAAGCCTAGTGTTTTTCTCTGTGCAGCTCAGACTAGGGATTGAGTGCGATTTCCACGGCATGTTGGAACTTGCTTGAACGTTGCTCTTGAACCTGTGCGAGTGCTGTGAATCAAGATATCACAAGAAAGAGTGCAGTGTGTTGCCCATGACTCAGCAGACACAGAGGACCTCCGTGGGACCTATGGGCCTCGTTGTTGTTCAGCGGGCCTACAGGGGTGTGGAGGTACTCAGTGATCTTGGAACTAAAATGATGCTCACCCGAGGGGGTTAGGAGTCCTGAAAAGGGTACTTCCTTTAAAATAAAGGAAAATAGCGACTAAGAGCACATGGAAAGAGCTGCATGCCTCCCTTTCTGCATGGCCACTCGGGGCCTCACCACGAGGCAAGGACAGATTTGAGATTCCCTTTAACTCTAGAGCATGGCAAGATGAGTCCCACCGCGGACTATGAAGCACACTGTGTAGCCAGAGAAAACACATTTTCTTCCCAGACCAAGGCGTACAATAGCCAGGGGCCTGTGAACAGCAGAGAATTTCAGGGAGCTTCAAGGCAGCCTGAATGGAGATATCCAAATGGATAAGGAAGTCTACTACCAACATGAGCCCATTTCCATAGGCAAAAACAGCATACATCCCTGTGGTTTCAAACAACTCAAAAGAGACACAGAGTACACACTGGTTCCTTCCCTGAATCAAATTCTCGAGGCAGGGTGTTCTGCATGTAGTGAACCGCCTCAACCAAGGAACGCCCTAGTTAGGCCTGGGGCCGGTGCCTCTTCAAAAGCCTGAAAAGCGTACTGGCGTTAAAATGCTGAAGATAAGCGACTACGGCCTCATGGAAACTGCTACACGCCCGGGTGCTACAGGAAAGACTGTGCTTTAGTTGCAATACGAACGCAACCGATTTTTTCCTGGAGGCAGGGTGACTTCAGGTAGGAGGTCCTGGAAGGAAGGTGAAGCCTAGTGTTTTTCTCAGTTCAGCTCAGACTAGGGAATGTGTGAGACTTCCACAGCAAGTTGGATCTTGCCAAAACAGTGCTCGTGAACCTGTGCGAGTGCTGTGAATCAAGATATCCTAAGAAAGAGTGCAGTGTGTTGCCCATGATTCAGCAGACACAGAAGACCTCCGAGGGACCTATGGTCCACGTTGTTCTCAGCAGGGCTACAGAGGTGTGGAGGTAGTCAGGGATATTGGAACGAAAATGCTCCCTCGAGGGTCCTAGGAGTGCTGAAAAGGGTCCTTCCTTTAAAATAAAGCAGAACAGCGTCTATGAGCTCATGGAAAGAGCTGCATGCCTCTCTTTCCCCATGGCTACTCAGGGCCTTACCTCGAGGCAAGGACTCGCGTTGAGGCTCCCTTTAGCTCTAGAGCATGGCATGATGAGTTCCGCCCAGGCCACTAAAGCTCCGTGTGTAGCCAGAGAAAACACATTTTCTTCCCAGACCAATGCCTACAATAGCCAGGGGCCTGTCCACAGCAGAGAATTTCATGGAGCTTCAAGGCAACATGAATGGAGCTATCAAAAAGGATAAGGAAGTCTACTACCAACATGACCCCATTTCCATAGGCAAAAACAGCATACATCCCTGTGGTTTCAAACAACTCAGAAGAGACACAGAGTACACACTGGTTGCTTCCCTGAATCAACTTCTCGATGTAGGGTGTTCTGCATGTAGTGAACCGCCTCAACCAAGGAACGCCCTAGCTAGGCCCCTAAACCCGTGCCTCTTCAAAAGCCTTCAGTGCTGTAGGAAAAACTGTGCTTTAGTTGCAATAGGAACGCAAGGCGTCTTTCTCCTGGAGGCAGGGTGACTTCAGCTAGGAGGTCCTGGATGGAAGGAGAAGCCTAGTGTTTTTCTCAGTGCAGCCCAGACTAGGGAATGAGTGCGACTTCCACGGCATGTTGGAATTTATTAGAACGGTGCTCATGAATCTGTGCGAGTGCTGGGTAAATCAAGATGTCCCAAGAAAGAGTGCAGTGTGTTGCCCATGACTCAGCAGACCCAGAGGACCTCCGAGAGACCTATGGGCTTCGTTGTTTCTCAGCAAGCCAACAAGGTGTGGAAGTAGTCAGGGATCTTGGAACGAAAATGATGCCCCCCCGAGCGTCCTAGGAATGCTGAAAAGGGTACTTCCTTTAAAATAAAGCAGAACAGCGACTAAGAGCTCATGGAAAGAGCTGCCTGCCTCCCTTTCTGCATGGCTACTCAGGGCCTTACCTCAGGGCAAGGACTCAGGTTGAGATTCCCTTTAGCTCTAGAGCATGGCATGATGAGTTCCGCCCAGGCCACTAAAGCTCCGTGTGTAGCCAGAGAAAACACATTTTCTTCCCAGACCAATGCCTACAATAGCCAGGGGCCTGTCAACAGCAGAGAATTTCAGGGAGCTTCAAGGCAGCATGAATGGAGCTATCAAAATGGATAAGGAAGTCTACTACCAACATGCCCCCATTTCCATAGGCACAGGCAGCATACATCCGTCTGGTTTCTAACAAGACAAAAGAGACACAGCGTACCCACTAGTTCCTTCCCTGAATCAAAATCGCCTGGCAGGGTGTTCTGCATCTAGAGAACTGCCACAACCAAGGAACGCCCTAGCTAGGCCTGTGGGCCCGTGCCTCTTCAAAAGCTTGCAGTGCTATAGGAAAAATTGTGCTCTTGTTGCAATAGGAACGCAAGGCGTCATTCTCTTGCAGGCAGGGTGACTTCAGGTAGGAGGTCCTGGAAGGAAGGCGCAGCCTAGTGTTTTTCTCAGTGTAGCTCAGACTAGGGAATGTGTGCGACTTCCGCAGCAAGTTGGAACTTGCCCAAACGGTGCTCGTGAACCTATGCGAGTGCTGTGAAATCAAGATATCCTAAGAAAGAGTGCAGTGTGTTGCCCATGACTCAACAGACACAGGGTACCTCCCAGGGACCTATGGGCCTCGTTGTTGTTCAGCAGGCCACAGTTTGTGGAGGTACTCAGTGAACTTGGAACTAAAATGATGCTCACCCGAGGGGCCTAGGATTCCTGAAAAGGGTACATCCTTTAAAATAAAGCAGAACAGCGACTAAGAGCTCATGGAGAGAGCTGCATGCCTCCCTTTCTGCATGGCTACTCAGAGCCTTACCTCGAGGACAGGACAGATTTGAGATTCCCTTTAGCTCTAGAGCATGGCAAGATGAGTCCCACACCGGACTGTGAAGCACACTGTGTAGCCAGAGAAAACACATTTTCTTCCCAGACCAATGCCTACAATAGCCAGGGGCCTGTCAACAGCAGAGAATTCAGGGATCTTCAAGGCGGCATGAATGGAGCTTTCAAAATGAAAAAGCAAGTCTACTACCAACCTGCCCCCATTTCCATAGGCACAAACAGCATACATCCCTGTGGTTTCAAAGAACTCAAAAGAGACACAGAGTACACATTGGTTCCTTCCCTGAATCACATTCTCGAGGCAGAGTGTTCTGCATGTGGTGAACGGCCTCATCCAAGTAACACCCTAGCTAGGCCTCTGGGCCCGTGTCTCTTCAAAGGCCTGCAGTGCTATAGGAAAAACTGTGCTTTAGTTGCAAAAGGAAAGCAAGCCGTCTTACTCCTGGAGGCAGGGTGACTTCAGGTAGGAGGTCCTGATTGGAAGGAGAAGCCTAGTGTTTTTCTCTGTGCAGCTCAGACTAGGGATTGAGTGCGATTTCCACGGCATGTTGGAACTTGCTTGAACGTTGCTCTTGAACCTGTGCGAGTGCTGTGAATCAAGATATCACAAGAAAGAGTGCAGTGTGTTGCCCATGACTCAGCAGACACAGAGGACCTCCGTGGGACCTATGGGCCTCGTTGTTGTTCAGCGGGCCTACAGGGGTGTGGAGGTACTCAGTGATCTTGGAACTAAAATGATGCTCACCCGAGGGGGTTAGGAGTCCTGAAAAGGGTACTTCCTTTAAAATAAAGGAAAATAGCGACTAAGAGCACATGGAAAGAGCTGCATGCCTCCCTTTCTGCATGGCCACTCGGGGCCTCACCACGAGGCAAGGACAGATTTGAGATTCCCTTTAACTCTAGAGCATGGCAAGATGAGTCCCACCGCGGACTATGAAGCACACTGTGTAGCCAGAGAAAACACATTTTCTTCCCAGACCAAGGCGTACAATAGCCAGGGGCCTGTGAACAGCAGAGAATTTCAGGGAGCTTCAAGGCAGCCTGAATGGAGATATCCAAATGGATAAGGAAGTCTACTACCAACATGAGCCCATTTCCATAGGCAAAAACAGCATACATCCCTGTGGTTTCAAACAACTCAAAAGAGACACAGAGTACACACTGGTTCCTTCCCTGAATCAAATTCTCGAGGCAGGGTGTTCTGCATGTAGTGAACCGCCTCAACCAAGGAACGCCCTAGTTAGGCCTGGGGCCGGTGCCTCTTCAAAAGCCTGAAAAGCGTACTGGCGTTAAAATGCTGAAGATAAGCGACTACGGCCTCATGGAAACTGCTACACGCCCGGGTGCTACAGGAAAGACTGTGCTTTAGTTGCAATACGAACGCAACCGATTTTTTCCTGGAGGCAGGGTGACTTCAGGTAGGAGGTCCTGGAAGGAAGGTGAAGCCTAGTGTTTTTCTCAGTTCAGCTCAGACTAGGGAATGTGTGAGACTTCCACAGCAAGTTGGATCTTGCCAAAACAGTGCTCGTGAACCTGTGCGAGTGCTGTGAATCAAGATATCCTAAGAAAGAGTGCAGTGTGTTGCCCATGATTCAGCAGACACAGAAGACCTCCGAGGGACCTATGGTCCACGTTGTTCTCAGCAGGGCTACAGAGGTGTGGAGGTAGTCAGGGATATTGGAACGAAAATGCTCCCTCGAGGGTCCTAGGAGTGCTGAAAAGGGTCCTTCCTTTAAAATAAAGCAGAACAGCGTCTATGAGCTCATGGAAAGAGCTGCATGCCTCTCTTTCCCCATGGCTACTCAGGGCCTTACCTCGAGGCAAGGACTCGCGTTGAGGCTCCCTTTAGCTCTAGAGCATGGCATGATGAGTTCCGCCCAGGCCACTAAAGCTCCGTGTGTAGCCAGAGAAAACACATTTTCTTCCCAGACCAATGCCTACAATAGCCAGGGGCCTGTCCACAGCAGAGAATTTCATGGAGCTTCAAGGCAACATGAATGGAGCTATCAAAAAGGATAAGGAAGTCTACTACCAACATGACCCCATTTCCATAGGCAAAAACAGCATACATCCCTGTGGTTTCAAACAACTCAGAAGAGACACAGAGTACACACTGGTTGCTTCCCTGAATCAACTTCTCGATGTAGGGTGTTCTGCATGTAGTGAACCGCCTCAACCAAGGAACGCCCTAGCTAGGCCCCTAAACCCGTGCCTCTTCAAAAGCCTTCAGTGCTGTAGGAAAAACTGTGCTTTAGTTGCAATAGGAACGCAAGGCGTCTTTCTCCTGGAGGCAGGGTGACTTCAGCTAGGAGGTCCTGGATGGAAGGAGAAGCCTAGTGTTTTTCTCAGTGCAGCCCAGACTAGGGAATGAGTGCGACTTCCACGGCATGTTGGAATTTATTAGAACGGTGCTCATGAATCTGTGCGAGTGCTGGGTAAATCAAGATGTCCCAAGAAAGAGTGCAGTGTGTTGCCCATGACTCAGCAGACCCAGAGGACCTCCGAGAGACCTATGGGCTTCGTTGTTTCTCAGCAAGCCAACAAGGTGTGGAAGTAGTCAGGGATCTTGGAACGAAAATGATGCCCCCCCGAGCGTCCTAGGAATGCTGAAAAGGGTACTTCCTTTAAAATAAAGCAGAACAGCGACTAAGAGCTCATGGAAAGAGCTGCCTGCCTCCCTTTCTGCATGGCTACTCAGGGCCTTACCTCAGGGCAAGGACTCAGGTTGAGATTCCCTTTAGCTCTAGAGCATGGCATGATGAGTTCCGCCCAGGCCACTAAAGCTCCGTGTGTAGCCAGAGAAAACACATTTTCTTCCCAGACCAATGCCTACAATAGCCAGGGGCCTGTCAACAGCAGAGAATTTCAGGGAGCTTCAAGGCAGCATGAATGGAGCTATCAAAATGGATAAGGAAGTCTACTACCAACATGCCCCCATTTCCATAGGCACAGGCAGCATACATCCGTCTGGTTTCTAACAAGACAAAAGAGACACAGCGTACCCACTAGTTCCTTCCCTGAATCAAAATCGCCTGGCAGGGTGTTCTGCATCTAGAGAACTGCCACAACCAAGGAACGCCCTAGCTAGGCCTGTGGGCCCGTGCCTCTTCAAAAGCTTGCAGTGCTATAGGAAAAATTGTGCTCTTGTTGCAATAGGAACGCAAGGCGTCATTCTCTTGCAGGCAGGGTGACTTCAGGTAGGAGGTCCTGGAAGGAAGGCGCAGCCTAGTGTTTTTCTCAGTGTAGCTCAGACTAGGGAATGTGTGCGACTTCCGCAGCAAGTTGGAACTTGCCCAAACGGTGCTCGTGAACCTATGCGAGTGCTGTGAAATCAAGATATCCTAAGAAAGAGTGCAGTGTGTTGCCCATGACTCAACAGACACAGGGGACCTCCCAGGGACCTATGGGCCTCGTTGTTGTTCAGCAGGCCACAGTTTGTGGAGGTACTCAGTGAACTTGGAACTAAAATGATGCTCACCCGAGGGGCCTAGGATTCCTGAAAAGGGTACATCCTTTAAAATAAAGCAGAACAGCGACTAAGAGCTCATGGAGAGAGCTGCATGCCTCCCTTTCTGCATGGCTACTCAGAGCCTTACCTCGAGGACAGGACAGATTTGAGATTCCCTTTAGCTCTAGAGCATGGCAAGATGAGTCCCACACCGGACTGTGAAGCACACTGTGTAGCCAGAGAAAACACATTTTCTTCCCAGACCAATGCCTACAATAGCCAGGGGCCTGTCAACAGCAGAGAATTCAGGGATCTTCAAGGCGGCATGAATGGAGCTTTCAAAATGAAAAAGCAAGTCTACTTCCAACATGCCCCCATTTCCATAGGCACAAACAGCATACATCCCTGTGGTTTCAAAGAACTCAAAAGAGACACAGAGTACACATTGGTTCCTTCCCTGAATCACATTCTCGAGGCAGAGTGTTCTGCATGTGGTGAACGGCCTCATCCAAGGAACACGCTAGCTAGGCCTCTGGGCCCGTGTCTCTTCAAAAGCCTGCAGTGCTATAGGAAAAACTGTGCTTTAGTTGCAAAAGGAAAGCAAGCCGTCTTACTCCTGGAGGCAGGGTGACTTCAGGTAGGAGGTCCTGATTGGAAGGAGAAGCCTAGTGTTTTTCTCTGTGCAGCTCAGACTAGGGATTGAGTGCGATTTCCACGGCATGTTGGAACTTGCTTGAACGTTGCTCTTGAACCTGTGCGAGTGCTGTGAATCAAGATATCACAAGAAAGAGTGCAGTGTGTTGCCCATGACTCAGCAGACACAGAGGACCTCCGTGGGACCTATGGGCCTCGTTGTTGTTCAGCGGGCCTACAGGGGTGTGGAGGTACTCAGTGATCTTGGAACTAAAATGATGCTCACCCGAGGGGGTTAGGAGTCCTGAAAAGGGTACTTCCTTTAAAATAAAGGAAAATAGCGACTAAGAGCACATGGAAAGAGCTGCATGCCTCCCTTTCTGCATGGCCACTCGGGGCCTCACCACGAGGCAAGGACAGATTTGAGATTCCCTTTAACTCTAGAGCATGGCAAGATGAGTCCCACCGCGGACTATGAAGCACACTGTGTAGCCAGAGAAAACACATTTTCTTCCCAGACCAAGGCGTACAATAGCCAGGGGCCTGTGAACAGCAGAGAATTTCAGGGAGCTTCAAGGCAGCCTGAATGGAGATATCCAAATGGATAAGGAAGTCTACTACCAACATGAGCCCATTTCCATAGGCAAAAACAGCATACATCCCTGTGGTTTCAAACAACTCAAAAGAGACACAGAGTACACACTGGTTCCTTCCCTGAATCAAATTCTCGAGGCAGGGTGTTCTGCATGTAGTGAACCGCCTCAACCAAGGAACGCCCTAGTTAGGCCTGGGGCCGGTGCCTCTTCAAAAGCCTGAAAAGCGTACTGGCGTTAAAATGCTGAAGATAAGCGACTACGGCCTCATGGAAACTGCTACACGCCCGGGTGCTACAGGAAAGACTGTGCTTTAGTTGCAATACGAACGCAACCGATTTTTTCCTGGAGGCAGGGTGACTTCAGGTAGGAGGTCCTGGAAGGAAGGTGAAGCCTAGTGTTTTTCTCAGTTCAGCTCAGACTAGGGAATGTGTGAGACTTCCACAGCAAGTTGGATCTTGCCAAAACAGTGCTCGTGAACCTGTGCGAGTGCTGTGAATCAAGATATCCTAAGAAAGAGTGCAGTGTGTTGCCCATGATTCAGCAGACACAGAAGACCTCCGAGGGACCTATGGTCCACGTTGTTCTCAGCAGGGCTACAGAGGTGTGGAGGTAGTCAGGGATATTGGAACGAAAATGCTCCCTCGAGGGTCCTAGGAGTGCTGAAAAGGGTCCTTCCTTTAAAATAAAGCAGAACAGCGTCTATGAGCTCATGGAAAGAGCTGCATGCCTCTCTTTCCCCATGGCTACTCAGGGCCTTACCTCGAGGCAAGGACTCGCGTTGAGGCTCCCTTTAGCTCTAGAGCATGGCATGATGAGTTCCGCCCAGGCCACTAAAGCTCCGTGTGTAGCCAGAGAAAACACATTTTCTTCCCAGACCAATGCCTACAATAGCCAGGGGCCTGTCCACAGCAGAGAATTTCATGGAGCTTCAAGGCAACATGAATGGAGCTATCAAAAAGGATAAGGAAGTCTACTACCAACATGACCCCATTTCCATAGGCAAAAACAGCATACATCCCTGTGGTTTCAAACAACTCAGAAGAGACACAGAGTACACACTGGTTGCTTCCCTGAATCAACTTCTCGATGTAGGGTGTTCTGCATGTAGTGAACCGCCTCAACCAAGGAACGCCCTAGCTAGGCCCCTAAACCCGTGCCTCTTCAAAAGCCTTCAGTGCTGTAGGAAAAACTGTGCTTTAGTTGCAATAGGAACGCAAGGCGTCTTTCTCCTGGAGGCAGGGTGACTTCAGCTAGGAGGTCCTGGATGGAAGGAGAAGCCTAGTGTTTTTCTCAGTGCAGCCCAGACTAGGGAATGAGTGCGACTTCCACGGCATGTTGGAATTTATTAGAACGGTGCTCATGAATCTGTGCGAGTGCTGGGTAAATCAAGATGTCCCAAGAAAGAGTGCAGTGTGTTGCCCATGACTCAGCAGACCCAGAGGACCTCCGAGAGACCTATGGGCTTCGTTGTTTCTCAGCAAGCCAACAAGGTGTGGAAGTAGTCAGGGATCTTGGAACGAAAATGATGCTCCCCCGAGCGTCCTAGGAATGCTGAAAAGGGTACTTCCTTTAAAATAAAGCAGAACAGCGACTAAGAGCTCATGGAAAGAGCTGCCTGCCTCCCTTTCTGCATGGCTACTCAGGGCCTTACCTCAGGGCAAGGACTCAGGTTGAGATTCCCTTTAGCTCTAGAGCATGGCATGATGAGTTCCGCCCAGGCCACTAAAGCTCCGTGTGTAGCCAGAGAAAACACATTTTCTTCCCAGACCAATGCCTACAATAGCCAGGAGACTGTCAACAGCAGAGAATTTCAGGGAGCTTCAAGGCAGCATGAATGGAGCTATCAAAATGGATAAGGAAGTCTACTACCAACATGCCCCCATTTCCATAGGCACAGGCAGCATACATCCGTCTGGTTTCTAACAAGACAAAAGAGACACAGCGTACCCACTAGTTCCTTCCCTGAATCAAAATCGCCTGGCAGGGTGTTCTGCATCTAGAGAACTGCCACAACCAAGGAACGCCCTAGCTAGGCCTGTGGGCCCGTGCCTCTTCAAAAGCTTGCAGTGCTATAGGAAAAATTGTGCTCTTGTTGCAATAGGAACGCAAGGCGTCATTCTCTTGCAGGCAGGGTGACTTCAGGTAGGAGGTCCTGGAAGGAAGGCGCAGCCTAGTGTTTTTCTCAGTGTAGCTCAGACTAGGGAATGTGTGCGACTTCCGCAGCAAGTTGGAACTTGCCCAAACGGTGCTCGTGAACCTATGCGAGTGCTGTGAAATCAAGATATCCTAAGAAAGAGTGCAGTGTGTTGCCCATGACTCAACAGACACAGGGGACCTCCCAGGGACCTATGGGCCTCGTTGTTGTTCAGCAGGCCACAGTTTGTGGAGGTACTCAGTGAACTTGGAACTAAAATGATGCTCACCCGAGGGGCCTAGGATTCCTGAAAAGGGTACATCCTTTAAAATAAAGCAGAACAGCGACTAAGAGCTCATGGAGAGAGCTGCATGCCTCCCTTTCTGCATGGCTACTCAGAGGACAGGACAGATTTGAGATTCCCTTTAGCTCTAGAGCATGGCAAGATGAGTCCCACACCGGACTGTGAAGCACACTGTGTAGCCAGAGAAAACACATTTTCTTCCCAGACCAATGCCTACAATAGCCAGGGGCCTGTCAACAGCAGAGAATTCAGGGATCTTCAAGGCGGCATGAATGGAGCTTTCAAAATGAAAAAGCAAGTCTACTTCCAACATGCCCCCATT